>NC_091126.1:79714923-80058257 GCF_040183065.1 Periplaneta americana
GTTACCGTACGTATCGGTAAATAATCTTCAGAATGAACGCCGTACTTGCTAGGCAACTTCTCTCGCATTTAGGTAATACACCTCTGCGGAAGTGTAGGAAGATTGAATTCTCTAGGCTCATCGGCTAGGCACATGACATACAGCGAGCCATGACACATTTTGAACTGAACACCCAGTAGTTGTAATGTAAAGAGTCACGTCATAACTCCCATTTGTATTGCATTGGCGACTGTACTGCCGAGATGGCAGATGGTGTTCGTTAATGGCGGACGGGTGGAGATCCTGGCGGTTGTTCTCTTCAAAGTGCTGCCGATTTTAACAATAGGGATTACCTATCTGTTACATATATGATCTAGGGTCAGAACCAAAGAACATCTCAAATGGACAAACTTTGAAATAGTTCCGCTAGTTCTCAATAGATGACATCATATTTTCATGTTATAACCACAGTCTAATATATACAGTCGCGCAAATTCAACACTTTTTTTTGCCAACATTCACGACACTAGCGCTCAAGCGGCAGGCAAGGCACTGGTCATAGGGTTGATACATCCAGCACGTGCTTTAAAATGTTAAATGTTATGTTTTATTTAACGACGCTCGCAACTGCAGAGGTTATATCAGCGTCGCCGGATGTGCCGGAATTTTGTCCCGCAGGAGTTCTTTTACATGCCAGTAAATCTACTGACATGAGCCTGTCGCATTTAAGCACACTTAAATGCCATCGACCTGGCCCGGGATCGAACCCACAACCTTGGGCATAGAAGGCCAGCGCTATACCAACTTGCCAACCAGGTCGACACGTGCTTTAAAGGTCTGCGAGATGTTATAATAACGTTTTAATCATGCGTCGGAATAAAGGCCATGTGTGCAATGACGAAAATTGCAACAAGTTTAAATCTCCGAATTTGTCGTTCTTCAGATTCCTAAAAGACCAAGAGAAAATCATAACTCAGTCATAACCTATAATCCACGCTGTAGGTAGCCTACGTATTGTGCTCTATAAAACATTTATTAGTTGTCAGTTACCTATTTGTATGTCAGGAAGGAGAGTTTAAATAAAAACAAAGTAAATACCTGTTACAGTATATTATTGTTTTGCAGAGATCATGTGCAACCATTCCGATTTTGGATAATGTATTTACAGTTTTTAATGCAAGTAATTCCATAATTTTTGTATTCGTGTTTTTTTCTTTATATTTTTCAAAAGTTGAGTGTTATATTGCATTCAAGTAGGGATTATGGTGTTAATTTTTTCAAGAATTTATGGCGTATTATAATCCTTTTGCAAAATATTCACTTCTTGAATAAATCCAGACTGTGTCGATAAATTTCTGATGTGTTGGTGTAGATTCATTTGGCAGACGTATTAAGTTCTCAAGAAATAAAAGAGCCTTTTTAAATTTAATATAAAAAACAATCTTTTCTGTAATAATTTTCATGATTGTTATTGGTGTTGATTTTACATTTCCAGTGATTATTTGAGCCGTTCAGAGCAGAAGTGGTATAAGTCAGAATTAGGTAATGAGGTTTAAAGTAAAAATTCTGTAAAATACAGCGCAAAGTAGCAATTAATATATCCTTCGTGCTATTCACTGACTACTAATAGTTTAAATAAATTCAATATTAACTGCTACTTTGCGCTGTATTTTACAGAATGTTTACTTTAACCCTCATTACCCATTTTTTACTTTTTCATTTTCTGAGTTAATTGAAGTTACAATTTTTTCAACAAAGTTGTATATTCATTTGTTCTCACCTACGTCATAATAACAGTAAGTGCATGTAAATTACGTATTATATAGGTAGGGTAAGTTAAAATTGAGCTTATGTGTGAAAACTGGAAATGTAATGTAAAATGCGGTAAACTTTCCATAAAAATTTAAACCATAACATCAGCACTATTAGCGACTCAAAATAATAATAAAAAAATTGAAAAATAATGAACTTCGTAAATCAATGTCTGTCAAATTAAGGTTTAAATCTTCCCCTTTTTTATTTTTAAGTTTACCTCAGCGGCCGAGTTTACCCCAATTTGCGGTATGGAAAATAGTTAATTTCTCAGGAAATAGGGAGAGGAGTTCACCACGCGATGTACCCTACGAGATATGCCCTACAATTTTGACTCTTCTCACAGGAAATACAGAGTTCCAATGGTTTATAAATATATTTAGGAATGAATTGAATTCACCGTCCACGTACAAACAATTATATTATTTCAAACCATGATACGTGATCAGGGCCATGATTCAGTTGTAAGGAGCAGAAAGAATTACGTTTATTCCCAGCTTCTGAAACTTGTAGATTAACTGCGTGTGAAATTCTTCCAGGATTCTAAAGTAGAATTAGTAAGAACCATATACACTTATTGTATAGCATAAAAATATAAAATAAATTACGCAAAACCCGTTTTCTGATGTGTTATCATATGTCGTGTGCACACTTTTAACTTGCTGCCGCTAGAGGGCTACTGTCGCGCCAGCTGTCAAATGTTGGCATATTTTATACGTATGAGTTGCGTGACTGTGTTATAACTACAGTCTACTATATACAGTCACGAAGCTTGAGTTTTGAGGGTGCTAGAAACAATAGACTGTGACAGTACTATTTTGCATTGCCTGTAATGAGGCGATATTAGCGATCCTAGTGGTGAGCAACTACCTAATGTTTGCATATTTACTACGTATTGAGCTTCGCTAGTTTGTATACTAGACTGTGTTATAACTTTACGTCAAAGGAAACAAACCTCTGAAATTAGAGTGGCCAAGTACGGCGCTCTTAGCGGTGTCGCCGTGAAACACGGCAGACATGAGTATTTTCCGTTGTATAAATTCGTCTGCTTACAACGTTGTGTATACGGAGATAGGAGCTACGAAAAAGAAAACGATTATAAAACATGCCTCTCGTGTGTGCTGCATATGTCTGCAATAGCAGAAAAAAATACAAATTACAATGCTAAGAAATTTATTTATGTATTTTTTTTTGCGTTGGGCATGTGATACATGTTTTCTATATAATTTGAGCCTCCTGAATACGAATATGACAGTAAGAAACAGTTGTTATGATTTTTGAGAAATTTTCGAATTTATATCTATTCAAAATACTGCTTTATAGGCCTATAATGACAATACGGTTAAATATCCACTGTTCAGAAGATTACAGCTTTCTTTTTCTGCGTTTTCTTTTATAGTGGATATCAGGTACATCACAAGCTAAAGTCCAACAATAGTCTGCTAGACTACTTCTCTTGACTAGGCGCTAGTTGGGAAGGCGGTCGGCTGCTAGCGTTTGCGTCGAGAGAGACAGATAGTGAGAGAAAGGCAATGTACAGCATTGCCACATCGTACTTCACGAGCGCGCGCAATACAAGCAGCTGAGGAGAGAATTTCAATTTTAAAAAGACAATAATGACCTTAGCCGTTGATTACTGCAAGCATGACAGACCTTTTATCAGAACATTATCAAATCTTACGTTCTATTAATAATGCTTATACCAAGTTTTAAGATTTTTATGTGTGGTATTATTATTATTATTATTATTATTATTATTATTATTATTATTATCATCATCATCACCACCATCATCATCATCATCATCATGTTATCGCACAGTTTTAATACGAAATGTATACGGTGTATTACTAGAAAAAATGATACACTATTTAAGTAGAAATTGTATGTAGGTATATTTCTAGGCGCAAATTATTTTAGTTAGTTAAATACCCTAAAACAATAAGTACGAGTGCCATGTTATATTGTCACATTTCGGTCACATTTAAGAAGAAGCTGGGGAGCCCCCAAGAATGCAAACCACGGCCACACCGATAGTAACACTGAAGAGGAGGAAAATTTGCAGTCTTCGAGTACAATTGCATCATCTGAGAGGAAGAGTCCTCAAGACCACACAGAGAGATCTGAAGATTGACATTGCCCTTGCAACTTTAAGGAAGAAGGTTCCTGGGCCATTATATGAATTG
This sequence comes from Periplaneta americana, assembly GCF_040183065.1. Lineage (NCBI taxonomy): Eukaryota > Metazoa > Arthropoda > Insecta > Blattodea > Blattidae > Periplaneta > Periplaneta americana. The sequence continues at coordinate 79,718,901 of NC_091126.1, forward strand.
GTAAAAAATTGTGTCTCCTCAAATGCAAGGTATGTACAGAGAGTTCGGTGGTCACCGGAATTGAAAGCAAAGGCTCTTAATATTTGTTTACAGAGCCCAAGTGCCTATAGAATGATTAGGAAGTTATTAAATTTCCCTTCTAAGGCTACATTGCTTAGAGTTTTGCGAAAGTATACCACTGATGTTGGTTTTAGTGAAAATTATTCGACATACTAAGGAATGCCTGTAGTAAGATGACTCACACTGACAAAGTAGGTTGCCTTATGTGGGATGAAATATCTTTAAAAGCAGTGTTGATAAGCAATAAATGTCTGCAGCAACTAAATGGCTTAATATCCGTGTTGCACTATTGAACATATACCAGGAGTAGCAGAATTTGCTAAGAAGTAATTCATTACCTGCTTGTAATAAAGACATAGACCACTCACCATAGACACAAGCATCTGATTTGCAGGTTTACCTGACAAGTGTTATTCAAATCTTTGAAACCCATCAACAAAATCATCATTATTGTTACAAGCCAAGCTGATTTTAGTGGTATTTCATCGCATATGAGACAGCACAGCTCATCTATGTCACTCATTTTGTCACAAGCATATTTTAGCTTATCCAGTATTTTCTCACAAAACCCAACATCATTTGTATATAAGGCAAACTTTCGTAGAAGAGTGGCTTTACAAGGAATACTCAATAATTTTCTAACAATTCTGTTTCACTTGTACTGTGTAAGTAGATATTAAGGGCTTTACATTTGAATTCTGTTAACCAGGGACATTCCTGTACAAATCATGAACCAGAGGATTGTCTGCAGGATTGTATATGTAAAATAATATTAACATTACTTTTCAAATACAACTTTATCTTCGCTGGCACTCCTCTTCTTCATGTCAACGAGAACTGCAGATGTGAGAAGTTTTGCACCTAATGTGCTTGTGAAACTGGATGCAGAAAAGTGATGTGCACATTTACTGATACTGTGGTATTGTGGCCAAATGAGTATGTTTTCTTTGTGTATTTTTGATTTAAGATTTTGCATGTTTAATTTTAGTTGCTATTTATTGCTATTTTGTATTGTTCTTGTATTTTTGTTAAATTATGTTTCTTGTTATGATTTGGTATTTTTCTCAAACAAAAGGAACCTAAATTAACTACAATACGAAGTAACTCAAGGCAATAATAATTTTTTTTTCCTTGAAATAACATCATAATATCAAACACAGGACGGATGTTGTTGGCATATTTCAACAAAGCCTGTGAAATGTACTGTAGACTCTATTTACCATAATCGCAATGTTGGAACATAAAGTTATTGTATTCTGCACTAGCATTTAGAATATTTTCATATTAAATGACAAATTATGCCATTGAGGAAATAAATACAGTAGTAGGTGCTACATATACGTTGGAATTCTTAAACCTGTACAACTTAACTGAAATCAACAAATGCTGAGTTTTTGGCAATAAACCCATTAACTCTCTTACTCTACTCTCTAATATTCCCCACAGGCAGCTTAAAATTTCATGTTGAAGTTTACAGACAAACTGGCATAATGTCATTAAATATTAATTTTTATTGTTTTAATTTTATGTTTATCATGTACTGTGTATGATTTTATTTCTTCAGTTTGTTATATTTGTGTTTCTCAGAGAAATGGAACTTAAATTAACTAACGACAACACTAATGTTCGTAATGTTTGAACACAAAATTACACTAGTGAATACAATATTTTCCAATATTCCCCACATATAGTCCAAAATGTAATGTAGAAGTTCATGAACAAACTGACATAATGTCATTAAGTGTTAATCTTAAAAAAAATATTTGTGCATGATTGCCTTCAATGTAACCAGAAGACTTACTTATTTGGAGACAATAAGAACACAGCATTGTAGACTCCAATTTCTACTAAGGGTGATTTGAAATTATTTTCCTTACAACACAATAATAACTAATGGTAGTATATCAGGAAATATCAGAAAATTAAGCGGTTAGCTGACTTCAAAGAGCAGAGATTACTTCATTAATAAATATGTAGAGTGTTAAGAATGTTTGGGTATGATTTTTTTCTTTGTGTAATATTTACTACTATGTTGTTAATATTATATATATAGTACCTATCGTGAGCTCACGATCTTTTCTCTATTACAGTAAAACATCAAACAGTTAATTTCAATAAAGATCTTTGTGTTTATGTACAAAATGAAATATTGTTAATAAATAAATCTGATACATTCCAACATAACAGATTTGCTTGGTCATGTCTAAATCATTTCCAATTTCACAGTCCATTTCCTACCTCTACTACTCTACTTCATGAGATATCTCGTTCTGAAAACACTTATGGTATTGTAATTTACAAAAAAAGGTTTCTGGCTAAAGATCTTAAAACAAAAAAAAAAAGGAATTGTAATAGGGATGGTTACATTTCAAACATTCATGTTAATATGAATGTAACGGGGATGTGCAAAGAAGTATTTTGAAATTCCCGCTATTTCCGGTGCAGGAAGTCGTTTGAAAATACCGCCATTTTTTGTGCATGTGGCGCTCCACTGCTGGTAAAAAGAAGCTTCTTGACACATTACACTTAATCCGCCTCTTGAGCCCCTCTCTTCTATTCTACTCCTCTTGACTAGGCGCTAGTTGGGAAGTCGGTCGGCTGCTAGCGTTTGCGTCGAGAGAGACAGATAGTGAGAGAAAGGCAATGCACAGCATTGCCACATCGTACTTCACGAGCGCGCGCAATACAAGCAGCTGAGGAGAGAATTTCAATTTTAAAAAGACAATAATGACCTTAGCCGTTGATTACTGCAAGCATGACAGACCTTTTATCAGAACATTATCAAATCTTACGTTCTATTAATAATGCTTATACCAAGTTTTAAGATTTTTATGTGTGGTATTATTATTATTATTATTATTATCATCATCATCATCATCATAATCATGTTATCGCACAGTTTTAATACGAAATGTATACGGTGTATTACTAGAAAAAATGATACACTATTTAAGTAGAAATTGTATGTAGGTATATTTCTAGGCGCAAATTATTTTAGCTAGTTAAATACCCTAAAACAATAAGTACGAGTGCCATGTTATATTGTCACATTTCGGTCACATTTAATATAAATTAAGATTTAATGAATATTCAGTACCTAGTTTCAATCGAAGTCGCTGATTCTCTCATCAGTCCCGTCAGATTCTTCAGAGCCGGATTCTCGAAGGTACATATCTAACTGTACGTCGCAGCACACTTTTATTAAAGTCATCTAATTCAGAGACTGTTTTTTCACGACGAGGATGTTTTCCAGGAGAACGAAACGTGGCAGTTCCGCTCACATTAAAAGATTTGTTTCCTTCACTAACAATTCTTTGCACGGTTCGCAAACCCACACCACATGCTTCTGCAGTCGTCCCTGCGCTTTGGCAACGTTGCGGCCAGAACCATGATGCCCGGCAGAGTTCTGCTCGTTAATGTTTTTAAAATAATTATAAACCTTAAACACTATTTCCCGCGCCTGCCTGTGCAGTACTTGCCTTTTTATAGTATCTCCTTCCATTTATTTATCTTACACACACAGTATAGGTTAGTTTTATTTATTCGATGTTTTAAAACACTCACACGTGAACAAAGTAACTCGAGAAACACTTGTTACTGACTGATTCTGATTGGTTCTCCTGTTCAAGCTTGTGACGTCACATGCCATACAGGCTACGGCGCATCTAGTGGCCACCCGCCTTCCGAATTGCCGTCTAGTCTAGCATATTGGTACTCCACTGTCCTAGGTATCTTTTTCCATAGTTGAAATTCCTTGATGAAAGAGCTCACCATGCTCATCACTGAAATCACCACAATTCTCGGGGAGAAAGTCAAGATGAGAATAAAGGAAGTGAATTTTCAGGGATACCGATATGTTACAACCCAGAGTTTCATACACCAACAGTAAATTTTGCACTAGTTCTTCATAGTTCTCACTTCTACATTTATCCAGAAAATTTAATACAACCTCCTTGAATGCAATCCAGGCGGCGTCCACATCTCTGGAGTAACGGTCAGCGCGTCTGGCCGCAAAACCAGGTGGACCGGGTTCGAATCCCGGTCGGGGTAAGTTACCTCGTTGAGGTTTTTTCCGAGGTTTTCCCTCAACCCAATATGAGCAAATGCTGGGTAATTTTCGGTGCTGGACCCCGGACTCATTTCACCGGCATTATCACCTTCATTTCATTCAGACGCTAAATTACCTAGATGTTGATAAAGCGTCGTAAAATAACCCAATAAAATAAATAAATCCAGGCGGCTTTCTCTTTTCCTTCCAACAAAGATTCGAAGTGATTTTCCTTCATTATTACTGTAATTTGTGGTCCATTCAAAACTATGTCTTTTATTTTTGAGTCACTAACAGCAGGAATTTTTTCCTGGATATGTTTAAATGCTTTATTTTTGGATTCATCCCTTTAACAAAATTGTTCATTAACCCTAAGAGGTTAAAATTACTTTACTTTGAGGTACAAGGGGTTGATGTATAATGCTTTTCTTCCCTGGCTCTAGTGATGGTCGTTTTATTTTATAATGCTTATCTCGAGCGGGACTGTCCCATTCACACAGAGAGCAGCAAAATTTTGTGTAGCCTAATTTCATTCCAAGAAGCAATGCTACACATATAAACCATTCGTACGAATATTATCGTTAAAGCACACTTTAAAGAAATACACTTCTTACACAAAATATTAACACCACGAAATCTCCAAGTAAACTGAAACGATTTCATATGGCGAACCTGTTTCTCCCCCTCCAAATGGAACCTAAAAGGGCAAAAAACTATTTCCGCTTGTAGAAGTAGTTTTGACAGAGTGGTCTATTGCAAAATATAAACTACAGTAATGTAATTAAAGCTCACAGTGAAAGAAATGCACGTCTCAAGTAAAATCAGGTAAACTCAAGCGAATTCATACCGCGAACCTGTTTCACCATCTCCAAATCGACTAGTAAAAGGGCAATAAAATAGTTTCCGTTTCTACGAGTACTTCTAACATGGTGGCCTACTTATACTATTATTGTTTTCACATACTGAGTCGTCAGCCTCTGATTGGATCAAAAGGTTTCTCTGTGATCACCCTTAATTAATGGTGAGGTTTGTGCAAAATATTAAGAAAGTAAGAGCTGGCATCCCAGCAATAGGAATGCGAGAGCATTTTGAGGAAAATTTATCCTCGGAGATCTGTATCGGTGAAGAGGAATAACTATTTTTCAGTTCTAGGGTTGAGTGATCACTACTGCCAATAATTTATTATTTTTTGTTTTCCAGTTTTTTGTGTCCGCTTTTGTACTCCTCAAATTACTTTTAAAATAATGAAAATAAATGAAAATTTTCATAAAATTGTATTATTTGTCGAGTTTATATCCTTCACATACTGAAAATGATAACTTTTATACATAGAAATTATCATTGTTTATTGATATTCATTTTTCTATGATAATATAGCGGTGACATTGTCTCACTATTTCCTGAAAGCGCTTATTCAATGGTTTTTGAGATTGGAGACAAAGTCACTTCAGGTCGAGGTGAGATTATCCCATTTTTTGGAAAAAAATATATGGACTTAGGAAATTTCGATAACTTTGAAAAATGGCTTTAAATTATTCATTAGTAGACACTAAAGAGTGTGAGACTATTATTCTAGAAATTTATAGAAATACTTTTCACACCATAAAAATGTTTTAAAGGGAAAATGGTGCTGAAAATGAGACTAAGTCACCCCATTTGTCGGTACGCAATGGAATATGCGGATACTAATAGTATTACAGTACTAGACTGTGGTAGTACTGCGATTCCAGCGCTATCTTAGAGAAGTTACTGGCATTGAAACATAAAGTGGTGAGACGCCTTAAGAAATGTATACATGGTCGTGCAATTATGTGAAAAGGATTTTGAAAATTGGAACATTGGAAGTCATACTGCAGTGTAAGTTGAGACGTGATTAGTTGGAAATTGTATTGTTGCTTGTTAAATTAATTCAGGCTAGAGTGTAAATATGTTATTGTTTTGCCCCACATGTGCTTGTGCTCTGATTATTGAAGAGGGACCATCATCTTTAAGATTCTGTTGTTACACTTGTCCTTACATATACAACATCAGGCATGCTATACGCAATAGAATTTATCCAAAATTAAAGGTAGGTTTTTCTCTGTTAATTTTCAGGGTTTCCTGTCCTCACATGCTGTGGCAGAAACATCGACATTAATATTCGAATTATCAGTTACTGGTTCTAGGCCTATGTGCGTATTATATAATATACATAACCTCGTTATGGCTTTCTTTTATGTTACGTGTAACCCTTTCAGAAAATGTTTACGTATTTTTTTTATTAATTCTGGAGGAAAGCCTCTATGGATTTTAGAAGTTCTGAGCATGTATAATTGTTCTATATTAAATTTCCATAAGTCGTATGCGTAGATTGTTGCGGGGGGACTATGGTTTTACACGTTTTAGATTTTTAAGTTTTAGGTAGTTTTGGAGGGTAGTGTAAAGCCTCATGGACACGATATCGCCGGGTGACGTATTGTTTAGTGAGCAATGTCAAGCTGAGTGACGGCAGTCTGGAAGTGATGCATCTGTGAGTGTGTACACGTCTTGAAGTACCTGTAGTGACGTGCACGTAGGATCGTCTTGACGGCAGGGCAAAGGAGTGCACTGGGCTCTGCCTACACAACCACTCATAAGAGTAAAAATGTAAATTATCTATAAACTTACATTTATTGATACCTCCAACAAAATCAGTATTTTGACATTTAAAAAACCTCATGTCTGCCTATATGGACAAAACGAGGTACCACAACGCTTAGTGGCGTAAGGGGCTAATGAGGAGAAAGAATAAGGAGGAGAAGAAGAAAAACGTCATGTACAGGAAAAATTAATCATTACAAACGTTTGGACAATACAGCATGAGCCTTGAACTTGAAAACAAAAATTTCAACATAAAAATGATATTTTGTTGATAAAACATACTGTCAGAGATAACACAGGCGCAAATTGTGAAATTGCCATGAATTATTTATATTTATTCTTAATCAAGTGTTCAACAGAAATATTTGCAAAACCTCTTTGCGACAATTAATTTATAATTGGGATGAAGTAAGTAGTCGTCAGGATTTCATTTTTCACAAGCCTACACACGAGTGTAAAGTGCAGGGAGCCTCAAATACTCTTCTGAAAAAGTTAATTATGTGAGATAGTTGCAGTTAATAATTACTTAAGGATGACAAGTGATCAGTTTTCCTTTCTGCTGGAGAAGTTACAGTTTCTATACAAATAAAGCAGACAATTATGAGGATACTTCCAGCAAAAATAAAACTGGAAATAATTCTCCAGTTTTCATCTACCGGAGACAGTTCTGCATCATCAGGGTTCTTATATAGGACTCCTTGTGTGTTTTTATATTCCTAATTCTTTACTTTCTGTCTCGCATATTCTCAAACAAATTGCAAAGTACAACATTCACCATTCCATCTATACATATTTTTATCACGTTGTAATGCAACTCCTACAAGCAACTAATTAATTTACGCGCCAACTCAGCCATTAAACAGATGGAATCATAGGAAAAATGATGCATCACTGCTCACTAAAGTTGGAGGGCAACCAACTTGTTTAGTGATCTGCAAGTAGTGATATGCTGATACAGTGAGCACTTGCACAGTTGTGTACACGGCACAGTTTATTTATTTTATTTATTTATTTAACCTGGTAGAGATAAGGCCATCAGGCCTTCCCTTCCCCTCTACCAGTGGATTACAACTACAATATTAAGAATAGTGTTATGTCAGCGACTACACATCACAAAGTGTTACCATGAAAATGAGGCTTAATGTTATGTTTGTTGGTAGGCAATGTTTACTGTTTTAATGGCGATCAGAGTGGTTCGGGTTTGGTTACAAGCTAACATTCTCATGGGGATAAATAAAAAAGATTTTTTTCTTCCACTATGTTAATAAATCAAAACAAGTGCTTGTACAAATTTTGGCCACTTGATCGCAATTACGAGGGCCGTAAAAATAAGTTTCCCTGAGGCCGTTTACAGAAAGAAAACAATTTCATTGGAAAAATTTATTGGAACAGATACAAGAACTGTTGAGATATTTTTCAACATATTCCCAGTAGGAATTGAGATATTTTTCATACCATGGAATCGATAGAGAGGTGTAGACAGCGTTGTCCCAGGCGGCAGACTTGTATGACGCAGGGATACAAAAATTGATCCCACAGTATGACAAATATCTCAATTCCGGCGGGGAATAAGTTGAAAAATAGCTCAACAATTGCTGTATTCATTCCAATAAATCCACGAAATTGTGTTTTCTTTTTGTAAACGGCCCCAGGGAAATTAATTTTTTACAGCCCTTGTAATTATGCTCAAGTGACCAAAATTTGTATAAGTGGTTATTTTGACATTATTAACATGGTGGAAGAAAAAAGAATAACTTTTTTATCTGGCCCCATGAGAATGTTTGCTTGTTAGTTTAGCTTGCGTTAGTTAGGGTTAGATTAGGTTAGGGTACATTGTTAGGTTACAGTCGAAATTATGCGTTTCCGAAAATTTTTAGTATTACCTATCTTTCGAAAGTCGAACTTAAAATCGTCGCTTGTGGGGGGGGGGGGGAAGAGTTCGAAAATCGTGAATGGTCGTCCTCCAGAATTACTGTATGCTTTAAATGTATTTTAAAAGATAGTCTTCGATATCTCCCGAAACTACACACGGGACTGACGTCTGATTTGCATTTCGTTATAGGTTATATGGGTTAAATGAGAATATAGCTGAGTGACATGAGGCCGAGGTATGTGGCAAGGTTAGTGGATTAGTTGAAACGATATCTAAGTGACGTGAAGCTGAGGAATGTGAAAAGGTTTCAATGATTTAAGTGTGATTTTTCTCCTGTTTGTAGTGTGGGGGGAGATCGAAGTTTCACTATTTTTAATACAGATTAGTTTCACAGAACCTGCTGACTGATACTGTAAGGTATGATGTGGTAGCGATATGGTGGATAACGTTTTCAAGTTTTCAGTATTGCATTTATTAACGTTCTCTGGTATTCATACATTGCTTCACCGTTAGAATATGAAACAACTAAAACAAAATAAAAAAAGAAAAAAGAAAAAACTCTTCATACTATAAAGTGTTAATTTATAGTCACAATCTAGTTGAAATATATACAGGAGAGGTTTACAATATAGCCTACTAGTACAACACAAAGTTTTAGTATCAATTTCATGAAGCGTTGTTGAATGTCATGAATTCACCTACAGAATAGAAGGCGTGAAAAATTAGGTACTTCTTTAATTTGGCCCTAAATAATCTTATGTTTTGAGTTTCATTTTTTATATCCATAGGGAGGCTACTAAAAATTTTTACTGCCATATAATGCACTCCTTTTTGATAGCACGATAGACTTGTCGATGGAGTATGAAAGTCGTTTTTTAGGTGCATATTTATGCTATGAACTATTGAATCAGTTACAAAGTTTTCGCGATTACATACGAGGAAGATTATTAATGAAAAAATATACTGACAAGCCATGGGCATTATTTGTAGTTTTTTTTAAAATAGTCCTACATGATTCCCTATGTTTCGCACCTACCATTATTTTAATTGCTCTTTTTTGTAGTAGGAATATAGGCCTACTGTTATTATCTGTGGAATTTCCCCAGAATATTATTCCAAAACTCATTACCGAGTGGAAGTATGCAAAGTATATTGTTTTTAAGGTATTGATATTTACTATATCTTGCATAGATCTAATAGCAAAACATGCTGAATTTAGTTTGCGGGTAATTTCTTTAATATGATTTTTCCAGTTTAACACATTATCGATTTGTAAGCCAAGAAATTTGGTTGTTGTTGTTTCTCTTAGGGACCTGTTGTTAATTAAGTTATTGCGCTTGAAATTTGCGAGATTGAATTTGGAGAGGATTTAAATTGAATTATGTTAGTTTTGTTACAGTTTAATACTACAATACTGACAGAACCAATCACATATTTTGAAGAGAATTTCCTCTATTGAAGATTGGAATGTGTTGGAGTTATTGGCTGTAATTACTGTACTTGTGTCATCTGCAAATAATATGGGATGACCTACATCTTTTGTTAGGGGGGCAAGATCATTTATGAACACTAGAAAAAGTATGGGACCTAATATTGATCCTTGAGAAATTACATTATTAAGAGTTCCCCATGTCAAGGTAGATTTCATAGTTGTATTGATTTCGACTTTCTATTTCGTATCTATGAATATGAATATGGATATTTATTAATAATGATTCACAAAAAGTACATAAACTTAATAAATTACAATTAACATATACACGAATAGCAATTATTCACAATAAATATATATTTTAATACCTCATTTTCCATCATATATCTATTTCAATTTATGTTGGCTTTAACTTGCACTTAAGTCTAGTATTTAGTGCAAGTTTCAACCACGCATGTTTATTTAAAAAAAACCCTTAAAGCTTATTTACATATTACTCTTGAAAATTTTTTTTAACTCTACAATAAACAAGTGTACATCAATTGCTCCTGTTGCTCTATTTATCCAATATTTATGTTTAATTTTTAGGTCTTCTTTTACATAATAACTTACTATTTCAATCGTAAATTACTCATTGAGGTTAGCAGATATCGACATACTGTAAAGTCATCAAAGTGAAATAGCTGACTCGGTACATTCAATATGTAGGGTAATCTTTACTCTTGCAATATTTTTTTGTCAGTTTCCCATCTATGAGATATGAGTGAAACCATTGTTGTACAATGCTTTGGATAAATCACAGAAAGCCCCTCCAACTTGTAATTTTTTATTAACTGCTTCCAGAATTTTGTCAGCTAAACCAGGACAAATAGAAGGAATAGTGTACGCACTCAGCGAGTTTACATGGGTCTGCCGCAACGCGGCGCTTCTATCACTAGGATCGTGACTTGGAGGAAGTTCACAGTTCTTGTTACGCTAAATGTAGTCCTTTTTAAAAGCAAATTTCTACCATTTAACCTGTCTATTCGTACCTTTAGGAATACCTGCATAGTCCCTTATTCATAATTAATAGCCTTCTCTCAGTTAATACTATTATGAACGTTCGTAACAGAAAATACAATGGGATCTGAAACTCTATGAAAGCGATAAGTTCAGTATTTAGCAAGTTGAGAATTCAGGGACAGAAAACTCTACAAAATGTTAAATAAAACCAGAGTTGAAAGATATTTTATGTGCTTATAAATTAATTAAATTACTCACCATATGAATGATTAGTTGCCTGCTACCTTCGAGAGTTTGCGAGATGACTTGGCGGATTTACGAGCTTGTAATTCTCTTCGGATTTCCTTTGTCCTGAAGAAGAATCTGCACTTTAAGTAGTGGTAAACCAATTTAGGAATAATAACCATGATGTGTTCTCTGCAACAACCTGCTCCCGAAGACTGGATCGTAAGAGCGTCAATAGTGTCAAGACAGTCATAGAAGATATCACCTCACATTATACTCGCTGAGCTAATCTTTTCTTTAATTTTCATTTCTGTTTGAAGAAGTACGTCGTACACAGCTTGGGAGGGATGGGTTAAAAAACTGACGTTCCTACCGGATCCGTAGTCCTTGATTTGGGTGAGAGCTGCACAATGTTTAGACACATTACTTTTCTGTCAAAGGGAATGGACACAGAGGGTACACGCAATAAACTTAGAGGAATGATTTACTACATAACCTGCCACATGATGCACTAAAAATCTGTCAATCAACACGGCAGGAGTGGTATTTACCAACTCGGGCACAGCACTTTCCCAGCCTTGACCATGCATTTCTTCACAAAGAACAATTTTTTCTTTTATACAAGTTTCTACAGACTTCTTAACTGCCTTGTTACGTAATAATGTCTTTTGTCACTATTTCTACCGTATCCCGATCTACAACCCGGAGCAAAACAGTACGGCATTTTTGCAATTATTTTGTAAACCACCACACAATATTCTTTTGTCACTGGTTAATTCAAAGCACTACAAATTGAAGACTACACAAACCCAAACAACAATGCATACTAACAACCCCTAACAACTTTCACCATTAAACGCGCGAGAAATTGTATTTTCGAGGTGTCTGACCTCAGACAAACAATGGACTTTATCGATCGAAGCGCCACTAGTTCTCAGGTCCGCCACCGACAATGAGAGAACATAGGAGTGCGTACACTATTCCTTCTATTCGTCCTGGCTAAACTAAATGTTGCATTTTCCGTGCATGTATTTTTCCTAAATCCAAACTGTTCTTGGACTAAAATGTTATATCTTTCTATATGATATAATCTTTTATACATTACATTTTCAAAGACTTTGGAGCAGACTGGTAGAAGTGATATGGATCTGTAATTTTCTGGAGACGTTGTTTCACTCGTATCATTAGAGGAATTGATAAGGAGTGATTTATACCTCTGCTGTTCTTAAATAAAATGGACGGTTTCTTGCAAATTAAATAGAATACAAAGATTAACACATAACTTTTATTTTCTGCCATTAGCAAGTCGGGCAACCCCACTGTTTTGGCTAAGAAACGGAACACTGCTGTTCAGACTGAGTTTGTGTGTGTATTCATAGGTGAGCTGGCCATGCACTATTGCCAATCTATGCAGACTTTCAGCCTAATTTTCTAATTAACCATGCACTTAATTATATAATATATAATAGGTTTTTATGTATTTTAATGTATTTTGTTGCCACCTTCAATCGGCAGTTATATCACTTCCACCCTTTATAGTTAGGCAATCAATAAAACTTTTGCAGAAGATAGGGATATTTTCCCTTTCAAACATAAGAAGAGGAAATGAGCTAGCAAACAGAACAGTGAAAATGCTAACTGACTTTTTCAGAGTTTGCCAGAGTATTACCAGGTATAGAGTGTTAGTTGGAAGACCTGAAGGAAAAAGACCTTTGGGAAGTCCGAGACATAGATAGGAGGATAATAGTAAAATGGATTTGAGGAAGGTGGGATATGATATTAGGGACTGGATTAATATTGCTCAGGATAGGAACTGATGGCAGTCTTACGTGAGGGCAACAATGAACCTCCGGGTTCTTTAAAAGCCATTTGTAGATAAGTATGAAGGACAAAGTTAGCATTTCAAAAAAATTTTCATGAACAGAAACACACGCCTTTTACTTTGTAATCTACAGAAATTGTACTTTTTCTTTTAAATCATCCATAATAGTTGGTGTTTCAGCATTTTGCCAATTACGTTCAAAACACTGTGTGCTAGAAGGATTACCAGGGACACATTCAGTGTGTGTATGCAGAATACACCAAAATGCCCAGCTCATATTGACTAGTATAGTACTAGAAGAGAGCTATATAGATCTTATTCAAATGGTTGTTTGCGACATGAACAACAGAATGTGTAGACTACGATTGTGTGACAATTGTCCTAATATAGTGTTGAAGCAGTTTCTATTCTGTAAATTTGAAGAATATAACCATAAAGTATGCAGATCAGCTTATTCATCTTGCTGCATAATATTCTGTTACGATGCACCCAATGGTTATTGCTTCAGACTACTCAGAGACATACTAAGGGAACTATTATACTCGTAGCATATTTATATTTTATTTTTGATAATCTCCCAGCTGGCTTCACAGAGGTGTTGATATGGTCTGACAGACCCTCTGCACAGTTTAGGAATAGGTATATGGCAGCATCTGTACCCATTCTACAAAACAAGCATGAAGTTAAAATTACATGGAAGAACTTTGCTGCATCACATGGGAATGGCCTGTTGGTGGTATTTTTGTACTATGCCCCTGTCATGTTACAAATCAAATTAAAGCCCATCAAAAATCTTTCAAATAAGACATTGGCCAGGTCTGTTTCTCATCTATTTCTAGAGAAAATGGTAATTAACTACTACAGGATGCAGTAATTCTTTTTATAAGAAATACAGTGCTTATACTAACTGGCTCCACAGTGAAGCAAGTGGCAGTATTCGACTTGGCAGCGATGTAAAGTTGGTACTGTGTAACACCTAGTTTGAAAATGTAGGAATATTACATCTCCTCTCTCGCTCCCTCCCACCCTCCACCATTCAATGCGGCCAAGGTCATTGACTACCTGCACGATACCAACATAACTCCTCGAGTCTCCACATTCTCCTAAGCACTTCTTCTGCTGAGTCAGTTATTATATGCACTGTGTGTGTATATATATATATATATATATATATATATATATATATATATATATATATATATATATATTTATATATTTATATATATTAATATTTGATAACTTTTAAATGGAAAGCAAAAAAATTGATCTTAAGATTTCCAGTCGTAACTATGTAAGGTCATTTAATATAGCAAGTCTCGTCAAAATCTGATAAGTCAAGGGAACTTTTAATTCGAAACTGTTGATTTGGTATGGAATGACTCCACCAGACCATTTTAGGTGTAAAAATATGCAGCATAGTGTAATGATGTATGTTGTAATATTTATGATACAATAAATTGTAATAATAATAATAATAATAATAATAATAATAATATGTATCTCACCTATGTATATCTGTCAGCTTGGGCAAGCTTCACTTACAGCAGGTACCTATGGAATAATCTTGTACAGTATGCTCATAATAAAATTTCTTAAGATATATAATTTTGTATAATGCGGAACTCAATTTGACAAATAAATTCGGTCCCTTGTGATTGTATTTTGAAGACGTTTTACTATAGATTTGTTTTGTACCTTTAAATGGGTGAAATCAATTTGTATTATTCATTTTTTCTTTGATTTTTTGTTCTTCTCAGTTTATGAATGTGGTCACATCAAAACTGCAAAAGTTTTAGGACTTATTAAGACACTACTTATATTGATGCTTTGAGTGTAATTTCACAATTTTATGAAATATGTTGTAAAATTGTGTTTCATTACAGGAAGTGGATGATGTCTTGGGAGGTGCTGCAGCATGGGAGAATGTAGATGCAACAGATGAGCGTTGTCCTAAATGTTCTCATCCCCGAGCTTACTTCATGCAAATTCAAACACGTTCTGCTGATGAACCTATGACTACATTCTACAAGTGTTGTAATACCAAATGTGGACATCGTTGGCGAGACTAAGACCTATGTCTAGTTCTTGTATCAGGTGTAAGAGGGTATCAGCATGTCCTCTGATACCTGTGAACGATTCGTTTTTGCTACCCCAACAGATACAGAAAGGAGTTGATCTTATTTATCAAGGTAGTGTGATTGCAATTCCCACGGACACAGTGTATGGTTTGGCATGTGCAGCCCAGAATCAGAGTGCTATTGAGAAATTGTACAAAATAAAAGGGCGAGATTTGAATAAACCTCTCGCTATTTGTGTTGGTAATGTAGAAGCTGTTTCTCATTGGGGAAAGGTGAGCAGCCTCCCATCCGGTTTATTGAATTCTCTTCTGCCTGGACCTGTAACTGTTGTTTTGGAGCGAACTGAGAGGCTGAATCCTAAACTAAATCCTAATCTGAATAAGGTGGGCATCCGTGTTCCTGATAGCAAATTTGTCCTTGGTTTGTGCAACAAACTCAAGGAACCTTTGGCTCTGACTAGTGCTAATGCCAGCAATGAGCCCAGTTGTTTGGCTCCAGAAGAGTTCCAGTATCTGTGGCATCATTTGTCTGCTGTGTTCGAATTAGGGACCATTGGTGACATCACTAGTCCTCGTGTAGGCTCCACCGTTGTTGATCTCTGTGTCCCAGGCAGATATCGCATTTTGAGATCAGGCAGTGCTCTTGAAAGCACGAAGGCAATACTGGAACACTTTGAAGTTGAACAGGATGTTCCTAATTGTGTGGATTCAGTGTCAATGGGTTATTGAGACCAAACATTAAAAATAGTGAATATTCTATTGTAATATAGCTGGTATCAAAATTGAGAATGAATTCTTTACTTCGAAGTGTGACTTCTCTTGGGGGACGAGAGGACCTAGTGAAAGAATCGTTAATATCTCAATTATCGACTAGTGTGAAAGAGGTTCAACTTGAAATGGCCCAGACTCAAGGTAATGGTGATATCACTGCCTCTTTGTGTACGGTTCTTGAAGCTGTATTCATTCACGGATTGAAGGATACATTCATGAATAGAGTGTCTCAGGCAATTGGCGCAGATCCTGACCAACGACCAGAACCCAGCTACTGGGGACCACTTCTTATTTTCTCGCATCGTGAAATTATAGATCAGGTGAGAAAATGAACTAAAAACATCAATTGTGGTGTGATAAATGTGAAAAAATGTAAGGTTTTTAACTAATGTTTGTGGTACTGATTTTCTTATTTTAGCAAGTGTTTAACTTCTTTTTCACTTAATTTTACTCTTATATTATCATATTTACTCACTTATTGGACTCTCTCTCTTATAAAACCCTTTCTACATTAAGATCAAAGTGTAAAATATAAATAAAAGACCATTCCGACATAATATGTACAGTAGAAGGCTCTAGGTTCTGTAGGCCTACTTTATCAATCACAAATACTCATGGAAAGATTGCAAGCTAAAACCCTTTTCTGAAACTATTTTCTGTCTAGCTTTTCTGTTAACTTCTCCAATTGTCTCCACACTGACAAAGAGTATCAACGTCTCTTTTTGTCTATTTATCTTCAAACTACCGACCATACTCTCTGTCCCATTATTTCCTCCATTGTCACAGCACAGACACAGACAAGTTTCAAGTTTATTTATTTAATACATCAGCCATTGCAGCCCGAAAGAGCAGAAGCTCGTGTTCAGTCGCAGTTCAGATCAGTGATACAGAATATTTCACAAAATTAAGAGAGTTCATTGAGTACAGTGACATTAATGTATAGTAAAATATATACAACATAATATAACAAAATATATCATTACAAATAGAAAAAACAGTATAAAAGTACATGAGAATTAGAGTATCAATTTTTAACTCAATTAGCTTAAAAGAAATACAAAACAATTAAGTAATTAATCTAATTTGTTTTCTAAATCTATTTGTGTTAAGAATACTTAGTTCAGGGTAAGCTCTGATTAAAACATTATATATTCTGGGTCCAAAATTTCTGCTGCTTTTTAATCCAGCTAGCATAGGGATGTGGCGACCCCATCGCCCATTGGTTTTACCAGTGCAATTAGTCTATCCGAGTATTGGCGGGATATTGCTAGCTACTGACGGGGGAGGAAATGCCCCTTCTCTACCTCAAAAACTGAGGTGGCAGGTCTGAATGCCAGATGGCAGCCCATCACCAGAAATGGAAGCTGTAGGCTGATAACCTGCACTTCCTAAATCTCTCCTATCAAAGAAACCAAGTTCAAAGAAAGCCAGAATGCTCTAAATTGACAACCTTTGGCATGAAACACTGTACTTGAAAGCATTGGCGAACAATAGAGTATGATGGCATGCTTTCATCAAGGCCCTATGCTTCCCTGTGGAGTGACCAGGACTGCTGCTGCTGCTGCTGTCCGACATTGGGATGGGAATCTGGTGTGGCTTAGTGGATAGAGCGTCAGCGTGTAGAGCTGAAAACCCGGGTTCAAATCCCAGTGCCGGAGAGAATTTTTCTCTGTTCCACTTATCCCTCATCATATTATGATGCAGAATTTCTGCACAGAAATATCATATGTACTTCAGCACATTGTAATAATATATGATATGTGAAAAATAATCACTTAGTGATTTAAGATGGTGCTTACTCTGTCGGATCCTGGCCACCTAGTCACTCATAACGAGTGCACCTCTGCACATGTATGGACATTGTGCATACACCTATGACGCAGTACATGAGGGTAGGCCACTAGAGGGAACCCAAGAGGTGGAACTTAAACTGAGAGGATTCAATCTGACATCGGGATGGGAATCCGGTGTGGCTTAGTAGATAGAGCATCAGCACATAGAGCTGAAAATCGGATTCAAATCCTGGTGCCGGAGAGAATGCTTCTCTCATCCTTCATCAAATAATGACGCAGAATTTCTGCACAGAAATATCATATGTACTTCGGTACATTGTAAAAATACCTGAATTGTAAATTTTGTACTGTAATTTAATGTGTTACAAGACTTCAGGTAAAGTTAATATACAGCATTTTTCAGGAGGAATCGTAAATATTTTGGTATGTTGTAGTACCAATAACTCTGAATAAATATGCTCATACAAACATGTATCTTCTTGTGGCTCACATTATGAGGCTTGTTGATACGAGGTGTGTTCAAGTTCTAAGGTCTCCGATTTTTTTCTGACAAGCTACTTGTCCTAAAAATTCGAAACTTCTGTCATTTCTCAATGTAATTTCTCTGCAGATGTAGGCATTTTTCACAACATTGATGCCATGATGCCATGGCTGCTGTGAACGCTTCTTTAGGGGTCTGTTTTGACTACTGCAAAATCGTTGATGCAATAGTGGCGCGACTGCAGAATGTGCGAACACGGAGATTATCCTTCATTGTTGGAAAAAGCCAAGAATCACTAGAATCCAGGTCAGGTGAGTAAGGAGCATGAGCAGCCACTTCAAAGTTGTTTCCACGAAGAAACTCTTTTGTTATGTTTTCAAATCTTCAGTCAGGATTGTGTGCACAGATTCCATGGAAATGCCAACTTTTGAGGCAATATCTTTCACAGTGAACTGGCGATACTCCAGCACAAGTTCCCCACTCGCACAATCGTATTGTCAGACCGGCTGGTGCGAGACCGAGGTTCTTTTGGCTCCTTGTCACATGGCACTCAGCCTTCTTTCAACTGTCACACCCATGAATGTTTATTTTTCACATTCATGACCCATCACCACATGTCTCACTCAACTGACGAATTTCAATTGGTGTCACACCACGCAAATGGAGAAAACAAATGATTACACGCTGTTCCTGTAGTGATAATGTCGCCATTTTAAGTATCAGAATTGCTTCTCATTCTGGTCTTATGGGCCTTGCCTAGTACACTGTTGCCATAAGATGCCTCCATTAGAAGAAAGAGGTATAATATCACTGTCTCACTCTCTCCCTAACATGTAGGCCTACAGTGTTCTCGCAAGTTCATCACACAAGATAGGTACAGTTTCTCTGGAAAATAATGAGACGATTGAATATTCCTAAGTCTCAGATGTAAAACACTGCGCATGATCAGAGACCAGAGCACTGATACACAAGATAACGAATATTGAGTTACTTAGATTCAGGCTATTTGGTTTGTTACTAGCATCGTTCTGAAATTCACTTCAAAAACCGCAAAAAATATGATAATATTACGTAAATAAAAGATAATTATATACATAAATCGTGTAGTTAAATCGACAATGGACCTTCATGACTAGATCGATACTCCGCACAGAAAGGAAAGCTTTCATGCCGTTTCAATAGCTCAGATGCTAAGACTTCTGCATCTCGTGTAGAAGAGTGCGAGTTCGATTCTTAGTCTACATCAACGATTTTTTTTTGTCTAAATAACGTTGAAATAGCTAAGTAACGTTGAAATAGAGTTTTACAAAGTCCTGAGATTAAGTGTTAATGATCACAGACAATACAAAATTACAAGTTATAATATTATAAACGTTAATCTAATGAATGCATTTATATACACACATATACAATGTAAATGCATATATATTAAAACCTAACAATTAAAATGAAACTAAAAAATATTCCTAAGACACACAGACAAACTTTTACAAAGGTTTAGAGTCCTTAGGCTATGTAATTTGTTGAGTAATTATTACAATATTTTATTAGTAGCTTTCCCAAATGTGTAATAAATGCACTCGCACGAAACAATTTTTGTTAAAAGTGTGGCTTTGGATTATTTTATTCTCACCCCTTCAGTTGATTTTAACTATTTTATCTACGTGTTTGCAATAGTGTTTAATTTAATGTGCTTTCAACTTTATTCATATTATGATTGAATGAAAAAGGACTGTTGCAGTTATTGACTGATTACATATATTAATACTAATTATTAAATGCATCTGTTAAGTAACTAATTGCAGTATCTTTTGCAAAATCTTGAATGTTTAAGTTGTCAATAATATTTCTGTACTATATACTATAAGACGTTAAAAGAATTTTCAATAGATTTGGGATCCTCTACTTTATAATCACTGGTTTTAATGAAAAAATATTTTCTTTCTTAGGATATCTACAAGTTCAACTTTCATAATATTCTGAATAGCTTTAATTGCATTATCTGAATTTTATAATTTTCTATTCAAATGTATTCTATTTCCCTCTTTCATAATTGAAAAAGAGAAGGATAGCCACCTATGCCCACCGACGCCATCGAAATTCGAGACGAATTGTGGGATCAAGTTGTTGACACCTGGGAAGATCTCGCCGGGGATTAGAACTTATTCCACAATCTCGTGACATCCATGCCGGACTGACTTAGAGCTGTAATAGAAGCTGATGGCATGTGGACAAGATTTTAAGTTAACAGGTCTCTTTTTGTTTCGTATGATTTTTGTTTGAGGAAGAATACTTTTAACTTCCAAGTAAGATTTTTTTTTTTTGACGAGGTTCAGCCCACTTGTAAGACCCAGAAATTGGGCATAAATTATTCATATTTTTCGACAAATTAGATAGTCGAGGAACTGTGAAGGAATTAATTACACCTCAATATAAAAAAAAAGTTTTACCTGGGATCGAACACGAGACATTTCGGTTAAGCAGTGGAACCGACACGCTACTATATGAGCTACCGAGAAAAGACAGTGACAGCAGCAGTCTAGAATGTAGATCCCATAGCAGGCATTTGCCATTCGGTACAGAGAAGCAATGATATTTTGTGACCCGAGCTATGTTGTGAAATCCTGGCCTTAAATGGCTGTCTTCTTCGTGATCCTTATTCTGGTCCTTGTCCTTGTTGTGGTCCTTGTAACAATTCTTGTTGTATTGTCATGAAACGTATCGTTACGTCGATATCGAGTGAACCGTGCTGTAGAACTTTAACTTCCGACGACCAAGAGTCATCTCATTCCTTTTAATGGTAACTGTACATTGAGTATGCTCAAATGATAAAAAAAACTGTTAATGCCATAAAGATTTCTGCAAAACATGCACTATATTTTATATAGACAATAACTAGATTTCGGACATTTTAGGTCATTAACCAATTTTTAAGCGCTTCAATTTGGCTCTAAAATAAAAAAATAGACATTAAAATACAGTTTTAGGCACCTAAAAATACAATTTCAAGCAGCAAAAAATACGATTTTACACATTTATTTTTTTTACCTACTCAAACTATAATAACTATAACAATGCTAGTGAATATTGAGTATTACAATATACCGTGATAAAGACAGTAAGAAAAACTACTGTGGTTAGAATGTTTATTTTATTATGTCTTAAATTATGAATAATTAACTTATTATTAATGAACTCATTGGCCTCATTGCTCTCTATGGCTGCTGATACATAAGTCTTAATATTACTAATGGTTGGGTCACGAGGAACTATAATGAAATTTTTGGTGTAGTTTTGGACTTCACAAGAACTACAGAAGTCATATCTCTTAGATATTGCGATTGCTGTGTGTAAGAGATATTTTTCCATATTAAGAAATACTTTGGCATTACCTAATTATAAATTTTAATATTTTTGTGTAAAAGAATATCATACTCTTTCATATGTTACTTTTTGTAGATTCTTTTATAGATATATTAGAGCTATAATTGTTGTATTTTTATATTACAAATTGTTAATAATAATTTCTCACAAAGACAGGGAGACATCTGCTTGACAGACCAGGTAACCATTCAGATCCAGATTACAAACATACAAGAATTTAATTTAATTAACATGAAAACTGTACTAATTTGGAAACTAGTATTACTAACTATAAAAATTGCTATAAAATTTTGATACAATCACATTAATATGTAGAATACAAATGAGTATTTAGTATAAGTACAGAATCCTTAAGAATTTGTAGACAAATACTTTCTATATCATGCTGCTGTATACTTAGAGATTTCAAATAATTTTAGTATATTTAAAACAACTCTCCCAAGCTCCGAATGGAAGACCCTTTACCTCTCATGCGTGTATAGGTATATTATAACTCTCACTAAAGTGAGGGATGCATGGACGATAAATTTCCTCCTTTTCGTCGCTCACTTGTGTTGTCTGTTGTATATGCTACTCCATTCTCACAGTAGGATCCAGAATAAGGCCTCTTTCTTTCTTCCTGTCGCTCGCTACACTATCTTCTCATCAGAAACGCAATGGACTTCTTCGTACACCTCCCATTTAACTTTCCTTAGGGCTGTAGAAATAGATGAATGCACATGGTGGTGATGGGTGTTACGAAAAGAGTTTTCCCTTTGGGCAAAACCCTAGTACATCACCAAGGATTTCAATGTCTTTACAACCGGGCTGGTGGCAAAGCGTTGTTTGCTGACTCTTCCCAGGAACAGAACAAACTGCTGATATGATATTGCAGGATATTTTAAGTGCATTTGTCCACTTGGAACACGAGAGATTTTTCCTGTTACTCACCCACTTATTTGTTGTGTGACAGTCGCTGTAAACTTCGACCCCTTTCCCCTTGTGAGGTAATCTACACCATGCTTCATAGAAATTTAACTGCCAATGACCAGATTTAGACAAGGTCTCTTCATTACACTTAATATTTAAATGAGAGACCACTTCTTTCCTCTCTTCTTCAAAATTCCTACATGTAGAGCGTATAATATATAGATTTAAGATTATATGCAGCACACATTTTCCATTATTTACTTCACATTATAATCAAACAAGAACTTAAGTTATATACGGTACATAATATCTTCGTGGTTTTGTTGACAGTTAAATGTTGTGTATATTATGTAATAAACGCAGGAAATGTTGTAGGCCTATGTATTTCAATAATGTGAAATCTTGGCCTCAACTGTACCACCCCTACTTGTCTGTTAAATTTCTCAGCAGGGATGTTTGGCAAGAAAGTGGAAGGCTATTCCACCAATTTAGCTATTACCTCATTATTCGCAAATTAAATATGTGGTAATTTTAGAGGTATCACAATATTTAGCATGTGAAATCGCTCTAGTTGTCAATGAAATTGTGTTCAATGAATTAAAGGAAACTAATTAATTCCAAATTATGAAGAAAAGATAAATATAGTTCATGGAACAGCCCCCAAATATTCAATGCTTTTTTCTTAATGTGGAATCCTCTATACCTGCTGTCACTAGGTTTCTGTGTGCCATACACTGTTGCCAACTGTCACGCATTCACAAAGAGTGCCCTCATCTTTTAAGCCAAATCACATGTTTATATGTGCTCCCAGTCCTGAGAAAAAAAAATCAGAGACTTTAGAACTTGAATGCACCTTGTACAAAATAAAAGCTTTAAAAGTGTTAAAATACTGTAATTATTTTTTGAAAGGTAATGTATCTTGGGTTTTTTTTAACAATTCTAATACTTAAGTGTTTGTATTTTGTGTTACTGTTTATGTTTAGATATACTGGATAAATTGAGCAAATTTTATTCGTGAGTGATGTTGAAATTTGTTAAAATATATGTGTATAAGTTGGATTATTTGAATGTAAGGAATTGGCATTTCTGCACTTGCATAGATCATACCGTCAGTTTACAAGCAAAACACATTAAGTCAATGATATAACTTCTCAGAAAAAGGTGTTTGAAAGTTCTTGACAAAACTGAATCCTCAAAATACTGTACTATTTTTAGCAAGTTGTTTCTCTTCCTGTGTGTTTATTTTTCCAATTCTAAGTTTATACACATACATTAAGTACATTGTATACGCCTTTTTCTCAGAAGTAATATTTTTTATTTAATATGTGTTGCTTGTAATCCGGCGATACATTCTTGAGATGAAGAATTTGAGGTAGCATTGTACTTCTAAATATTGTAACTGAGCTCATGCAGTACAGTGCAAAGTAATTGAGAATTTGTGTTTTGATGAATGTTTATTTTTGTTGCAGATAAATGCGTTGAATTTGATAACGACTGATGTAGGCCGTTGTAGGGCATGGCTACGTCTTGCTTTGAATGATGGACTATTATCAAGTTACTTGGAGTCAATGCGTCGAGATGGCAGTGCTCTGAAACCCTACTACCGACGCTCAGCTTTCTTACGAGATACTGACATGCTAGATGTGGCACAACGTCTGGTTGAAGGTTTAGAGTCTTGTCCTTTGTCTATAGCATGCAATTCTAGTCTTCTGAATGTCTGGACAAACCCACCGCTTTTGCTTGCTGGACTCTGGACACCGCCACTTCGTTCATGTCCGGTTGTTTCTGGTGTGGATGTTGCCAGCACTCTGGATAGTGTAGAAACAGCAGCGACTGATGATTCTGTAAGCTCAGCTGTATCATTATCTTCTCACTCCTATGAAGGATCAGGTTTAGGAACTATGTTAGCACTTAATGAAGATGAAGCATTAAAGATAATTTTAGGAACACCAGTCGATGATGCTCCTTTAGTCAATTCTGCAATGCTTTTAGATAAAAGTGACAGTAATGAGGAAAACGCGAATATAGCCACAAATGAGTGTGTGGTAGAAAACACATCTAGTCAGGGGACGGATATTCCAAGCAGAAATGATAAAAATGATGACTCCTTTGGAGATGATGATGGACCATCAAGCGTTGGGAATTCCCTTGTTGGAAGGGCAGGATGGTCTTCTTCTTTTGAGGAGGTTCCAGACACAGCCGGTGAAGAAGCTACCAGGCCAAGAGAGGTGGATGTTGCACCGTCAGCATCTCGCAAATCTATTACATCCATAACGAGAAATAAATCTGCATTGCTCCGAAGTCCAAGTGAGGTGCAGAGCTACCATTCCCTGCTCGAAAGCTATAATCTCTTGTCTGGGTCTTATGTCAAAACTCCAGATCTTCGAGACTTCATGCAGAGGTTTGAGGGCTCAGAAAGTGCGACAGACACTACCTTGGGAACTGAAGCAGAAGATCCGGTAAGTGGGAGAAAAGTACAGTTTTTTATTGTACAGTTTTCTAATTCACTTAGTAATTAGTGAAGTTTTGCTATGAATAGAATAACAACAAACGTGCTTTCTCTATAATATTCGATCTTGCCATTGTGTAAACTTTAAATATATGGTTCTTGCTTTTTCACATCAGTGACATCTTGTCCAACTTCTGCTTGAAGTGAAACTTTTGTGTTGTTGTGCTACATCAAAGATAAGTATGGAGTCATAAATAAGATACCTGAAATGTCATACTTACACAGAAGAATGATGTAGTGAAATTCAGTAAATCCTTCTTAACCGAATTTTGCTTAACCAAAATCTAGCTTAACCGAAACAGTGGAGTAAAAATGAAATACATACTGTATTTTTTGTACTGTAATAAACATGCCTTAAAAAAATACTGTAACTTTAGTACAAAACAAGAATGTAACTTTTATTCAAAACAATAATCACTTTCTATAACTGAATGTAAACACTCCCGTCAACAATGGGATTTCCACTCCACACAGTAACACAGTATTCGTTATTGCACTCCACAGACGGCAATGACAATTTACTTGGATTATTGAGAACAACAATGTACTACTAATCTTAACTAATGTTCACAAAGCACTATTTACAACACAAAACTGTCAGTTCACAGTTCGTTTGCCTTGGCTAATTCTTCTAGCTCAGTCACTCGAGTTCACAGTATCTCGAACCCCAGACCTTCAGAGACAGTCCACTGAACTTCGAACTCAGGTCCCCCAACTGTGGTCCACTGCACTCAAACTCAGGACTTCCGGCTCCCACAGTTACGGACACAACTCAAGTCGAACTCTGGTCTCGAAGCTGGCGTCACTGCTACACAAGGCTGCCTTGCTGTCCAAAACTAGCAACGACTGCAACTAACTAACTCAAGTTCACTCACATGTCATATTATAACTAAACCATAGTTTCCGGAAAGTACGATGCTGGAAATTTCTACAGATGACCAGAAGATGGCGCCTCTCGAATTCTCTGGATTTCTCCCCTCAGTCGCAGGCGCATTACTTCCCCCTCTCTGCCGCGGTCGCTGTCTCCTTACGTCGTGCCTTGCCGCAGCGACCATCGTTTCGTCTTCCCTCCGCAGCGCACCCTCAGCGCTCCACGGAGCTCGCTTCGTCTATCGGGCCTCATGTCTTCTCGCGCGCCCCCCTTGTGTGGGACACGTGATCGACACTTGACGTGGATGTCACAATACTGTCTAAAAATATGAACTGTATCTTATGTACCGAAGGTTTGTCAATGCATACCAATGAGACAGCAACAGTCTTCTCATTTCACAGCAAAACTACAAATAAGGATGAATGCCCTTTAAGAAATGCAGTAGGTGTAGAAATCTGCTTTCTACACTCTCCATTCAATTGTTTTGTATTCATTAGCTGCCAGTAGATGTACGATGGTCCCATTAAGTTAAAGTAATTCTTTCTTTACATACCTTTTGTTCCACCTAGTTCTTATCTCAAGAATTGTGGAACTATTATGGCTGAATGAGAGGTGCAACTGATTTCCATGTGTATTCATTTCTGTGATGCTGTAAGTGTTAAGCATTTGTTAGTGCATATTGTATTAAATTATTTTAACAAGTGTGTGCTTTTACAATTTCAACAAAATGTATGTAGTAGAGCGTGTTGTTTAGTCAACTGTCCGAAGACAGGTCTGAACCTCACAAGCAACACCAAGAAGGCAACACTTATGAGGCAACTAGGCCAGGAGATAATGGGGTAGGGTGGCCGGTTCCTTTCCCCCTCCATTGCATACATTGCCAACTAGCTACATTATTACAATAAATTGCATTCTTTTGCTTTTCACTGTTACACGTATTAAATACTGTAGAATCTTCCTTTAACTACCAAAATAGTACCTGTGGATTATCAAAAAAAAAAAAAAAAAAAAAAACACACATTACCGAAAACAGCTCTGCCCCCTTTATTTCAGTTAAATTGGGTTCTACTCTACCGGTACCTATTTTTCTTTTAAAATATGAAGAAACTCTCCCAAATCTTATTTTGTGCCTTAGTAAGTCTCAATGTGAGCACCGTACATAGTTTTGCAGACATCAGAAGAAATATTAAATTTTCCTCTTATGTCACATACAGGGTGTATACAAGTTGGTGTCAAATATTTTGGTTGTTGGGGACATGTTCCTGACAACAATACATTGAAAAATTTCCATATACAGTAAACATGGTCTTGAAAATGCTTAGTTTCCGAGTTAATGAGGAGTTTGTCCTTCACTGATTCCTGAAGTGCAGTCAACTCAAATTGCTTTCATATTGTAACTTTTTTTTAGAACAGAACATGGGATTTTTTCTTTTGATTGTCCTCTTATTGTTCCTTAATTCTTACTTCTGATAGGAGTCAGACATTGGTGGTTTCTCAGAAACAAATTGCACCATTCAGTGGATGATATACATCTGTATGTTATCTGCCATGATGGTGCTTCAGCTCACTTTAGTCTGAGAGTTTATTTCAATCATTATTTTCCGCAAAGATGAATTGATTGAGAGGACACCAATGAACGGTCTGCCCGGTTGCCAGATTTAAGTCAAATGGATTTTTATTTCTGGGAACATTTGAAGTCCATAGTTTACACAGTTCCTGTACCTAATATTGATGTTCTGAGAGAGTGTATCCTAAATGAATTTGAACAAATACGAAACACTCCAGGCGTTTTCAATAGATTACACCAAAGCATGAAACACAGGCTCAAGGGATGCATCAACACAACTTTTGTATTATTGCTGTTATTTATTTTTTTTTTATAAGAAGTTCCCTAGTATCACGTGTACTGTGAGCTTGTTTGTTAGTATTAAAGTAGCGTAACTTTGGAACTAAGCATTTTCAGAACCATGTTTATATGAAAGTTTTTCAATGCTTCGTTGTAGGAATATGACTCCAAAATATTTGGCACCAATTTGCATACACCCTGTATAGTTTTTTTTTTCTTCTTGCAATTCCTCGCACAAAGAAATTAATGTATATAACAATAGGGCTTCTTAGGAGCCAGAAAATTGGTAGAATTGTACACACAAAAGATTTACTTCAATTTATATCTATCAGTGGTGCCAACATTGAGATATTCTAAGGTGAGAAACAAAAATGTGTAGAGATTCCAAAAATTTTGAAAGAAAAATTACTTCTCTTCTCCATTATTTTTCCAGTTGCCAGTATGTGAGTATGAAATTCAGGATGTCTTATTCAATGACTCTGTATTAAGAATTAGAATGATTTCCTCATTTAATGCCTCCCTGACATAGATGTTGAATTATCACAGCACACAACTGCTTAAGGGTCCCTCATCAAGCTGACCCTTGTGAAAAAGGCTTGTAATTCATCCTTCCCTTGTAAATATGCCTTCATAAAGAAGTGTCCAATCTCTTCATATTCATTAAAATTTGTATTCCTGCTGCATGCAACAAAACATGTGATATTGTAACCTCAGCTGTGCTTTCATTTCTTTGTTTCAAATAGCTCATGCATTTTGAGTTAGTAATTTTTCCCTACTTTACAGTCAAAGTAATGTGTCACAAACAAGTAACCAGAAACCTTTGGCTTGGTATTTCTAAAAGTCAGGATTCAGTTAGTGCCTACTATTCTGACTGGTGATGTTAGGTGCATTTTATGGCCATAATGTTGTTGGTTTGTCCTTACATATGTTTTTACAAAATTACATGTTATAATTTTATGACAAATTTTGTAAAAATTTTTCAAATATTAAATGCTTTCCAATGAGATTATTTATCACTATAAATTTTTGTCACAGTGAAACATTTTTTTTTTCTAGTGTTGTGCACTAGAATACTGCAAGACACTCCATTTGCTCACTCGACTCACTTGAAGTCTCCCAGCCTTGAGCCTAATATTGTCGAGCATACCATGCTTGTAATGGACATGATTACATGTAGTTGGCATATTTTATCGTCACTTTCAAGGCTACTGCAATACCAGTCTCTCGCACTGTAATTTTAAAACTAGTTAGCATAGCATTCAACAGATATTTATATACATTCTTCTTCTTCCTTTAGTATTGTTACCCTTTGTGAATTTCATTATTCTCCAGTGATTTTGAGTCATTTCTGCCTCTAGCAATGTTTTCAGTTTTTTTAATGAAATTATGAATGTGATGTTTTATAATACTCCGACAAACCTCTTCTTTTTCATCATAAAATTTTAATACCTCCCTTCACTAGTTTACCCATGCATAACAAATAATTTATAACCAAGCAGAAATTTTTCTTAACTATAACTTAATCTTAAGGTATTCCATAACCTGATGAGGTGGTTACCATTGGTTTTCGAAATATTTCTCAACAAAACATAGAAATAATTTTGTTATAATAAATTTTTCTTAAATAATTTTGTTGTTATAATAAATTTCTCTTACTGAAACGTTTTTCCATAAACATTTCGTTTATGAGTTTATTCTGTGTATTGTAAGAGTCGCAAAGAAAATCATCTTAGAGTCCTTGAATTTCACACCATTGATTTGATTTCAAATAAAAATAATTAGTATTTTTATTAAATTACTTATTTCATGCATATCATTCTCGGATAAATTGATTGTACATACAGAATATGAACAAAATCTGAATCCAGTTCCTAAGGCAAATACGCTACCACCTGAGCTATGCTGGTGGCTACAAGGAAATTTTTTAACATGCTAACATAGCATTATGAATTAACCATGACAGTAGTACCTTTCTTGGCCTCGAAATAAAAGCCCCTTAAGCCCAAAGGATGAGATGGTATATCAGACTTTGACACTGCATAGCAGCTTTTGATAGAGTCTTTCAGGATTTTGACTTGAACAATAGCAAAAGTTTTGCTTATTGACAAAGCCTGATAGGTGGAAATGAGATCATCGAAAGATTGTTTACAAGGCCTGAATTCACATTTATCGTATTCAGTAAGTGTTGACAGAAAGAAAGTCAGTTTGTATGATCACATATTATTCAGTACGTGCACTATCTGAATCTCATGTGGGTAGAAGTGGAGATCCTTGTGTAAAATCCTTCATACATTTCGATTAGAAATGTCAAATGATATCATGTGCCTATGTACTGAATGTCTAGGACAGGGATGGCGAACCTTTTGTGACTAATGTGCCACTTGATGTTTGGTTCATTATTTTTAATTGCCCTGTGTACCACCTCTTACTTTTCTTAAAATGTCACCATGAGACGCCTTCCATGACTTCCAAATTATATTGTGTAATATGTTATTATATTTATCAAATGTAAACATATTGGATTGCATGTTCTGTAGTTTTATTTTGCAAATACCACAAAAATTACATTTGGGAAATAGTTTAAGACCAAAATAAATTTTACTTTAACCTAATATACTTTTTTAATACACCGTGTTCCGCTTATAAGTATAATAAAAGAAATAGTTATAATTTCATAACAATGCATGCAAATGGGTTAAGATTGGTACCATTGTAAAGAGGAAATTGGGAAGTTTTAATCCATTGTTGTTACTTATTTTTAGAAGACTCACGCATGCGCAGATCATTAAATAAGAGAATTCGTATCGTATCTTTAGTCAGTCAGCATGTGGACGCCACAGCAGAAAGCCTTTTGTGTGCTGTCATTAGCAGAACATAGATCCATAATTCGTGTACAGCGCTTGTTTCGCCGTCAGTACAATCTTAGACCGAGGGAAGCTGTACCGACGTACGTCTCAATAATGAAATGGGATAGGCAGCTCAGAGAAACAGGAAGTTTGTTGTCTAATGCAGGTAAACATTCCAAGCGTAAAGTGTCTGACGAAAATGTCGAACGGATTCGCGAGGCATTTCAGAGAAGCCCGCGGAAATCCATTCGACAGGCTAGTGTGCAGTTGAACATCCCACCAACAACAGTGCATACAGTGCTCCATAAAAGATTGCGTTTGCGAGCGTACAAGCTGCAACTTCATCAGATGATTACGCCGAATGATAAACTGGAACGAAAACGCTTTGCAGAAACAATGTTGGATAAAGTGGACGATGACGACACATTTCTAACTCGAGTCTGTTTCTCAGATGAGGCAACCTTCCACGTCAGTGGAAAAGTAAACCGACACAATTGTCGCATCTGGGGGTCGGAAAATCCAAGTGTCGTAATTGAACACCAACGGGATTCCCCTAAATGGAATGTTTGGTGTGGGATCATGCGTGACAGAATCATTGGTCCCTATTTCTTTGCTGAAAAGACAGTCACTGCAAACACGTACCTGGATATGTTGCAACTGTATGCTGTGCCACAACTCCCAGATGGAGCAATTTTCCAGCAAGATGGGGCTCCACCACACTTTGCCAACATGGTTCGCACATTCTTAGACGAACAATTCCCTGCAAGATGGATCGGAAGAGGATCACCGTACATCACATGGCCTGCCAGATCACCAGATCTAACACCACCTGATTTTTTCCTGTGGGGGTTTGTTAAGGACCAGGTCTACAGGACGCCAGTACGTGATTTGGCAGACTTATAAGATAGAATTTATGCTGCTGTCAACAATGTTACACCACAGATGCTTCATAACACTTGGGTCGAGGTTGAATACCGGTTGGATATTTCCCGTGCCACCAATGGAAGCCATGTTGAGGTTTATGGAACATAAGGTAACAAAAATTCCCAGTTTTCATTCTTTGTAGCAGTTGGTTTCAACTATATACTTGTATTAATTTAGAAGTTATAGCTATTTCTTTTGTTATACTTATAAGCGGAACACCGTGTATAATAAGTCCATGTAATTAATAAATTATAACACACTTCCTTATTAAAGTGTAATTTAAAAAATAAAGAAATGGAAAGTGGTAAAAAGTTACCATTGGACTTCGTAATATCATACTTGATCACATTATTGTGAAACTTGTTGCTGAATCTTACTAACCATGATATCTATGCTTGGTTCATAGCATCCTGTCTTTAGTAACACGCAAAATGCACTTGGATATTAACCAAGACAGTGTCTAACCATTGACTTTGTAAAGATAATAGTGGAAAACAGCTGCTCACGGGTATATGAAGACCTGAAGAAAGTAATTAGAGCTGTAGCAAGTCTCTCATGGCCGAAAACCATTGTGGGAGACTATTTCACTGTTCAAGTATCAATTTATCTGGCTTCTGGATGGAGTATTCAGCATCAGCAGCACACGCTTTACTAAGATGTGTTCATGTGGTGTGCCACCAAAATTATGTGACATACATCATAGGTTCGCCATTCCTGGATTAGGAAAAGTTTCTTCCACGTGGTTTTAGGCATAATAGGTCGACTCTTGATCAGATTTTTTGTATTCGACAGATATTTGAGAAAAAACGGGAGTATAAGGGTATAGTACATCAGTTATTAACAGATTTAAAAAAGGCATATGATTTGGTTAAGAGAGAAGTTTTATATAATATTCTTATTGAATTTGGCATTCCCAAGAAACTAGTTAGATTAATTAAAATGTGTCTCAGTGAAACTTACAGCAGAGTCTGTATAGGCCAGTTTATATCATATGCTTTTCCAGTTCATTGCAGGGTAAAGCAAGGAGATGCACTATCACCTTTATTTTTTAACTTCACTGTAGAATATGCCATTAGGAAAGTTCAGGATAACAGACAGGGTTTGGAATTGAACGGGTTACATCAGCTTCTTGTCTATGCAGATGACGTGAATATGTTAGGAGAAAATCCACAAACAATTAGGGAAAACACGGAAATTTTACTTGAAGCAAGTAAAGCAATAGGTTTGGAAGTAAATCCTGAAAAGACAAAGTATATGATTATGTCTTGTGACCAGAATATTGTATGAAATGGAAACATGAAAATTGGAGATTTATCCTTCAAAGAGGTGGAAAAATTCAAATATCTTGGAGCAATAGTAACAGATATAAATGACACTAAGAAGGAAATTAAAATCAGAATAAATATGGGAATTGCCTGTTATTATTCAGTTGAGAAACTTTTGTTATCTAATCTGCTGTCAAAAAATCTGAAAGTTAGAATTTATAAAACAGTTATATTACCAGTTATTCTGTATGGTTGTGAAACTTGGACTCTCACTTTGAGAGAGGAACAGAGATTAAGGATGTTTGAGAATAAGGTTCTTAGGAAAATATTTGGGACTAAGAGGGTTGAAATTACAGGAGAATGGAGAAAGTTACACAATTCAGAATTGAACGCATTGTATTCTTCACCTGTCATAATTAGGAACATTAAATCCAGACATTTGAGATGAGCAGGGCATGTAGCATGTGTGGGCAATCCAGAAATGCATATAGAGTGTTAGTTGGTAGACTGGAGGGAAAAAGACGTTTGAGGAGGCCGAGACATAGAGGGAAGGATAATAGTAAAATGGATTTGAGGGAGGTGGGATATGATGATAGAGACTGGATTAATCTTGCACAGGATAGGGCCTGATGGTGGGCTTATGTGAGGGTGGCAATGAACCTCTGTGTTCCTTAAAAGCCATTTGTAAGTAAGTAAATAAGGTACATGTTTTATATTGCAGACCCTATTTTTAATTTTAGGGGTTCATGTTTGGATGGATTGGACAGAAGACACTGAATCATTACGTTGAACATTAAAATGATTCCAAAATAGATGCTGTGTGGACATGTAACCAGTATTGCTTTTTAGTAAGCTTCCATTGCGAATGCATGATTGCACAGTGCTCCCGACTACATAATAACTAAATGACAAAGTGGAAGCTGCAAGATTTTGGTAGTGTAGTTTTCCCTATTACTCAACTAACTCATTGTCGGAAATAAGAATGATGAAACTATATGTGGCTTCCTTGTCATACTAAAATGGAAGAGATGGTCCTATGAATTCTAATTGGATGCCCTCTGTTTTGAATTTAGTATGAGCATGTGGTAACAGTGGAATGCCCATTGTGATTAGTCGTCAGTATTATATTGATGTATTGGCTCCATTGATCACTAATATACATTTGCATATTGTCATATAATTATTGAATGTAGCTTAATAATGGGCCCATTAATTGAACGATGACTGCATATATGATGATGATTATAATTATATTGACGATGATGATTATTTATATGCTGTTTCACAAACCTCAGAGAATGAAACAGGTTTCCTGACATTGTGGTCTCGTTTTAAATTTGTTATAGTTCTCCTCATTGTATGGACTTGGGTTCGAAGTAGTACCCACGTCACCCACTTCTCTATTCGACATTCCTGTAAGTATGGGTTTTGGGAAGGGAATCTTTCCACTTTGGTGAGATACGTAGGAAATTCTGAAAAGTAACTAAAGATGTGATTAACTTGTGGTCTTCAGGAATTTGGAAGCTTGGTTCAGCAACTGGGTAAACTGGCAACAGAACCAGGTCTTGACAACCAGAATTATACATGCAAGGGTTGTGGCCATCCTGTTGGAATGAACTTTGGTAAGGCCAGGTAAGTTACTTATTACACTTTAATTTTGAGGTGCTGAATAACAAAATTTTGTTAAAAGCCAAGACAAAGGTCTACAATTTCTACATGTTCACCATAAAGTTAAACATGTATTGGAATTTAATTAATCATTTTAAAGATTTACTGCGTTGAAGCTTGTGTTTTATGTAATACTAAAATAATGGTCCCGCACCGTGGCGTCGTGGTCTAAGGCATCCTGACTAGGACTAGCATTACGGAATGCACGCTGGTTTGAGTCCTCATGGGGGAAGAAATTTTGTCATGAAATTTCGGCCAGTGTATGGGACCGGTGCCCACCCAGCATCGTAATGCACTTGGGGAGCTACGATAGGTAGCGAAATCCGGTTGCGAAAACCAGCTGTAACGGCTGGGGGATCATTGTGCTAACCACATGATACCTCTAATCTGGTTGGATGATCGTCCACCTCTGCTTCGGCATGTGGGAGTGAAGGTCAGCAGCCAGCTGGTCAGTCTGGGCCCATCACGGTCTGTAGTGCCACGGATTATTATTATTACTAAAATAACGAGTTTTAGTGCAGCATTATATTTTATATTAGATTACTTGAAAACATTCCACTTTGTACTAGCTGTTTCTGTATGACCAAGACATTGTTGGTTGAAAAGGTGGAGTAGATTAATCACCTATTTTTCATTTAATTTCCTTTAGTTTCCACACAAATATTTTATTATTTATTGACAGAATTCTTGTCACTGTTTTAATTAACTACCTATACACAGCAAAGAAAAATTAGTGAACATGTACCCAGATATACGATTCCTTGGCAAAAATCAAGACTCTTTTCTAGTTATGTAAATTCCCAATCACAAATTTTTCTTAGAAATTCGGATTTTATTTGGGAATATGGAAACATTTAAAATTTCTCTACTAATGCTCCTACCAGGAGTATAATGTAGTACACTAGCATTGCTGTTTTGGTGAGTGGTTAATAGGTTTTGCTTTTAAGTACATTGGATTCAATCCTCTTAACTTTTATTTTCAATTTAAATTGTAAAGTTTTTTTTTTTTTATTTTATTTAGATCTTAATTTTTTTTTTAATTTTGTTATGTTTCCAGTTAATGGATTATTTGTTACATAAAGTTAAAGAATATCCTGAGCTTATATTGTCCCTTGCAAGGCAGAGTATTATAAGCATCATTTTGCTAACTTTACAGGAGACATGGTTACAATACTTATCCAGCATAGCGGTGAATATGATATTCAAAGATTAAACCAACACTTATCAGAAGGAAAAATGTGTTCGAGGCCCATGAAACTTTCACAGTTGATGCAGAGTGCCGGACGATTTATCCTAAACACCTTAACTCATTTTCACTAAAATGGTGCTTACATCCTTTTTCTAGCAGGAAATGATAATATATACATTTTTGTAGATTTGCTACAGTGACCTTAACAAATTAAGACATTGCAATACCTTCATGACTTTGTAAGATAGGAGAAGGAAAACGAACTCTTGTGTAATTTTTTAACAATTAGGATATGACTAGGGTTGCCAAGGGTATGACCAATGGTTGCCAGATATCCTGGACATCCCAGGATTGTTCTGGATTTTAATGGTGTGTCCTGTGTCGAGTTATATTTATCCCAGAATGTCAAACAAATTGGAAAAATACAATTTTTGCTGTTTTCTATAAAACTATTTTTAAAATTCTTTACTCATTTTTTTCAAGACTCTGTCCAACACATCTTCATTATTGTCTTTAACACCGCCTGACACCTCCTCTTGGGTTGTATTAAAAACAATAATACTATAGTATGTGTTATATATTATACAGGATCTTTATTCTTTACTCTCTTTGAAAGTTTGTCTTATTGATAGTATTTAAACACTGTATCGTTCATTTTTCTCTATAGGTCAGGCTGTAATATGACATTTTTTTCTGACTTTATCAATAATTCTAAAAAATATTCATAATGTAGCAACAAAATTAAAAGTTCGGGTCCTATATAATAATAATAATAATAATTTTATTGCTAGAATAAAGATACATATCGTTTTTTGTATATATAAAAATCACTCTAGCACCTGCAGAAAGAGTACATACTCGTGTTCAGGAAAATTTTAAAAGAAGTATTCAATTAATTAACAAAGAATAAAAAGTAAGTATAGGAAAAGAAAAACACGGATATTACAGTTATTTATTGAAACTTTATATTGCTTCCCTAAACAATAATTTTTAATTTACTTTTTAAAATAAGAAGCACACTATTTGACTCCACACTACAGAATGCAAATGCACCCCCACTAGGGCCGAAGACATTGGAAGACGCAATGACCAGCAGTTCTGAAGATGGCTCCCAAGTCAAAACTATTCAACTAAAGTATTTTTAAACTTATTTCAAATTAACACGTGAAAGTAATAATATATATTATTCCTAAGCATTAGCAAATTGAATGTTTGGGAATTTGGTTATCTTGTTATAGAGCCTTGGACCAAAGTTGCTATCGTGATTATAAGCTACAGTTGTGATACATTTAGCTTCTGTCAAGCGTATTATGTTTTGATGTATTATATTTTTATATTTATGTGAATACAAATTAAATATGTTTCGATTTTTACATACGAAATTCAATAAGACATTGTTCTAAATTTGATGGATATCAAATACTTTAAATTCAGAGTACAACAGTCCTGCAGGATAATAAAGAGGCTTATTAAGACATATTTTGATTATTATTTCCTGTAGCAGTGTTACTGCTATGAGGGAGGTACTAAAAACACAACCCCATCCTATAAAATTCTATTGTAATATAGCTTATACTAATGTATACTAATATACTAATAATTAGTTGAAATACATAAAACGAATAAAATCAGTAAGTTGTATTGCAAATTGAATTAATTGAAATGTGTAGCCACATTAAAGTACGCAGTATTATCACCTGTCCTGGGTCCTTGATGAGAGAATCTGGCAACCCTGGGTATGACGATATAAAAATTAAAATGGATCCATAATATAATGAAATTATGTGAAGGAATGAGTTGAATGAAAAATGTAGAACTTCATTTGGTCATTTCAATTTACTTAATATTGCATTTACAAAAGGGGTTCATTAAGAGTGACTGCATTTCCAGTAAATAATATTCATAGTGTTGCTGTGACCTCAAATTGTAATCCACGTTTCCAGAAATAAAATGCAAGATTAAAAACAAGAGTAAATAGGAACTTGTCTTAATTTTTGCCAAAGAGTGTGAGTCTGCCTTTTTTTGTTCACCATAAATGTTTCGATTTCATGTTAAAATATATGTAAAAGAGGAAGGATTACTTCTGTCATTTGTTTCAGATACTATTTCTGTGAACCATTCTCGAAAACAACTTCTTTTTTTCAGTCTATGGGATTTTATTTTTATAGTCTGTTCTTTTAATTCTTTTTGGACTCAAGAAATTATAGTTACATTTTATGATCTGAACTGTGAAACATTAAGCTTTTTTTGCTTAAATCACATCAGAATGAGTCTATTCATTCTCAGACATTTCTGTTCTGTGTGGGAAATTTTGATGAGATCATTTTATTCATTTTTCTTAATTATATAAAAAAACATATTCATTGAATCAGCTTCCAAAGTACTAGTAACATAAAAGCTCCTGCTTATTTCACACAGGTGTTTCTGTTGATGAAGGAAACTCAGTTTGAGAGAGATTTCTAAGCAAGATAATTAAGAGTGTAATAATTTGATTTTTTTAGAGTATGCTCCTTTAGTGGAGGATATTTCTGTTCTGAATGTCATGTTGGAGAGGAGTGGGTTATACCAGCCCGTGCTATCCATAATTGGGATTTTCGTCGTTATCCTGTTGCACGACGTTCTGCTGCATTTCTCGAGGAGATTCAGCATCATCCTTTATTGGATCTTAAAGGTTTAAATCCCAGATTATACCTTGCTGTGGAAGACATGACGCAATTGCAGGTAACTAATAATAATTATCGATAGCATCAAAAAGTTATTACAGTAAGGAGGTGTACCACTGTGATTCCTATTTCTGGAACTATTGTTCTAAAAACAAAATTGAGTCACCAGTGTAGCTCACAAGTCAGTTGGCTAAGGCGCTTGCTTGCTGATTTGGAGTTGCACTTGCATGTGGGTTCGATTCCCACTTGGGCTGATTACCTGGTTGAGTTTTTTTTTCTTGTCAGGTAATCTGTGGCGAATCATAGGCCTCATCTCACTATCGTCAATCCCATCGATGCTAAATAACATAGTATAGACGTGTGCAAATTATTGGACTCAAATGATAATATGTATGATTCAGTCCACACCTGTGGAGTAATGGTCAGCGCGTCTGGCCGCAAAACCAGGTGGCCCAGGTTCGAATCCCGGTCAGGGCAAGTTACCTGGTTGAGGTTTTTTCTGGGGTTTTCCCTCAACCTAATATGAGCAAATGCTGGGTAACTTTCGGTGCTGGACCCCGGACTCATTTCACCGGCATTATCACCTTCATATCATTCAGATGCTAAATAACCTAGATGTTGATACAGCGTCGTAAAATAACCCAATAAAAAAATATATATATGATTCAAGTAACATTTATTTTACAAAACTCATTTATTACACACTGTTTGTAACAATATTTAATATGAAATCCTTTGTTCTTTATCATCAATTTTATGTGGTTTGGCATGCTGTTCATGAGATTTTCACATTGTTTTTTTATGTTTCCATCCCCATGCCATATTTGAATAAGTGTTTTCTATGAGGTCCACCTTGGTGGTAATCGTTGTTTTTTTTTTATGATAGACCAAAGATTTTCAATTGGATTTGCGTCTGGGCTGTTACCTGGCCAGGGAAAGACTTCTACATTGTTTTCAGCCAGAAAATTAGTTACTGATCTGACTTTGTGACAGGGTGCTGTATCCTGCATGAAGATACATTCACCATCAGGGAGCCAGTCCCCATTTGTGGAAAAATTCGGGTTTCTAGGACTTTCTTGTACTGATCCAGTCGCATAGAATCGTACAGAATTATTTTGTGGCCAGTAATTCATGATAATTCCGGTTGCGAATGCCAGCTATAATGGCTGGGGGGATCATCATGCTAACCACACAATACCTCCATTCTGGGTGGATGATCGTTCACCTCTGCTTTGGCATATGGGTGTGAGGCCAGCAGCCGGCTGATCGGTCATGGCCCTTTACAGGCTGTAGCGCCACAGATTATTATTTTTATTATTTAATTCATAATAATTATGAAAATGTAAAAAATGTGGTGCTGAGTCTAATAATTTGTATACGTCTGTAGTTGATACAGCGTCGTTAAATAACCAACTACAAAAAAAAACTGAATTGTTGTACATAATGCTTTTAATAGTTGTTTCTTTCAAAATAGTCCCTTTAGGCTCACACACAGATTCCAGCGAATTTTCCACACATTTGGGAGCATACTTCAAATTCCTCTTTCTTGAGTACCTTCAGGACCTTCTCCTAACTGTTTAAATTTGTTCTTTATGGAATCATATCGTTTTTCTTTTGATAATTTATGCTTCAGGAAAGACTGCTGCAGACAAATAGGAAAATAGGGCTGTTGGGAAGCATAGAAATGTTGAATTTTACTAGATATGGCTGCATAACAATAGGATACAGTGTACCAACGCAGTCATGATCTAGGATTCAGGACTTGTTGCACCACTGTCAGATATATCATTCTCACTTATTCTCTCGAAAACACTTTTTTTAATATTCTTGATTTACTGTTTGAAAACTTGGACCATATTCAATGTGAACAAAGCCTGCTGAAACAAAGAAAACCAACATTGTCTTCACATTGAATTTTGCCTTGCTTTTTGAGTTGTAGTAAACCTGTTGTCTTCTATTTGGTTCATTGAGCCTTGTTCTCTGGATTGTAACCATAAACCCATGGCCCTTCACTAACAATTATTAGATTGATTTAATTTTATTACGTTCATTGGCATTTTTCACAAGTAATAATTGTTTGTGTTAATCTGTTAGTGATCTTGGGGGGGAAAAGTTTTGCAGCGGGATATTTTATATAGAGAACTTCAGTTACAATTTTCTGTACTTCATAAAATCTCAGTTTAGTTCATTGATCACCTTCCTAATGGTCAACCAGTAGTCTGACTGCACATGTCCACTAATTCTGGTTTCATTATCATTATTATTATTTGAAGTAGAAGATTGTCCAGAACTAGAAAGATCAAATGTCTCTAAAAGACAATATTGCTTTCTGTCAACTCAAAATGGCACACTCTCACAAAAGCTTTCATGGTCTTGCATTGAAGTTCTATAGGAAAGTTTCTTTGGGTATTTGTGTAGAGAACAGATTTCTTCCCCAACCCTCAAATTCTTTCTAACCACACCCTGTTAGCACTGGTGGATTCAACTCTGGAAATTTTCAATCACAGTTGCTGTAATGTGAAATATGTAGAATTGGGGAAGAAATAACTGAACATTTACTTTGGAACAATTTTTCAAACTGATCAACTCTAGAGAAGAACAGGTTATGTGAAAATAACATCTGTTCTGAAATAACACTTCCTGTACAGGCAGAAAAGTGACTTGTGGATCCAGACACCACCTCGTTCATAGTTTCATTGATTACACATAGTTCCACAGATCAAACAGATACATTTTTTTCTTATTGAATGGTAACAATTTCAGAATAATACTGCCAAACTGACCAGTGATTAAAATTCGTATAAAATATCCTGGTAGCGATATATTTTGCCTTCTATAACACAAGTTGGTATTTTAAAATTGTCCAGGTTCTGGCAATTGGCTTTGACGAATTTCAGCATTGCTGTTCTAGATTGACTATAAGGTTTAGAAACATCAAAATACTGTAGTGAAACAAGTAAAGAGTTAGGTTTGGAAGTAAATCCCGAAAAGACAAAGTATATGATTATGTCTCGTGACCAGAATATTGTACGAAATGGAAATATAAAAATTGGAAATTTATCTTTTGAAGAGGTGGAAAAATTCAAATACCTGGGAGCAACAGTAACAAATATAGATGATACTCAGGAAGAAATTAAACACAGAATAAATATGAGAAATGCCTGTTGCTATTCAGTTGAGAAGCTTTTATCATCCAGTCTGCTGTCAAAAAATCTGAAAGTTAGAATTTATAAAACAGTTATATTATCGGTTGTTCTTTATGGTTGTGAAACTTGGACTCTCACTTTGAGAGAGGAACATAGGTTAAGGGTGTTTGAGAATAAGGTGCTTAGGAAAATATTTGGGGCTAAGAGGGATGAAGTTACAGGAGATTGGAGAAAGTTACACACCACAGAACTGCACTCATTGTGTTCTTCACCTGACATAATTAGGAATATTAAATCCAGACGTTTGAGATGGGCAGGGCATGTAGCACGCATGGACGAATCCAGATATAGAGTGTTAGTTGGGAGACTGGAGGGAAAAAAAAGACCTTTGGGGCGGCCGAGACGTAGATAGGAAGATAATATTAAAATGGATTTGAGGGAGGTGGGATATGATGGTAGAGACTGGATTAATCTTGCACAGGATAGGGACCAATGGTGGGCTTATGTGAGGGCGGCAATGAATCTCCGGGTTCCTTAAAAGCCAGTAAGTAATAGTAGTAGTAATAATAATAATAATAATAATAATAATAATAATAATAATAACAACACAATTTAGAACAGTCTGCTGAAATTCATGACAACCAACTGTTGGACCCTGCAGATATTATGCGAAGTTCTACAAACTTGGCTAAAGATATTAATCCAGTTTTTGCCACAGGTATTGCTGGAATTCGTTTGAAGCTTGTACGTTTTTTTTCGCGTTATTTCACTATTAAAAAGTGTCCTTTTTTAGCTTATGGGAACAAGTGTAAAGGAATGGTGTAAAGAAATTGGCAAAATGAGAATAATTCGCGTTATTTCGTCTCGCGAATTTCACGAATCTTTAATTAAATATATGATCAACAGGACTTCAGAGTGTCTGCAGTGGAGTATTCAGTGTCAGAGTATTGTGACATTTTTTACGTGTAATTTTGTTGGAAATAAGAACTTTTCTCTTACATCTCAATTTCTGAGATTTTATGTTCTGTATTGTTTTCATATAATAATATGTGTAAATAATGTTAATATATTAATACTTTCATATACCGTAACTTAAGTTGCTCCACATTTTGTGTCAGTATCATACTTTTTAGAGTTATACCACAAGTCTTGAATTATCACTCAATTCCAAGTAAATTCTGCCTTCAGATACCTTATGTTCATAATGAATGATATAGATATCTATACCATAATATGAAATTGAATTTTTTTTAGTATCTCTTAATTGCAGATTTTAAGCCTGAAACAATATTCGATAATGTGTAATAATTTTCAGACTCTGCGAATCCAGTTGAATTTGCTACGTGCATACTTGTTTACATGTCGTGAACCAGTAATTGAGGAATTACAGAAACGAGTTTGGCCACGAGAGTACTTATATGAACACGTTCACTTGTATTCTGTTGCAGTAAGTATATATAGTATATTGGACTATTGTTATGTAATGGAAATATTTGTCATGTATCAGACATAAAATTTTAGTGTTTAAATTTTAACTGTTGTGTTTGTATTCTTTTACACAAGTAACTTTTGAATCTATGTAATGTTTGCTTTACAGCATAAGAACAAAGTAATTTCTAAAATGAAAGCGAGAATATGTGTGTCTACATGCATGTAGGAATGGGAAATTTGAGAACATGCATGAATCTTATTTTAGTCGAAAGTTGGCCGCTTTATTATTACACATTTTGTAATCTCGTGATATGTATTCAAAAACCTAAATGATGAAAATAAAAAAATAAAAAATTACAAAACCTGAAAATGTTATGTCAGTGTGACTTCATAGCACAGTGTAATAGCAATTTCCAAGTGATGAACCATTCTTTCCTATCTAACTGCGTGTTAATCATATATTGTAAAAATTTATTATGAGTCTACTTATTTTTTGCTGAAAATATGCACACAAAATCTTGTAGGTATGTAGCGTATTGTGCCACTGCAATAACACTTCTCTCTCATCTGTGTTTGACACATTCTTCTATTGCCTTTTCGCACTTGGACGCCTCCAGTTGCCTTAACCTTATACCTCTCTCTACCAACATTGTTTTACTATTAGAGAGGCATGACTATTTAAAGCTGGCGACTGACTTGAGCTGAGCACTGTAATGTAATGCAATGTTACAAAGTGAACATTCACCTGTGTGGCAAATGCTTGCTTTGAATGCTCGACTCAGAAGTGCTCCATATTTAATTCTCACTCATTTTGGCTTAGCATGGAATACAGATGAGTTATACCACTATGAACATTATTTTCTTATAGGATTATCTAAGATGCGTGCATTATGGTGCCCTCTATTGACAGAAGGAAGCTGGAGTTGTACCACTTTCATAATAAAAAGAACGGACATTTGTGATACTGAAAGTATAGTTAACTCCAATTTGACAAAAAGTATAGTTGTACCACTATTAAAATAACCCCTTCAAATAGCTTAGGATGAGATGTGTTAACTATAGCTACATAATTTATTCCAGTTTTTCAAAACATTATTTTTAATAATAACAGTAACAATTATGTTAATTATAATGTGCAGGCTACACAACT
This sequence comes from Periplaneta americana, assembly GCF_040183065.1. Taxonomy (NCBI): domain Eukaryota; kingdom Metazoa; phylum Arthropoda; class Insecta; order Blattodea; family Blattidae; genus Periplaneta; species Periplaneta americana. The sequence continues at coordinate 79,762,905 of NC_091126.1, forward strand.
TTTCCTCACAGTATTTATTACTGTGTCGTGGTGAATTTTATTGGGGAAATATTAATTTTCTAAGCTAACAGCGACACACTATACAAGGTGGATGGTAACCACTGCACCAAAATGAAACTGATAATAAATCGAGAGGAGAGACTTGAAAAATCTAAATAAGTTTTTTTTCTAACATTGATTGTTTTAGAGGAAATCATTACGTTTCTGTGAAACATTTGGCAACATCACAGCTATTGCAATAACTCTAGCAAGCGTGACCTCTGTGGCAGGGCCGAGTTAATCCAAGATGAAATTTACACCTACTGAAGTGAGTTTGTCACTATGAAATTAGCTTTACCTTCAGCTATGAACCAAGATTTGATTTGTCTTACATTAAATTAACACTCTTGAAAATAAATCATTACAGCACACGGTATTATTTACATGTAATCTTAGACTGAAAAATGTTAAATTAACGTAAATGTCACCACAGCAAGTGAAGGTCAGATTACGTAATGGCCCCATCCCTTGCTTTGCCCTCCCCCTCTACTGTACTCACTCACAGCATGCGACACTGCGGTATATTGCAAAATTTATTTTAACAATTTTCTCAATTATTCAGTTTAAATTCATGGCTAAATGATTTAATTTGCAAAAAAGGACTGAAGACACTAACTTTTCAGATTATTTTTACCTATCTGCTTGTATAGCAATCAGCCATTTCTCTTGGGCCATTACTGCAATAGAGTGCTGCAAACATTGAGTAAAGTCTATTCTTTCCTGCTTAATGTTGCTTCATTGAAGAAAAAGTGTAATAAAAGTTTTGTTATATTTAACATGTACAATCACCTCATAAATTTTGGTGCATCAGTCCCCTTCCACCCTGTATAATTTCAAGAATTGTAATGCACATTACTTACCTGGATTTACTTAAGATTATTATTTTTTGGTCCTACAGAATATATCTGTTACAGTAACAATTAATATTAGAGGAGAAAATTTGCTCCGGCACCGGAGATCGAACCCGGGTCCTTGGTTCTATGTACCAAGCGCTCTCACCATTGCGCTATTCCGAAGTCCAATCCACAGCACTGGATCGAACTGCCCTCCTCCAGTGTTTTTTCCCCTTTGTGGCCTGACTCCAAGTTGGGCATGTATGTTGACATTTTATTAAGTCAACTGCCATTATACAAGGAGCGCACTCAGTTGAGTGACTTGATGGCCGGGATTCCACAGTAATGTGCACAGTAATCTGTACAGAAATATGCACTGTTGCTAGAAGAATTTACTTAAGATTATTATTTTTTGGTCCTACAACTTGGAGTCAGGCCACAAAGAGAAAAAATACTGGAGGAGGGGAGTCCGATCCGGTGCTGTGGATTGGACCTCGGCGTAGCTCAATGGTGAGAGTGCTTGGTATGTAGAACCAAGGACCCGGGTTCGATCCCCGGCGCCGGAGCAAATTTTTCTCCTCTAATATTAATTATTACCTGGATTTAGTTCATGTTCTGATAATGTATTCTGACTACCTGGTACATGTTCTGTATGTTCATTTATCTGTATGGTATGAAATTATTTTCCTACAGCTCTGAAAAAATAGAGAGAATTTATAATAGCTTTATAGGAAATTTGTGACATTTGCGGGGACAATAAGATACTATAGACTTACTTAAATTTACCTCTACACCATTCCTACTCTGCATCCATCACATAATAATATGATTTATGAAATTGAAGGGGTGAAAATGAGATGGCTCAAAGCCACACTTTTAACAAACATGGTTTTTGTGCAAGTTCATTTCTTACACGTACAGTACTACTACTGTATTAAAATATTGTAAACCATACTCAGCAAATGACATAAGTATACGACGAAGAAATTATGATTTCGCAACTAATAGCATTGGACTCTAAACCTTTAATACATTCTCCTGTAAAATTTTGTCTGTGTGGCTTAAGAGTATATCATTCTGACCCCTTCAATTACCATTTTTATTTTGGCCTACTAATAAAAGTAGGTAGCATGAATTACCTCACTGTATCTCAGGAGAAGTGTAGAATATTTGCATTTTAATTAAATTCAGATTTTAAAAGTCTTATGTTACAACTTTCTCTGTATGCACTGATTTTGTCATTTCAGGATTTGCTCCAGATTCCATCTGGACAACTAGCACAACTCCTACACAAAGTGGTTGCATTTGCCAAAGGTCACGTTTTATCTTGTTGGCTTTGCAGTCAGAAAGGCTTCATTTGTGAAGTGTGTAATAACCCAAAAGTGATTTATCCCTTCGATATGGAATCCACATATAGGGTAAGAACTTTTAAAAGGTTGATTTAGTAACTGAGTCTAGAATATAGTCTTACATTCTTCCATTTGCGGTTTCTTTTTCATAGTTTCATTATATTTTGACAATTTGCTTCAACTTGAAAAGTTATTTACTGCAATGAAATTTTATCTGCCATTGGTATCATTTTCTCAAATATGTCATTCAATTTGTGGAGTCCTGAAATAAGATATAAGGGTGGAAGTGATATAACTGTGCAGATTGAAGGAGGAAATGGAGTAGTTTAAAATAAATAAACATTTTATGCATTTTGTAATTAAGTGCATGGTTAATTAGAAAATTAGCCTGAAAGTCTTTGTGGTTTGGCAGCATTGCATTGCTGGCTCGCCTCTGAATGCACACATGAACTTACATCTGAATAGCAGCATTCCGTCTCTTACAGCTATTGCAGTAGTATTGTTAGTTTTCCTAATGGTATTAATCTTTTTATTTAATTTGGAAGAAAACAGTCCATTTTATTTAAAAAGTGCAACAGGGTAAATCATTCCTTAATAGTTTACCTGATTATAGGAGCAAAAGTCAGAATTCTACAGGTAGTGCTTATAGAGTAAAACAATTTTAACATTTAGGGGTTATTATTATTATTATTATTATTATTATCATCATCATCATCATCATCATCATCATCATCATCATCATCATCACTTACTTACTGGCTTTTAAGGAACCCGGAGGTTCATTGCCGCCCTCACATAAGCCCGCCATTGGTCCCTATCCTGAGCAAGATTAATCCACTCTCTATCATCATATCCCACCTCCCTCAAATCCATTTTAATATTATCTTCCCATCTACATCTCGGCCTCCCTAAAGATCTTTTTCCCTCCAGCCTCCCAACTAACACTCTATATGCATTTCTGGATTCGCCCATACGTGCTACATGCCCTGCCCATCTCAAACGTCTGGATTTAATGTTCCTAATTATGTCAGGTGAAGAATACAATGCGTGCAGTTCTGTGCTCTGTAACTTTCTCCATTCTCCTGTAACTTCATCCCTCTTAGCCCCAAATATTTTCCTAAGTACCTTATTCTCAAACACCCTTAACCTATGTTCCTCTCTCAAAGTGAGAGTCCAAGTTTCACAACCATAAAGAACAGCCGGTAATATAACTGTTTTATAAATTCTAACTTTCAGATTTTTTGACAGCAGACTGGATGGTAAAAGCTTCTCAACCGAATAATAACAGGCATTTCCCATATTCATTCATTCATTCATTCATTCATTCATTCATTCATTCATTTATTTTATTCCATAGATCTTACATGAGCAATGAAGCTTTAAGATGTGGAACAAGTCAAAATTTTACAATATTACAATTACAATTTTTACAAAATTTTATAGTTTTACAATTTAGCAATTTTCTACAATTTTTACAATTTTGTGCAATTTTTTACAATATTTTGTTGAGATGTAGTGAGATGAGGTGAGGTCCGAGGATTCGCCAAAATATTACCCGGCATTTGCCTTTTGGTTGGGGAAAACCTCGGAAAAACCCAACCAAGTAATCAAATCAAAGGGGGATAATCTAATCAAAGGGGTTGATGCCAAGGACTCGCCATAGACCATCCGGCTTCAGTCCCATGGTCCGTGGTTAATTTCCTCCCGAGTATCATTTATATGTGTTACTGTTGCTCCAAGATATTTGAACTTCTCCACCTCTTCAAAAGATAAATTTCCAATTTTTATTTTTCCATTTCGTACAATATTCTCGTCACGAGACATAATCATATACTTTGTCTTTTCGGGATTTACTTCCAAACCTATCTCTTTACTTGCTCCCAGTAAAATTCCCGTGTTTTCTCTAATCGTTTGTGGATTTTCTCCTAACATATTCACATCATTCACATAGACAAGCAGCTGATGTAACCTGTTCAATTCCAAACCCTCTCTGTTATCCTGGACTTTCCAATGGCATACTCTAGAGCAAAGTTAAAAAGTAAAGGTGATAGTGCATCTCCTTGCTTTAGCCCACAGTAAATTGGAAACGCATATGAACAGAAACTGACCTATACGAACTCTGCTGTTCGTTTCACTGAGACACATCATCATCATCATCATCATCATCATCATCATTACTACTATTATTGATTTTTTTTTATTTTTTGCTTGGAATAAGTATTCATTTGGGACTAATATGATATTAGAAATTTTGTTGTATAACTGTCAAAAAAAAAAAAAGTGGATGCACTCGTGAACAACGAATATTTTCTATGTCCACTTCAGATAACAGTGATGTTACATGATGGATACGCTTATAGAAGCAGTTTCAGAACTAAGATGTTTAAGCAGAAGTCATTCACATCTACGTCTTGTAGAGCAGCAGTACTGTGTTTGCTTAATGATTCGAAGGTTGAGAGTTCGAGCCTTGTTCATTTTATTCTGTTATTGTTCTTTAGTGATATAAATAATATTCAAGTTATCATTTAATTCTGTTATCGTTTTTTAGCGATATAAGTAATATAAATTTAATATTAGATTTGAAACAGTATAGTTGCATAATACTAATGTTAGGTTTTTCTTCTTATATTATTACATTATACTATCCTGTAACACAATAAAATGAAAAGGATTGACGAGGATTTGAACCTGAGACGTTCACATCTAAATTCCGACATTCTTCCGACTGAGCTACAGGGGCACAAGTAAAAAAGCATATGCGAAAAAGTTGGCCCAATCCCCCTCCAAGACGTCCTGATGATATGTGGAAGCTCATCCATGATGCTTAGGATGCTGTGGCTGAGAACTGAAAAGACTAGTCGATTGCATGCCCACTCGACTGCAAAATGTGATCAAAATGGGAGGAAGATGGAATAAATATTGAATCGTGGCTTTTTGTTTTGTTTTTTTAACTTTTAATTGTTTGAATTTTCTAAGGCAGATGCCAGTAAGTTTTTTTTGTTTATGCCACAAAAGATATTTTTGTTGCGAATAAAATCTTCCTTTCTTTCCATTTGCAGCCATAATGTCATAATAAATAATGATGAAGTCATGGCATAATACATTCATGAACCTGATGTTAATCGCTAAAATATTTTCTGTAATTGTTAAAAATTTAAAATGTTCATTGTCCATCTGCTTAATGGTCATTTCACGGTCAGATCACACAAGTTCATGGACTCTGGCTGCATTACCACTCTTCGAAGTTGAAAGATTTCCAGAATGATGCTCATTTTCAGTAGATTGTCTATCCCCTTTAAATCTCTCATATCAGGTGAAAACTCTCTCTCTTTCAATGAACTTATCCTCAAAAGCACATACCTCTGTGAAAAACTTTTCTGTTTTCATGTAAAATTCAGTGTAAACACTGTGAATCAATTTTACATTCATTTCTCACTAAAAATCTGGCAACTTATAATACCACATTCTCAAAAAACCACCTATAATCTTGCACTGAGGTATTGTAGGAATAGTTCCTTTGAAGTGCTTGTCTATAGAACAGATTTTCTTCCCCCAACCACTCAGATTATATTATCCACACTTGGTAACAGCGAATCCAGTTCAGGAAATACATGTTCAGTGACAATGGTATGCATGTTATACAGTATTTTGAGCGGCGTGCGTATCAGGATTTGAGCATATGCTAACAGTGTTCATACCTCTATAAACCAGGCCAGTTGAACTCAAATGCTACAATGGCAACTACAGCCACCATGGTGCAAGCCAACCACACTTTGGTGTTGTGCAAGAGGGATAGCAGACGGAAGATGATGTGTTGTAGTGGCGATAGCCGGTAACAGATGGGTGGAACACTGATTTATGCTTGTTGTGGAATAGAGAAGTGTTTTATTCAATAAAATTTATTGATAACTTCGATTAAAAGTAACAGTACCAATTACACAGACTGCTTTGAACTCTAAAAAGCAAACTTGAGGTACAGTCATTCCACTCAAAGGTTCATTTCTCTTTCAAACGCCGATTTCAGTTTTGTGATCAACTCCTTTCATTCATCGCTAGTGGTGTGAATTACCGAACATTTCAAATTGTACAGTAATGCTTACTGATGTTATATTTTTTGGCTTTCAATTCAGTGCGCACACCAGACATATATAACTTTCTTCGTGTTGCGAAACAGAGCAATTAACTTCCCAAAAAGGGTTGCTGCCCCCTCTTGGTGTGTTTACATCTGAATACCTTTTGGCCATTCGTGCATGAAATCTTCTTATTTGACAGTATGTATACAGTTAGGGAGCGCTCCACTTGATCTGTCTTGCCCACACACATACTGTGGTGGATTGAAGGAGTACATATCAAGTGGAGTGGGGATGGGGTTGAGTTGGGTTTGCTTCAGTTCACTCATCAAAAAAAGTTAAGCATATAACGGTTTTTATTACCTAGAAATAAAATAGATCTCTTATAATTGGGTTTTTGGTATCTCAGAATAGAGCACAAAGTAGAAATACACTGTTTGTTAACACTGGACTCAGTATGAAAAGAAAAAGTTGCATTCTTTGAAAAAACAGAAATAAAAGAGAAGTTGAAAACATGTACAACATCAAACAAAAGGAAATGGTGTTTTCAGCACCCTGTTCAATAATGTGTTGGTCCTCCACGAACTCTGAGGCACTCTTGTATGCGACGGGGCATGCTCAATACCAACGCATTGAAGTTCTCCTGAGGCAAATTGTCCCATTCCTCCAGGGCAGCATTCCTGAGGGCTTGAATCGTTAATGGGGGATGTTGACGATTGGAAATCGCTCTCTTGAGAAAGCTACATGCATTCTCTATGCAGTTCATATCTGGTGAGCATGCTGGCCAATCCATTCTTCGGATCCCACGTCCTACCAAATACTGCTGCACACTATGAGCGCGATGAGGTGGAGCATTATCATCCTGTAGAGTGAACCCTTCTCCTACAGTCTCTGCAAAACCACTTACTATGGGTTGGAGGATGTTGTTTTCATACACTGCAGCAGTCATGTTTCCTTGTATTTGAACTAGTGGCATGCGGCGGCCAAACATGATACCTCTCCAGAACAAGACTGAGCCACCGAACTGTTGGTGATGTTCCACAGTCATTGAGCAATGATTTCGTTCCCCTGATCGTCTCCATATGCGAACCGAGTTATTGTCAGGGTGTAAGCCAATTCACACTTCATCTGTGAACAAAGTTCTTGTCCATTGGTCTCGTGTCCAATTCTCATGTGCTCTAGCCCATCTTGCACAAGCACCCCTGTGCTGTGGACGGAGTGCCGGAGTCTTACGTGGTCTTCGAGCATACAGCCCCATGTCGTGAAGTCTATTGCGCACAGTTTGACTGCTTACAGCAACTCCTGTGGCTTCATGCAGCTCGTGGCGCAGAGTTGTAGCGGAGGTTGTAGGGTTCCTTCGTGCAGATATCCTTACATACTGGTCCTGAGCTGGTGTTGTTTTGCGTGGACAGCCCTCATGATGTCGATCTGCTACTGAATGTCTTTCCTGGAACTTCCTCCACAGTCTGGAGACAACACTTTGATTAACGTGAAGAATGTTAGCAACGTCAACTTGCCTCATGTTTTGTTCCATCATAGTGATAATTTTAATGCGGTCTGCCATTGAAAGAGTATTCCGAGGCATTGTACTGCACTAGGAAGCTCACAGACACTGACTGAACTCAGCTCGGATTACTGGGTTTGTTTACTAGCTGTGATTGGACTCCCCCTAACGATGCAGAGTGACACAGACGAAAGAGTTTGAGGTGGTAAACACAATACGTGCTATATAAACACAACAGAAACATAAATATTAAGTATTGGTGGGTAAACTGGAAATATGCTTAACTTTTTTTGATGAGTGTAACTTTCTTCGTGTTGCGAAACAGAGCAATTAACTTCCCAAAAAGGGTTGCTGCCCCCTCCTGGTGTGTTTACATCTGAATACCTTTTGGCCATTCGTGCATGAAATCTTCTTATTTGACAGTATGTATACAGTTAGGGAGCGCTCCACTTGATCTGTCTTGCCCACACACGTACTGTGGTGGATTAAAGGAGTACATATCAAGTGGAGTGGGGATGGGGTTGAGTTGGGTTTGCTTCAGTTCACCATGAACTGAACTAGTGGCCTGCCTACAGCGCCACAGTTACTGTGGCGGTTGTTGGACTGGTCTGCTGTAGACAGTACACCAAGGGGGTAATGTTTTGTCACAAGTCAGTTTGAGTGCCACATTTTATCTGTAATGAAGTACTTTTGAGAGCTCTAAACAATCTTCTTCACCACAAAAGTAAATTGTAATTTTATCATAATAAAAAGCTATTATTTAATAATTGATTGCTCTCGGTTTAACTAATTAAAAGTACTTTACTTTATATTACTATTGTGTACTATATGATACTCAGTTCTGTTACTAATCTTCCTTTCTTTCTCATTCTTCAATATCTTCTGTGAAAATATATCACCTGCAAATTAATTTCTCTCTAGTGGAGGCTTTAATATACAGGAATAAACTACATTGCTATGCTTTTCAAATTTCTTTTTCCAGTGTGGTGTCTGTAGTGCTGTTTTCCACGTTGGTTGCTTGGATGCTACCAAACCCTGCCCAAAATGTGAGAGACGACAGAAACGTGAAGACCTACCATTGCTTGAAGGAGATTCGTGACCAAGCTCGAAAGTCACCTGTCAGCACAATGAGCATATTTAATAAGTAATAGTTGAAGCACTGCTGTTTAACCAAAGCAATATTGTTCCTATTGAACAATATATATGACCGGTATTTCTCTATTACCAGTAATTAAAGTTTTGGCTAAGTTTCTTAGTACACCTGTAATCAGTGAAAAAATGTTAAGTCAGTGTATATAGGCTTTCCTTCCCTAATTTTATTATATAACATCTGTGCATTGTCAGAAGAAAAAAGTTAATATTAGAGGACCATATTTATTAATAGGTTTCCAATACATGACAACCATTGTGAGAAAAGAAAACTGCTTATGACAAAATTTGAACTATAATGCGACTAATACCTATATCAGAACGAGTAGAATAAACAAGTCCAATCACATCCATAGTTCATTGTTGTAACTGCAAGATGTCAGTTTGACCATTTAAAACCAAGAGTATATATAGATGTGTTAATTGGCTAAAATTTTACAATTTGTTACAATTTCTCTTTATTCTGCTCTTAGCTTGGATTTTTTTTTCATACCTATTTTACCATACTATATCAGAAACTGAGTATTTCTGTAATAATGACTGCTATACAAACATTAAACGATATGAACCTATCATTTGTTAACTGTGAAATGTAATTATACATATTCATATCGTCTTTAAACTGCTTACTTTCTGTGAGGATCTTGATTGAATTTAGAGGTAAGAATGTAGCTGAGGCCACTTTTGCATAAATGTTCGGATAATTCCATCATACACAGTATTGTTTTGCGTTTACTAGGTATGTTATGTGCATCCTAAAGCGAATGTAGTTACTGGGAGTGTAAGAGTGTAAAATGTCTCTCAGATCATTTAAAGTTTTCAGTCTCCTCACAATTGTTGACGCCATCACCATTCATCTCCTGGCAGAAAAGTTTAAATGTTAATTTGGCATTTACACACTTTTTGACGAGTCTATATGGGCTGAAGTTAGTTCGTTACATATTGTTATATCAGAAAATTCTGGTGAGATGTCTGTTTCACAAAGTTATCCATAGAATTTGAAGTTGACTCAGTCATCATTATAATCACTTGTGTTTTGTTATGAAAATTGTTAAGAATACATTTTATTACAGGAACAGCATGAGAAAACGGTCGTATTTTTCTGTTATCAGTTGGATTTGGAATTTTTTTTTCTCCGAAATTCCAAAACCTTTTCGTTGGACTGACTACTGTGAAATGTGAACAAGAAAGTCTGTACACCATCTTGTTCAAGTTGAATTACTATTTGCAGCAGTATATGAGAAATCAGTTCTCCTGGGGAAGCATTGTGTCTTGCTAAAACATTACAGGGTGAAGCCAACTGAATAAGAGAGAAACACATAAAAACTAAGGCATGACTGGCGAATTAAATTTTACTCTCCTTGGGAGATGCTTCATCTAGGTCAACAAAACCATCCGGTTTTAGTGAATTAGCATTGATCTACACTTCTGCTCAGAGTTTACCACAACAATCACAAGCATTCCTCTGTGACTGTTCTCAACTTCATCACAGAAATAATTTGAAATAGCTTCAATTGCATTGGTACTTTCTTAAATGAGATTCCAAGAGAACAGTGTATTGTGATTTAAACAGTGTCTATAGCCTTTTGGTTTCTTAATTTTGAAAAGTAAACTATCCAATTTAACTTCATCATATCTTACACCAGTCTTTTACTTTGCTTTTTGACACTTTTTCATATAGTTTTTGGTTAAAATTCTTTGTTTTCATACCACCGATACTTTGTTTTCTGATCACGTAATTGTCTTTGTGGGACAGTATTTCTAGCCTTGACCACATTTAATTTATTTTGAGTCCTTACTAAATTCCTATTCTGATTTTGAGTGTTCATGATTTTTTAGCAACCAACTCTTCAGCAGCCAACTCTTGCTGGGAGGATTTGAATTTGTAAAGGGTTTTGTGACATATTTAGGGACATTAGGAAATATATGGGACACTGCACCAGGTTTTAATTTTTATTCCATCCTAGGAATTTGAACTGTTTCAACATTAACAACAGAATTGTCTATTTTTATTATCATGCCTTCCGAAAAATGAGGATCACATAGGTAAATTTTTCTGTTGAGTCTTCTGCGTTTTCTAGGAATTGCCCTGACCCACATACGAGTTCTGGTTTGTCCTTAAAAGGGGAAAAATAATGCACTCTTTTGGCTGTCATAATCACCTAACAGCCCAGTATTAAGCAAGTTTGCATTTAATGTAAATTTAATAAATACTTAAAGTTATATTACACTATATTATTACTCACTCATTAAATACTAATGATTTATATTAAATGTTTTATAAGTCAGTACCATACAAACATATATTAACTGAAAAATACAATGTAAAGGCAATAGCACACCAATTCAAAACATGCTTTCTTTGGTGTTATAGAATACTGCTCCCTCCTACTGGCATTCTACTTACCAAACTGTTATGATAAGCATTGAGTCATAGTGGGAGTGATTACACTAGTTTATTCTACTCATCCCACTTGTATTAATACTAAAAAATATAAATTTTGCATGCGACTTTTTTGTCTTCAGAAACTTTACAGCAACAAATGATTATGCACCAGTGAGATATTGTGTATTCAAAGTTATTAACACGACATACGGGTTTATGGATTGCTGTCATTTCTAATATATGTGTAATTGATAGCACAAATTATATATACTTCGCTTGCCTGTATTTATAATAATGTTAATCAATTACTGGTGCTAATATGAGTCCTTTTCTCCCCTTCTTGGGATCCAGTATAGAAGATATTTGAGTGCTATAGTTGTTTTTATTAAAATTACAGTCTATTATTTGGTATAACTAAATGTACATATGTCTGTTAAAAATTGTAGCTTACATTTGAAATTAATTTCTCTCTTAAGTTTTTCTCTTAAGAATGGATAAATTTTATTTTTTTATATTGCTTAAATTGCATAATATTTCATGAAAGTTGACAGAGTTTCTGTGTACAGATTTGGCACATAGCTCATCATACTTTCAATAATGATGGACATATATAATAAATAGCCTCTAATTGTTAACTTGATGTTTTCGAGGGAAATACCTAAAACATAATAAAACTAAATTTACCTAAATATATATTCTAAGAGGAAATTGGAGGTGGAGAAAAATATTTGTGGTACCTTGCTGTATTAAGTGCCCTTATCTTTGCCATCAAATCAGTTTTTTTTCCCCACTTTTTTTATTCTCATTGTTTATATTTACGTATAAAGCATCAAGTGTTGCGAAAAACAAAGGGATACATACTTACGCATAAAATGGCTGTATTGATTCTTAAGTATTTTATAATAATTTTCACGTGGAACTTTTTTTGTGAAATAAGCAATTGGGAGAGTTTTCAACTTCAGTTATGTACAGTTGTCAAAAGAAAAAGTGGCCACTCTCTAGAAGCTAAGTTCCTTTTGGGTATCTTCGCTACAATTTGGAGACAGGCAATGTTACATGTTGTTGGAAAACGTTGCATGATACCTAAGTTAAAATTAAAGTGTTTTGCATGTTACTGTTGTAGTGTTTTGGGCTGGTATTCTAACATGCGTTCTAACATAATCTAGTGCTTTTTATGTTCTTTTTTGTTTTTAGGAGAGAAAAAATATATAATTGCTCTTTTCTCTTTTATGACTTTTAGTAATTAACATCAGGTTCATGAATTTATTATGCCATGACTTTATCATTATTTATTATGACTGCTTCAAATGGAAAGAAAGGAAGAAAGATTTTATTCTCAACAAAAATATCTTTCATGGCATAAACAAAACAAACTTACTGGCGTCTGCCTTAGAAAATTCAAACAATTAAAAGTTCAAAACACAAAAAACCAAACAAAAAGCCACAATTCAATATTTAGTTCACCTTCCTCCCATCTCTATCACATCTTGCAGTCAAGTGGGCATGGAATCGATTAGTCTTTTCAAATAGTGACTGTTCTCTGCTGGATGAGTTTCCACAAAACATCAGGACGTCTGGGAAGAGGATTAGGCCAATTTTTCTGCATAAGCTTCTTTACTTGTACCTCTGTAGCTCAGTCTGAAAATGTCTGAATTTAGATGTAAACATGTCTATTTCAAATCCTCGTCATTCCTTTTCATTTTATTGTGTTTCAGGATAGTATAATGTAATAATATAAGAAGAAACAACTAACACTAGTATTATGCAGCTGTATTGTTCCAAATCTAACATTAAATTGATATTATTTATATCACTAATGAACGATAACAGAATATATATGATATCTTCAATATTATTTATATCACTAAAGAACTATAACAAAATAAAAAGATAACTTGAACAAGGCTCGAACTAATAACCTTCAAATCATTAAGCGAGCACTCTACATCTGCTCTACGAGACACAGATATTGAATAACTTCATAGTTTTGAAACTGCTTCTACAAGCACATGCATCGTGTAACATCACCGTGATCTGAAGTGGACTTCGAAAATATTTGCTGTTCATGAGTGTGGCCACTTTTTCTTTTTACAGCTATACCTACGTGATTTGAGTGTGCAGGAAAACATATTGAAATGTAGATTATTCCCCATATATGAATGTCTATGATGAAAATAGTTTTTGTTACAGTATCATTGATTAGAAACGTTTATTTCATTATATTAATTAGGTTGTCTGGCACATTTTCAGATTTTCTAGCCTTTGTTTGGAGATTTGAAATATAGAAGTATATTAAAAAGTCATAAATGGAAATTCTATGACTTATATTATTTAAATAAGTTTCATTTTTTTTAGTTAAAAACTTTCACGTTCATTAAAGGAATTTTTACGTTTTTTTTATATACACATTTTAAACATCTCTTGCAACTTTTCGGTAAAAAAAGTTTTTTTTTATAGCACAATTTGTACTTAACTTTATTTCTGTTGACTTTAAGCTAATATTTTATGTATTAAAACTATGATCATGTTTCAAGTTTTGATTTCATAAAGTTGTTCAGTGTTTTTACACATTCTGAAGTTACCATTCCGATTAAATTAACGAATTGTTTCAGTTTGCTTTATTTTGAAGTCTTAAAACTTTGTTCATTGTATAAATAAAAAAGTGTACATTCCTATGTGAATACTACATTGTGTGTTCTTTTCCTTTCACAGTTCATGTAATTCAGTGGTGCATATTCAAGCTTATGCGAACTGTTGCATGCCACTGGCAAATTTTCCTGTGTGTGGATTACTTCTCCTCCCGTACTTCCTTCCTACTAGTTTGCATTGAAAGGGGGATAGTCAAAGATTTTCCATGTCTAAATCAAGTAGAGCAATGAAATCACATGAAGGTGAAAACCATTCAACCAGTTCAAACCTGGAGAGGTTGTGTGTACACTCCTGAAAAGAAAAAATTACTGATCTACAAAGGTCTTCATGACGGCTATGCAGTACAACTGTACCGAAAGTTTACATCATAACATCTTGAAGGTTCCACTTACTGTTTTCCCTCCCATGCCTTTAGAACGAACCTAATCATGTTCTGAACTCCCGAAACTTCCAAATACACGAATTTAACAACAATAAAATTCCAAATGCACTCCATTTGTTTACTCCACAAAGTTAACTTTGTGGTAGTGTCTCTACCTCCAGACTAGTTGGCCTGGGTTCAATTCCCGGCAGGGTCGGAAATTTTCATGTAAAATTTCCACCTTGGAAATAGGAGAGATGGTGGTACACAACTTCTAATCACTAAATTGTGCACCATTATGCCTGGGTTAAATCCCAAATATTTCTGCAATGCATATGAAGAGAAGGCATATTTCACTGTTGATAGTGATTTGTCCATTGGATGGGGACGTTAAACCTGGTGGCCCCCTTGGTGTTATTCAACAGGAGTAGGCTACATGCTGGCACCAGGTTTGCCCTAGAGGTAAGATAATATGTTGGGCAGTATTTACAGTTGTGTTTTTCATTCACGACAACGAAATCTTTTGTAAGTTGTGTGCAGTGAAAATAGAAGGATACATAGCATCTAACATTAGGAAACAAAAAAAATATATATTAAACATACACGTCCTTGTGATATAAAACATCAAGTTAGCCAGGTACAGGAATCTACATCACAATTAAGTGAAAGAACTTTTTCTGAAGGTCTATGTGAAGCATCATTGCAGCAAATATTCCTCTAAACAAATTACAGAATGAGAAATTGTGTGACTTTTTGGAAAAGTGCATATGGAGGAAAATTTCTATGGAATCAGTATTGCGGAAGAATTATGTACAACATTCATATGAAAAATGTATAACTGAAGTGAAAAATAAATTAAAAGATAAGAAAATTAGGGTGTCGATTAATGAATCTATGGATTCATTCAGACGCCACAGTGCTACTGTAATTGCAGATGCATTAAATAAAGACGGTACTAACAGACTCTACATTCTAACCACTGACTATTGAACAAGAAAAATTATTCTATCGTACGTGAACTTTTTAATAGTTCTTCGAGTTTACTTTGGCCATCATCACAGATGCTGCAATGTACATGAATAGTTCGGCAAAGTTTCTTAACAGCATTATCCGAATATGTTACATGTGACATGTTTAGCACATACTCGCCACAGACTTGTAGAAGAAGTGAGAGTGCAATTTCCTGACATTGAGAGTATAATGGCTTATTTACAATGGTTCTTAGAGAACCCTGAGATTCATTGTCACCCACACACAAGCCTGCCATCGGTCCCTATCCTGAACAAGATTAATCCAGTCCATACCATCATATCCCACCTCCCTCAGATCCATTTTAATATTATCCTCCCATCTACGTCTCAACCTCCCCAAAGGTCTTTTACCCTCCGGCCTCCCAAGATAATATAATGGCTAATGTTAAAAAAGGTGTTTGTTGTAGCATCTTGTTTCTGAATTCAGAAAACCATGTGCCGGATTACCTATTGCTTTGTCTCCAATCATTACCCAATGGGGAATGTGGTTGAACACGTGCAATAATGTTATTGTAACAATTTCGAATCAGTAAAGGAAGTGATTCAGTCATTTGATTCAAGTGATGCCATAGCAATCAAAATATCTCAAGAACTATTTAACAATTCAGCTATTGAATATAATATAAATTATATTCAGTCGAATTTTGCGCTTTTGTCAGCTGCTGTTGTAGTCTTAGAAACATCTTATGCAGAACTCGTTACTGAAATAACATTGATTAGAAATATTGTTCGTAATCTGAATTGTGCTGAAGATGAAATTGAGAAATGCATTTGTATAAGGACGAAAAAACAATAAGTAAATTGACAATGATTACTGATTCATAACTAGTTTAGAAATATAATTTTAATTTGTGTAGCTAACCAACACAAAAAAAGTACTTGATAATCTGAGTTATTTTTCTTGACTCAACTGTAGGGCCTACTACTGTCAGCATCAGACTGTGTATCATTGTTCAACTCTATCCCCCACTATGCAAATATACTATGTTGCATAGCAATACTTTATACCAGTGGTTCTGAAAGAGTGTGCCGCGACACACTACAGTACTGCGCCCACAAGATTAGCAAGGTGTGCCATGAAAATTCTGGGACTTTGTGATATTGTTGGTAAAAGTAATCAGAATAATTTCATTCAACATTTATTTTTAAAAAGAACAAGAGAATAATATTAAAGTACTTAAACTTATTTTACAGGAAATTTATTGGTTTACACCTTACAACAAAAGTAATAAGTTATTAATGAGATGCTTGAGCTTGTCGCTTCTTATACAAAAGTTTAATTCGTGGTGGAATTGAAGACAAACACACACGAATTTCTTGTTCAACTCAGAGAAGTCTGTCGCGCTTTTTGTTTTTTTATATTTGTTAGTGTCTTAAGCCCAGCCTCTTTTGTTCCAAGATGCTGGATTTGAAATTAGGCCTATACACATCTGTTCCAGTTGACGTTGAGGGAAATTCAGTACAGTACATGAAAGGAATTGTTCAATAATAATCGAATCCTCATCAAAAATCTGATGTAACTCAGTAATAGACATTTCATAATTATTTCAGTTGATTCATTGAGCTGTACTGAAAATACTCGACCATCACTTAGCTCACATACATGGACTGGATATCTGAAGACATGTCATCAGTCCACCAGGTTTGACAATGGAACCAAGGATATTTCCTAATCTGCGCTGTCACCTAACATCGATTTCACTATTTTCATGCAGGCAGGTAAAATTACGTCCTCTGCGATAGTGTGGGGCTGCATTTTTTTCGCTATTATTTCTGAAGCTTTTTAACTGCGTACTTGTGCTTTTTCAGAAATAGTTTCTCTCCATACCATAGCTTTCCCTTGTTTTTCTTCCGATGAAAACAATCGGCTAAAATACATACTTCTAATCTTTCCCAGACAAGTTACTATGTTTGATATTCAAATATCTTTTCAGTTTACTAGGCATCGTGGATCCATTGTTTAGTTTTTCTCCACACACAACACATTCTGGTGCAGGACAGTTTTCAGGTTCACTGAATATAAATCCAAACTTTAAATAACTATCTTGGTAGGTACGAATTGTTTCAGTAGGTTCTATGCTTCCCCTGTACTGCTTTCACGACACACTTGGAATTGTTTAGTTCGCACTTTTGTTACTATTAAATTATTGTCATTGACTCATCTTCACGTTTCTCCTTTTAATCAAAAATTTATTCAAACTGAAGTTAAATTAACATGATAATGCAAATAACACACTTGAAACTAAAAATCAGTCCCAAAATATACCAGAACATGGACAAAATGGGTCCACACCTGTGGAGTAACAGTCAGCGTGTCTGGCCGCGAAACCAGATAGCCTGGGTTTGATACGCGGTCGGGGCAAGTTACCTGGTTGAGGTTTTTTCCGGGGTTTTCCCTCAACCCAAAATGAGCAAATGCTGGGTAACTTTCGGTGCTGGACCCTGGACTCATTTCACCGGCATTATCACCTTCATCTCATTCAGATGCTAAATAACCAAAGATGTTGATAAAACATCATAAAATAACCTACTAAACAAACAAACAAACAAACAAACAATGGACAAAATGGTGTCACGATTGCAAGCCTACAAACAACTGACTGTTGAAGGCAGGCTGTGAGCATGCTAGACTGAGGCTCTTGCATTGTTGCCAATTTATACGTTAGTCTCCTCTCGCATTGTTGCCAAGTCATATGTTAGTGTGCCACAGGAACTCACTACATTGATTAGTGTGCCGTGAGCAAAAAAAAAAAAAAAAAGGTTGAAAACCACTGCTTTATACTAACCCGGTTTATAACAATGAGAAACATCTTCTAAATGCTATGAAGATTAAATTTCTAAATGTTTTCTTGAGACATTGGGCTATTTTAATAAAGAGAAAATATCTTTAGAAACTATTGTTGGCACTAAAGCAAAATTCATTCCTTTGCAGCCCGACCTACCACCTATTGTTCCAGTGTTGAAGAAGGGTGGTGCAATTTGCATTTGTGCTGACTACAAGTTAACAGTAAATGCAATTTTAAAAATTTATTAGGATCCTCTATCAGGAATAGGAACTCTTTTCCAAAAGGTTCAAGTTTTGAAATTGTTTACTAAGTTAGATTTGTCACAGGCTTACTGACAAGTGGAAGTAGTTGAAAATTTCTGAGATTTATTGACAATTACAACTCACAAGGCGTTATTTAGATATACTCGTCTTCCATTTGGGATTGCCTCTGCTCCATCAAAGCTTAAAAAAATCATGGACACATTATTCGAAAGTTTAGATGGTACTGCAGCCATGTTAGATGATATTCTTATTGGAGATAAGGATATACATGAACCGGAATTCGAAAAACTATTAAAGATTTAAAATGTCCAGGATTAACACTGTCGGAAAACAAGTGTGATATAGGGAGAAAATCTTTTCAATACCGGTACTTAGGACTTCGAATTGATGCAGAAGGTCTTGATACTACAGATGAAAAGGTAAAAACAATTGTGAAAGGTTTACGATCCGTTAATGTAAAATAATTGCAGGGTTTTTTTTTAGGATTTTTTTAATTGTCCAAATTTCTACCAAAGTTGTCAAATGTTTTACATCCTTTGTATAAATGCCTGAAGAAAAATACAAAATGGTCAAGGATACCTAATGAATGTGACATTAAGGATCAAGTAAAAGCTTCACGATCATTGGGTCACTGTGATTCTGATCTTTCATTGAAACTTACAATGGATGCCTCAAGTTACGGGTTAGGAGTGGCAATTTCTCAGTGTCAAAATTAAATAGAAAAGCCAGTAGTGTTTGCTAGTAGATTTTTGTCTAAATCAGAACAAACCTCCCAACTTCACAAAAAAGCATTAGGTATATTTTTTGTGTTAAAAATGTTCAATATATTCTTATTTGGGAGAAACTGAGAGGATTTTTTTTATGTATTAGGTCGTCAAAATATAAGCATGTATGGTAGGCATTTGTTTCTCTATTTCTTTTATTTTATATACATGAAAATAATCATACAAATACATCCAGCAACAAGGGTATGACAATTTGCGGACATTGATAATAGAAAAAGGTAGTGATGAGCTTCCTTTTACACTTGAGATATACAGAAGTTTCTGAAACAGGAGTACATATGAGTGCATGAATAATAATTGTGAGACCTTGGTCCCTACACCAATCATATAAAGATGTCTGTGCATATATGTGTTCATTTATTGACACGTGGATAAAAAAAATGTTTTAAATATATTTCCTGTTATGGCATATATTAATGTAATGTATCTTCGAAAGCCATTTGGAAAAAAAAATTCAGGATAATGATCCTCCATGTAGCTTTTGTATCTTCAATATTTATGACAGAACAACCTATATTATCCACAATTGAAATTAAAAATAAATTTAAAGTGATGTTAAAAGTTAATCCTCAGAATCCTTATCCTTTTCCAGATGAGTTTCAAACACTGTAAAAATAATACTTTTTTTTCTCTTATAGGGATAACATGTTATTTTGTTATCCTTATTTGGATTAAGTTTTTTTGTCTTCATATTGTACAACAGTCGTTGGTACTTCTTGACTCGTGAGTCAGCCCCTTAATATATAAGCAGGGTGGAGGAGTAAGGCATGATCTCCCTCCCCTTAGCCATCACTTAATTATTCAAAGTTAAGCAGTGTTCAAGTAAATACGACAAGTTTAGTTGTGGATTGGCTTGTTTTTTGACATGCGCAGACTGATAGCTGATTTCATAAAAAAAAAAAGATGTATGATTATTACAGATGACAGAATTCATTACCGCATTTATTTAGAACATATAACTGATATTCATGCAGTTCTTCTGTTTCAGGGCACAAACGTTTCTGAATTAATGGATCAAAACTGGGTAACAGATTTGGCATTTCTTGCCAGTATGTCAGAACACCTTGACAATTTAAACCGCTGTTTGCATGGGAATAATGAAAACGTTGATCAAAACCGGATAAAAGATTTGGCATTTCTTGCCAATATGTCAGAATTCCTTGACAATTTAAATCGCCATTTGCATGGGAATAACAAGAATGTTAATGCATTTAAACTCTTTTAGTATGTCTGGTACATGAATGGAAAGTGAATTTATTGGGAATAAATTTTCTATCATTTTCCTTATGTGCAGTCAGTCACACTTGCGACCTTTTGAATGAACTTTAAGTAGTTTTAATAAAAAGCCATTTAATGATTTTAAAACCAGGGAGATATATTTTCAATTGTATGCAAATCCGTCTAATGTGGATATAATAAAGGGAGACCATGTCTACAAGCAGAAGTCACAGATCTATTAAATTGCACTTAGGCCTATGTGAAAATTCAATGTGAAGACTTGCTAGGAGATTTTTTTCAAAATGCTCTATTCTTAGGTCATTTGCCGCCAATATCACAGCAATTGTTTTGTTATGCATAATATGTTGGAAGTTGTAAAATCAAAGAGAATTTTGCGTATTGCAGACAAACATCTCATTGATAAGTTAAAATTGGCTACATGCAGCTTGACTCCTAATTTTAATGAATTAATTACACATACATCATAATGTTTAAATTGTGTATAAAACAACAGAAAAAGAAATAAAATCAAACAAACATGCGAAAATGTGAACTAATAGATAGTGGCATATACTTAATTGAACTTGTCCTTAGTTTGGGTATGCTTGCTGTCCGCCTCTGTGCACTGAAAACTTGCATTAGTGAAGGTGTTACCCGTCTTCTCCTCTTACACCTGCCTCCTCCTACCTTCCCCTTGCTGTGTTTTGCGGGCTACATTTTATATGACGTCATCTTTGCCGACTACTGTTGTACAATTTTCATTAATCATATAGTAGTGGTTATCATTGAACAGAAACAAACTGCTAAATAATTAGATATTTTTATATATCTGTATTAAGTAAATAATAATAATAACAATAATAAGAATAGTAATAATAGTGATTCAAGGAAATTTGTGCACATGTGGCAATATCACAAGAAGTTCCTACCGCTAATTTATTTGTATCCTTTTTAGCTTAGCTCTTTTTATACTTAATCAGTTTTTCTGAATGATCAGATAATCTTTTAAAACTAATTATATAAAACAATAATATAACTATATTTATTTAAATTAAATAAAATATACTCAAGTAATATTAAATGACATTTAATGTCTCATTTGATTGAAATATATAATTTTCCTAGCATTTAAAATGTCGGGTATGTAAACTCGAATTAATCTCAACAGTAATAAAACTGTAAAACTGTTTTTGGCACTGACCTTTGCATGTATGAATACTAGAATTAGTCATCACAAAATTTATAATTTACTTCCCAACTCACAAACATGAAATTTGTGGTGAATAAAGATTCATAGAGAGTTACTGTATCATATATATATATTTTTTCTTAAAGCTCTCGGAGACTATTACCTGCTGTCATTAGTCTCGCATTGGACATAAAACGTAATATGTGTACAAATTATCTTATATTTAAAGCATGGAATCGTTTTGTTCCTAACTTTATTTTGCATACCATTATTTCACTTTATCAATCAAAATTAACATATTTTAAATATAAATCATTATAAGAAGAAATAGCAACATAATCTTCACAAAGTATGTAGAAATTTGATATTATTGATGTTTTATAAGACATGTTATTTAACTTAAAAACACGTGCTAGAAACAAGTCAATCATAATACCTTTCTCTCCAAATTGGCAATATCATTGCACTGTAGTTGGTGAATCCACTTTCGTAGGAAATGTCATAGGTTTTGTATAATATTTGGAAAAATTGTTTAAAAAAAGTAATGAAGAACACATGATTATTATATTCGTGAATTCTAGGATCTCTGAGATATGAAAATTACACAGATAAACGATTCCTGAAATCCAAAACTCCAGTAAGACAAAAGTACCAAAGTGAAGTAACTATGGTCCTATGTACTAGTTACAGGTTGTTTAAAAATTACTTTATATAAATTAATATTGAAATTTTGACGTATGGTTTTAGTTATTGAGTTTTAATTGTCACTTGTTTGTCAATTTGATAAAATATCCACAAATTCACGAATAAAATGCAACATCATAAATTTAAGGTAAGCATTAAAATTTGTTACAATTGCAGAATTGACGAATAAAGTAACAACTATATAAATTAGAATTACGCTCTTCAATTTGAATTTCTAGATTCACTGGTGAAACTTCAGCAATTTGTGCTATTGCTGCAATCAAAGAATAATGTGATTGTTGCTATTATTAATATATCCAAAAGAGAGACCAATGATTACAAATACATTACAACTGTTTCAAGTACATGAGCATACATTTTCTTTAGTTGAACACGTGATCTTATTTATTCCTGACAATGCGCTTCAACATTTCCAGAGCTAGGCCACACATTTGGTTTTAATGTACAGTAATTGTCATCTTCAGTTTTGACAGGCACTACTGACAAGAATATGGCTGGTACCTATAAGTTTTTAAGAGCTGATATAATTTCTTGTCCTGTACAAATTAAATAGTGTAACTCTGGAATTAAGGTATTGACATTGTTACTTTTACAAGCATGTTAATTCAGAATTAAATATCTACACCTGTGCTGGATATTGCTGCAGTTTCGGTTTTAATACACTGACACGTCATATCACGCACTTCTGCATTGTGGTGTCGAGGCAGTGAACAGTGCTTAAATTATTCAAGTATAAAAGCTATTTAGCGATTTCATTGATGAATCACTTAAATTTTTCTCTTCTATGCATAGAATTCACTGATGTTACTGACATTTCTGAGAAACTGTTGCATGTCTTTGTGATGTTATTCCGTCTTGGTTATTTTAATATATTTGTTTCATATAAAAAATTTGAAAAATATTTTCTTCGTAAATCATTTAACACTAAAAATAGGGTAGCAAATGAATGTATTTAAAGATAAAATGTTAATTGTTCATAAATACATTTGTATATGAATTTTATTTGGCCTTCCTGTTTGTTCGCCTTGTTGGTTACAACATGTGTTAATGACTTGCACTGTGTTGGGCACACACGAAAATGTAACATCACAAAACAGAATACTAAAAATTCTAATATGTTTACTTCATAAAGTTCTATGTCCATTAATTAATAATAATACATCATAGTTCTTGAAAGAAAAAAAAAATGAATTCTCATTTGGTACGATAGAATTGTACAGAGTTCCATCTCGAGTCTTGGCCATTCTATGGGAATCATTTGTCTCCTGAGTCTCGTCGATATGTGTCCCAAATAGTTTGGTCTGTGATTAGTCCTGGATACGAGTATGTTGTCAATGGATAGGACTCAAACACAGTTTACCTAGCCATCAATCACTTTGTGTGAAATTAATGTAAAGAGAATGTATATGACAAAATATGTTAAATACTGCATGTAAAATGAAAGTGATCCATTTGGACGATCACATGGATCAATGAAGTGATAAATTCACAGCTACAGCAAACTCAGAACTAATATCAAATCAAAACAGCCGCCATTTCTACTCCATTCCTAATATTTCAACGATACCTATTATATATGCAATATTGGAAGCTTTTCAGTTAATTTGCCAAATTATCCTATGATTTATGGTAAGTGTACTTTTAAACAAAAAATTTAAACATGAATATAGGCTTCAGCTTGAATCCATAGAAATTTGTATAGAAGATTAGGTAACATGAAAGCAGAGGATTTTTTTAGTCAATCTCATAAACTGGCTTCTACAGTGAATAGACATACATTAGTGTTAATATGTTGAAGCATTTCTCTGTTATAAGACAGGACATTTTGTAAGTAAAGAACTATGAAACCATGACTAAGTACACGAGTTGTCAGACTGAACTGAAGCGTGGTTCAAATAAAATATATATCACTTCAACTAGATTATGTGTTTAGTCTCCATTGCATTTGGGCTATCAACAATTCTTATTTATTATTACACAAGATTTCAGCCAGTTGCGTGTGAAGTGAAATGTTCCAGTCACACCACAGATGATGATATCCAAACAATTTTCATGAAGATTGAAGTCGTTGTGATGTAATATGTAGAAGAGTGATGCAAGCCACAGATATTTGAAGGCCATAATTCATCCTTCAGCCATTATGCCAGCTATTGAAATTTATTCCTGAGAAAAGAAAAGAAATGAAAACATTAACTGCTATCCAAATACTAGATGTGTAACCTAATCTAACCAGTTCTTTAGTATGACATACCTACAATTAAGGAGATGCAACTTAAACCACACATGATCTTTAAGACTAATTGTGTCTCTCACAATTACTGTACCGGTAACTGTTATGTTTGTGACCTTTCGAAAGTCCATACGAAATCAATTCCAAGCAATACAAAATATGATTTCAAAAATGGTCACTATTAACAATATGGTACTTCATTAATTTAAGGCCTAATTCGCTGCCCAAATTTTAGTATCAAAATAGTGTTTTGGAAACATCTCATTTCTTTCAATATTAAGACAATTTATTTATTTTATATTTTGAAGATTATTAACCCATCATATACACCAAGAGGTTGTCAACTTCTTGGAAGGCCTAAAAGGAGTTGGCTAGAGACTGTAACGGGCCACTGAGGCCCAATACTTGCACGTCGATGATGATATAATGATGATGAACCTAACTAAATGTACACAAGTAGATTTACTTTTTGTCCATGTGGTTAGCATTGCACTGTATAACCCTTAAGATACCACAGAACAAACAGAAACTAAAAACCGTCTGTGAAATCTGTGAAGTGTCACAGTAACATAACAGCAAGTCTTCTCGACCGGCCTCCTTGGATTGTATTCAAGTGATGATGGATAGCTTCTGCAACGGAACCTGAGGGAGGACTTCTGCCTCGGACTGTTAAGGGAGCTTTGGGGGGGGGGGTTGCCGAAGCAGGAGTGATACATGGACCCTGTTGGCTGTAGGGACCAGTCATTACGGGGGTCAAGTGGTTAGGTCGGTGCGCATTGGTGATCGGTCGGCACACAACTCATCCTATATAGGGAGGTGTACAATAGACCTCAGGTCGTAGTGCGTGGGATGTCCCCTCCCTGCCAACAAGGAAAAAACAGCAAGTCTTCTATGCATGTAGTGCAGATATGAGCACAATTTTCTGTTACGTGAGGTACTCGACTTGAAATAGTTTATTTACTAGAAGAGCAGACTGCAGGGTAGGATGGGAAATATAAACTGCTGTGACCTCCGTCACCTTATCGTAATCGCTAAGGTGGTCAGTGGCGAATTGTTAGGAAAGTGCCTGGCTAACGTAAGACTCTCGAAAACTTTTAATTAATTTGGGCAAATTAATTCGGCAGCATTAATCATAAACCTCTTTGCTGTTTCTCCGTCACTGAATTGATTTAAATCACAGGCGAGTTCCCAAGAAAATAATGTCAGGAAATCATTTCGTTTTCTATGCACATTTGATATTTATAAATTTCCTTTGGAAATAGTACATATAAACAACATTTAATTTCTCGTACCTTTTAATCCAGCGTGTTTAAGGAATAATGTCGTATAATATTTATTAGTGAGTATTAGGCAGACGTGGGAAGTTGTGCGGAAAATTAATTTCTACACTATGCGTAAAATATGTAATTTGCTATAAATGTAAAAAAAAAAAAATAATAAAATCAGAACTTCCTCTAACAAATTAAATAAACAAAGTGTTAAATAAAATTGTTAGTTCGAGTTCCCAGGCTATCAACGTGCGTTACTTGCAGTAATTCATACGTGTTCTTCATATTAAGTGTTATAATATCTTCTGTCATTTGAAATGATTCCCCGACACCACATGTGTTTCTGTGTGTTGATTATCGCCACGCTGATACATACTGTATACCAGAGCTTACTCGTATTAATCATCAAATCTGTCGACGATTTTTAATTGGTTATTTTACGATGCTTTTTGAACTGCTATGGTTATATAGTGTCTGAATGAGATGGTGATAATGTCGGCAAAATGAATCAAGTGTCCAATGCCGAAAGTTACCCAGTATTTGCTCATGATGGTTGGAGGGAAAATCCCGGAAAAACCTCAACTAAGATAACTTGTTCCAACTGCTAACAGAAGAAGTCCTATTCATAGGGCCAATATTAAAAGAGAAAAAACAAAATCTATTGTCCTTTTGAAAACTCTCTGTGCACACTGTCCCAGAGGTGACACCTTTGACTTATACTAAACCCTTCTAGATTGTTCATGATCATTTTGTAATCTGATAGTCTAGTCATGCAGGGAATTAGGAAAAAAGGGTATAATATTTTGAGAGGAGATAGAATTCATACAAGCAAGATAAAAAGTATAATAAATATGCATTCAAAAATTAATGTCTTTGAAGAAACAAGGACTTTTAAATTGGTAGGTAAGCCTACTGTAACAACAGCTTATAGTTTCATGTGAGCTCTTTGCTCGTTTATCTGTGGGTATGTCACATCTATTTACTCTTTAGTGTACTGTATTGCAATAGGAAACAAGCAAAATGCTGACATTAGAAGATGGTGTTGCTAAAATACCAATTTCACAGTCCTTTTTTCTTCAAATAAATTAATGTTAAATGTTGTTACAGTACGAATATCACAGTCCTTGTTTCTTCAATAATATTTATTTTAGTACCCATGTTTATTAGACTTTTTTCTTGTTTTTATGAAGTTTTATGAATAGGCCTACTACCACCTTTCAAAACGTTATGTTTTTCTTAACATCTCGTATGTACGTTACATTTCATCACTCAAATTATTTTCCTTTCTGTGATTATAAATGAAAATAATGTCTTACGCCGCATATAAAATCGTGTAAAAATTAGTTTTTTGACGCAACGTAAATTACGTTTAACATATACGTAAAATATTTACTATGTAATGTATGCGGTCAAACCTGATACAACGATTTTCGAGCTTAACAGACACTGTATGTTCTCCCCCTCTAAACAGCAAAAGAACTTTTCCCATTTCACATGAGAGTCATTTTCAGCTCGTACACACTACTTTGATAAGCCATGATTTCACCACTGTTAACTGAACATATAATCTGCCCATACCAACGAACTACGAGTAGAGGGGGAAAGGGGAGTAAGATGCTTGTGTCATACAGAGTGATAAAGCATTGCCAAAGCTGGTGAGGCACCAATTCTCGAATGAGGCACTTTTGCCCATGTATGATGTAGTGTCATAGATGGCTGGTCCAGTGAATAGTCAGGACGCGAAAGGAATTGTATAGGCGAGGGAATACAACTGGTTTGGGAAACGAGAAAGTAAAGGGAAGGGAGCAAGCTCTGCCTTCTCCAAAGTGACGTCATGTGCGACCATACTTCACAGATTTCAGAGACAGTGGTTTGGAACACATAGCCAATCTGCAAAGGAGGTAATTAAACCTCCACTTCTCTCACCAGTAACCAAATTCAGGCCCACCGAATATATAGCAACAATTGCTATCTCTTAAGTAGCAGCACAGGTCATGAAAATTAACAATAGGCTATACTGAATCCTATGAGCAATAGAGCATTAATGAGACCAGGAAATACTGGTAAGCCATGATATCATGATTCCATAGCCACAGAAATAGTCTATATTTAATCCATATGCTGTCTTCTTTTAGAAAGGAAAAAGCAGCAGATTGTTTAGACTGTATCTAGAAAGTGAACATTGTTAAGGAAGTTACAGTGAAAAGTAACTGTTCTTTCTTTTCAGTCGCTATGAAGCAATATTATGCCAATGATTATCATTTATCACATTATAAAGTACTAACTGTACTTAGTAGATACTATGCCAGATTAAAAAAAGAATGTTTTATTTAATGATGCTCGCAACTGCCGAGGTTATACCAGCATCGCTGGTGTGCTGGAATTTTGTCCCGCAGGAGTTCTTTTACATGTCAGTAAATCTGGCATGAGCACACTTAAATGCCATCGACCTGGGCCGGGATCGAACCCGCAACCTTGGCCACTGAAGGCCAGCACTGTACCGACTGCACCACTTAGGCCGACTGTGCCAGATTAAATCAAGGAGATAATGTGACCTGGAGAAGGAATTCATTTTAAACTTTTATATCTTGGTTCAATAATATTCTTCTAGATTTCCTTCTTTCCTTTTCGACACAAGACATTCACAGTAGTATAAAATAATAATAATAAATTTAGTACGTACACATCCCCTAAGGGCAAGGGCCTCCTGTTGTCACAGGGAATTGCTCATAAGTAGGCTCCTAAGGTGAGCGAGTCCTTGGGAGCTTGGTCATATTACTGATATTTCTTCGTTTCACTGTTCCTGACTTCCCTCTTCGATCATTTCTACTATACTCATCCCCCACACTTCCTCATATCACTTCACACGAATTACACTCACTGCCGTTGACTTTCTGTCCTATCTGGTGCTTGCTGATTCATGTTTTGTGCCAGCTGCCTTCATACTTCTCTGTCTCGTGCCACTCTCGACCATTGACTTCCCGCTCTGGTTCTGAATTAGTCCGCCCGTCTGGTTTTTTGTCATCCCACGTGCCATCGTCCTTCTCTCGGGTCCCACATTGTGGTGCGATTCGTCCATTTCTGGTGATCCATACGTGCTACGTGGCCGCCCCATTTCCATTTAGGTTTTCTGCCCTTTCTACCACATCGCGCATTTTTGTCCTTCTTCTTATTTCCTCGTTTCTGAGTCTGTCTCTTAGTGAAACATTTAGGATCTTCCTTTCCATTCTCCTTTGACAAACCTGTAGCTGTTTTTTCTGTTTTTCTGTCAAGGACCACGTTTGACAGCCATAGAGTAATGTCGGCATGACACATTTGTCTAGGATTTCAGCTTTTGTACGTGCTTTTTGCCGTTTGTCCATGAGTAGGAATTTGAGCGACCAAAATTTGTTCCATGCCAGTCCTATTCTGCGTTCGATTTCATTCTCTGTGTTCTTGTTTAGGGAGATGCTTTGCCCGAGGTACACGTACTGCTGCACATGTAGGTAACTTCAATTACACATGAGTAGAGCCCAGATGTTAGGCAAAATGCCTTTTTTAAACTGAGTGTATGTATGAAAGACCTATTAGAGATAAACACGTTTCCACACATTTGGGGATGATAGTCCCAATTTTTATTTTGCCTTTTTTGCCTATTTTGGCTCCCATTACCTATTTTAAGGTTAAATCCATTTTTAGCCTTTTTACGTCGTTATTGTACATTTTCTGTATTTTTAATGCATTTAAAATAAACCACACATAAATTATATCAAAAAACAAAAACGAACAGTTGTACAAATTAAAAATATATATTCACCTCACACAAATATTTGCTGAGAATCTTATTCTCGAGCAATACATATGTTTCCAAGAAGTCGTAAACTTTTCTCCCCTACCAATTCCATCTTTTATGTTACTTAACAAAGATGTTCGAACAGTACAACCCTCAGTGCTCAGATCACTGTGGGGTTTACCAGAGAAAGAAAGGGGATGAGGGAAGTATTAAAAGCAGGTCTCCAGATCCCATTACTATTGTCGCTTGCATGCACAAGTCACGCGTACTTTGAAGTCTCTAATCCCTTATCACACCCCTCTTTTTGAGACAATACACAGTCGGTTTTTCCCGATCTCTGAAAGAAAGTAGAGACAGTCCTTCTGAAATAAGTTGTTTTAAGTTTGCTCCAATCACTTCAGTAGAAGTAGAAAGATCTTTTTCCGCCATGAAAAACGTTCTCTCTGACACTATGACAGTTGACAACTTAAAAAAGCATCTTGTTGTGACATGTAACCAAGGAAAGTGAGTACCATATGGGATAGTTTATTAAGTATTTGTCTATTTTTTTGTCTGTTTCCATGAATAATAAATGTCTATTTTTACGGTTTAGTGCCTATATGCCTGCCTATTTTAACCAAAATACATGCCTAAACATCCGGACTCTACACATAAGTGTGCATGAAAAATGTTATGCAAGCATATTGGTTGTTATATCTTTCAAAATCTATGAAGGTATACTGTGCTAATGTTATACTGAAATAAATTATAATTTAAGTTACAGTGTGGTTCTGGTTAGTATCTCTTTCAGTCTTGTCTTTTAGTTTGCATGAAGTAAAAGAATTCTCACCCTTATAACCTTCGTCATAAGTAACTACTATGAATTGAAGAATGCAAAATGGTTAGAGTAAGCTTTTAACAAATTAATGTTGCTTCAAATCTTACATAGTAATTACAGATACTTTAAAGTATATTCTTTTCATAAAGATTTCACATTGCTGTAGTATTCCATTCCACCTCTTCAGCACCGACTTTTCCATTATGTGAATCCACTTTATCTGGATCTCGCTGATCAATCTTCAAGAGCTCTGATTTGCTAAGATGATTGACAAGTCCTGCTCCCAGGGAATCTCCCAGGACGTTGATCATGGTACGGAAACGATCCCTAAAAGTGCAAAGAATGTCATCATTTTAAAATTATTTTTAAAAGGTAATTGATTACTTCCAGAAGACAATGATATTGCTTTGTTATGTTCGATTTTATTTTACGTACAGAAGCCAGTCCACTGTGATGATCAAAGTGACATCTTCAGGTGGAAGACCAACGGTGTCCAGAACCATGACCATGGTGACGAGACCAGCCTGTGGTATTCCTGCTGCTCCTATACTAGCTGCTGTGGAAGTCACACTGAAAAATAAGTTGTAAACATTAGGACTACAAGATTATTTTTGGTAATGAATAAAAATGAATAATACAGCAGAACTATATTTAGGCATTGGATTTTATACCCAGATAATAGAAGAAATGTAATTACTTTTGTATTTGAACTGGCCAAGACATTTAAACTCTTTTTCAGTTAATATAATTGATAAGAATTTTTCACTGTGCAATATTATACATAACATTTGGCCATTTATAATTCGTATGAACCAGCACTTCTTATTCTCTGTAAAGTACTTTGTTAGGCTTTACTTGATCTTTTGAGCGTACTAAAAATATCTGTAAGGTAACTGTATCTATAAGGTACAGTAAAGCTTGTTCTAAGTGGAATGTGGAATCGCAAGGGACTGAATTTTTTTTCCAAACTGGTCAAGTTTTCACAATATACAAAATTACACGAGTCTTAAGAAATTTTATTAAAGATAGCCTATACTCTATAAAATTATTAGGCACTTCTTTATAAGCAAAGTTCGGCGCAGTAGCTGATGTGCTTAGGTATTATTATTATTATTATTATTATTATTATTATTATTATTATTATTATTACTAAACTAAATTTCACTACACTGTATATTTACACACATACAAAGTTCCAGTGAGGATGTACTGTATCATTTGAAGCAATAATAATTTCTTTCCATGAATTAAAAACTTCTACTCTCTCTTTCCCTCTCTGGCTGTTTAACCATTAGGGATTAACACAATTAGACTCAACGTTGCCAATGATGTGTAGTAAAACAAAAATTTGTTTGAATAATTTCAAGGAAAAATTGTTCCGGGGTCAGGTATCGATCCTGGGACCCTCCGCTTAGCGCACGAACACACTTCCAACTGAGCTACTCCAGGAACTATACATGACGCCGTCACAATTTTTCCTTTATATCCACACAACTTAAATGGGCTGACAAGATGCCAGAACCCAACTTTGAGTGCACACGAATACTGTGTGACTTAAATTGTGGCTTCCTGTTAATGTACCTCGTGCCCTAAGCGAAGGGTCCTGGGATCGATACCCGCCCCAGAACAATTTTTCCTTGAAATTATTCAAACCTGCTTTACAGGAAGCTACTACCTGAAAGTCAGATTTGTATAAGAAATTTGTTGTTTACCTACTTGCTTTCTAATCCTCTTTTACGATTTTCTAAGAAAATCTATTAGACTCATGGCCAGCATCGTTAATGGAAGAAAGTCATTGACAATTTTCATATCTGTCTTTCTCTTGTTACAATGAGGTAGGAGAGACTGTACCTAACTCTTTATTTTCGTATTGTACCATATGAAACTACTTTGAGAACATGACTTGCTGGCTGACATTTCTCAGACTAAATGGTAAAATTAGAGAGTATAAAAATACACTACAACAAATTTTTAATTCCCCCCCCCCCACATTATATAAGATGATTTTTATACAGTCCTAATATTGCTTTCTGTTTCCGCATTATACAAAATATACACTTTAATAACTACTATTCTAACCACCAGGACTAGAGAATTTGTTCGTATTGCACATGTTAATGCCTTATTCACATTCTGCCTTGCACAAGTTTTGCTGTTTATACTTAACGAATTGAAGTATGGTAAAATTGAGGCTGATAGAAGAAAAAGAAATACAGAATGTATTCTGAAATAATTATTTCCTCCATCACATATCTCGGAAAATTTGGTTCTAAATGTCTGTTGAGATACTAGATATGACTGATGAAAGCATTTTGATTCCATTACATTTACGTAGCGTTGAAAAGACTGAGACATTGGGGCAGTTTTGGTATGCCATTACGTAGTTTGATGTGGTTCAGACCTCAGTGTTTATAAACAAGGCTTGCCTGACCTCCATTTGACAGCAGTATGATATGGAATACGGACATTTGGAGAGGTTGTTACCAACTGCAAGATCTATAATCTACACATATAATAATAATAATAATAATAATAATAATAATAATAATAATAATAATAATAATAATAAAATAATAATCTGTGGCACTACAGCCCGTGAAGAGCCCAGACCGACCAGTCGGCTGCTGGCCTCACGCCCACATGCCGAAGCAGAGGTGGACGATCATCCAACAAGAATGGAGGTATCGTGTGGTTAGCACAATGATCCCCCCAGCCATTATAGCTGGCTTTCGCAACCGAATTTCGCTACCTATAGTAGGTCCCCAAGTGCATCACGATGCTGGGTGGACACCAGTCCCATACACTGGCCGAAATTTCATGAGAAAATTTATTCCCCTATGAGGACTCGAACAGGCGCGCATTCCGTAATGCGAATCCTAGGCAGGATGCCTTAGACCATGGCGTGGGACAATCTATACATGTACATTGTAATAATCACCAGAAGGATCTGATTTTAACACTTACTTCTTATTGTTATTGCAATAGACAACAACACACGTTTTCAAATTCTCAAAAATAAATGAATAACGTATATCAGTATGTTCTTGTATGCAGAGAAGCTGCTTAAAGTACAAGTGCATTTTATGCCATTCATTTTTAAATCTTTGCATTATAATTCCCACTTGAAATAACTTCAGCAAATTTAGGAGATTTGTGAATCCTTTGCTTTTCTGCAAGTCATTTTTCATTTTCTCTTCCATTGTTCATCTTGCACAATATTAAGTTTGTGTTAAATAACGAAAAAAAAAAAATTATTATTGCAATTTGGTCCACTAGTTCTGCTTCAGACTTTTCAAAGGCTCCAATTGAAGCAGGAACAGTGGATTATTTTGGGGTAAGACAAGAGAGCCGTCCCTCCCTTAATATTTTATG
The DNA here is from genome assembly GCF_040183065.1 of Periplaneta americana. Lineage (NCBI taxonomy): Eukaryota > Metazoa > Arthropoda > Insecta > Blattodea > Blattidae > Periplaneta > Periplaneta americana. Next base: position 79,796,681 of record NC_091126.1, read on the forward strand.
AGAATACTGGTACAATATGACAGTAATCATTCCAGCCGAATTAAGATCACATACAAGTTACAGCAATTGACGGAAAAGTTTTCATTTTCTTGAGTATTACTATTCAGTACGTCAAAGACGAACACATCCAGTTGATGATGTCCACTCAGTATGGATAGTATAAGTAATTTTGTACCAATAAAAACAGATAGCACTGTAATCTGTACAGTGTTAGTGCTCTTGCAGTGACTGCATCCACATTCAGCAGACTGCAATAGGGAGAGTGGGAAGACAATATAGTGATGCACCTCGGTAAACATGACAAAAGCAGTTCAATCAATAAGATTGCTGGCTAGTAGAATGTTAAAACTAAACAGAACTGGCGAGAGAAGGCGAATTTAGAGAAAACCTACTCAATTTGGAGCTAGCTGCTGACAAAGGTAGTGCTAGTCTCAACTGCTTTCTCGGCAGTATTTGGCTGTACTGGCAAGCCCTCTGTCGCTTTCTTCTTGGTATTAGAAAGTCAGGTCATGTATTCTTGTATTGTTAGTTTCTCTCCCTGAGTGACAGTTTTATTTTATATTGGCAGCTTTTTTCTCTCCTGTTTGCGGGTGTTCCCGATATTTTTTTCTTTTTTTGTTGCAAGATGTAGCTCTACTTATTTATGTACATAGTATAATAAATATATTGATAGTTTAGAAATAAATACATATTTTTGTGTAGTTTCTTCTAGTAGTTGTGAACTAATTGATCGGTTTGCCAAGAAGAATGATCGTTGAGTGAATTTGTTTTACAAGTATGTAATACGGAATGTGCAGGTCCTATACTTTTTATATATATATAGGCCTAATGCCATCTCTCATCAATCACGTCTTGGCCTCAACTTTCAAACTTACTAAGTTATCTGCCACTGAGAAAAAAAAAAAAAAAGGAAAGAAAAATTTTTACTTTCAAATTGATCTTTAACAATTGATTCACTCAGGAGTCTTTGAGAGATATATATTGATGCTGCATCACTGCTGTTAAATAACTGGATCACCTTATTGATGCTGGAACATTGTTCACAATAGTATTTGTAAGCTTCCAGCAAGGACCCTCATCATGTAAGAACAGGAGCAAGAGGAAGAGGCATGTCATGGCATTCATTCCTGAATGTTGTCACACGAGTAGGAGCTTTTACAAACACTTTCTTGACATTCCTAATCAGTTAGTCAGTCGACCTCCAAAAATTTGTGCCTCACTTCCTCAACAAGAGTCTATGGGAAGCATGAGCGAGACATGCCATATGGACCGGTTTTCTATGTGTTATTTTTAGGTTGTTTCCTGCTTTTAACAAGTATTATGATGCCACATCAGTAACAATGAGGTGTACTTTAACATGTTCCACACCTGATGTCCATAGTGTTGCCATGACATTTTGAAATACTCTGCATATGGCAGAAGAGTTCACTGTCTTAATTTCCTCATATGTTAGAATATAAGGTCCATGAGGACTTCTTTTTAGTGGGTTATTTAACGATATTATATAATATAATTTAACAAGCCCTGATACACAAGGTACAATAAAAAATCTACTTATAAAATAATAAAATAACTTATACAGTAAAAATCAGACATAATTAATAAACATAATATGCAATATATACAAGAACAAATAATTAATTTTGATATAATAAAAACGTAAACTAGAAGTTATATTGATTATGGATAATAGTATAATTATGATGACAAAATAATTGTTAATATATTATTTATCTTGTTTCTATTCAAACTTTTTGACTGGGAGTCAAATATACTACATATGTTATGTCAGGTAAATTATGTTATTTTTCTCATCAGTAAATATAAATATATAAGAATAATCATAGTCTATCCTTTGATTAAGGTTCTGGCTGATATGTACATCTATTATGAGGCAGTACGTCTCACTTGATATGTGTCGGAGGAAGAACAATTGTTTGTATGCATCTGAAGTCTGATTATTGGAATAAGTAGCTACTGGGTGATGTATGCAATGGAGGGGGAAAGGAACTGGCCACCCTAACCCATTATCTCCTGACCTGGTTACCTCATAAGTGGTGCCTTGTTGGTATCGCTTGTGAGGTTCAAATCTGTCTTTGGACATTTGACTAAACAACAAACAACAATCATACATCTTCATTACGTTAGTATTAAGTTGCTGCCTCGAATCATTAAGTAGAAGTGTGATTGGTTTCCCAGTGGCAAGTGCGATTAATTTTGCATTACTGGTAGTACCAGTACTTAGTTTGTTGAGTTGTATACTGGCAGAGATAAAGGCCTCACATATGTTTTCATAATGTTCTCTATTAGATATAGATTTCTGCTGCAGCTCTTCTTGATGTTCCACTTTCAAAAGCGAGACTTTATGCTTATTTATACGAAGATCTCTTTCAACAGTTTATCTCTTAGGACTTATTATAGTAATGCAAAACTTGCAATAGAATTTGCCACTAATAATAGAGAAAGCATTCTCATTGTATTCGGAAATATACTTGTTCAGATTACTGGAAAGTTTTGTTTTCACTTTCGACATTTTGACAATAGACAAGTATGCCTCCTGCAGTAAGTGTTGTTCGAATGAATGGCACCTGTGCAGTCAGTCTGCTACCCCGTCACATGGACGAACGTTCTATTTCGTGTTAATAAACAAGGAAGTTTGAGTTTCACTGAATGTCGAAATGGCGAAAATGCCCCAATGTCTCGGCTCCGGAATAATATTAAGAATAGATTTCATAAGATACACATGCAGTGTACTTAGATTTGTTCTTTACCTGCTTATATTGTGGTTTTTTCACTTTTCCTATGTTCAATGTTTTTGTTAAAAATTAGTCCTATCTAATGTTATACTTTGAGACATTCCTTTCTTAGAAGTAATCAGATATTACTGAGTTCATGATTCTTTCAGACAGCAGAGATTTAAATATTTTAATACAAAGACCTGGGGAAAATTGATCAATGCTGGAATGAGAGAAAAGGAAAAAACAAACCGAAATAAAAGCAGTCCTTGACTTACAATGAGATTCATTTCAGCGAGTACATTGCAAGTCATGTTGGTCGTAAGTAAAAAAGTAATATATATATATATATATATATATATATATATAATGTATAAATTATTATAAATTTCATATTCAGTTACATTGTTCGTATTGCAGGCAGCACAGTCAGTTTATTGAGCCTCACAACTGCTGACAGGCTTACACTTCAGACCATTATCACCATCAAATGCAACTCGAAAGTACTTGTGAAGACTCTGGAACTAAACTTACCCATAAGCATTCATCTTTTTCACAAAATTGTCACCAAATCTACCTTGGAAAGTACTCCAGTCCCTGTATGAAAAATTGAAGCGTCGGCTGGAACAACGTTGTAAGTTACAAAATTTTCATTCGGCGTGTTTCCGTGTAATAATGTTGTGTGTCATGTTACCTTGCTATACTCTTTGCCTTGTAACTGTCCATCAATGCAATACGTGAAATTTGTCCACTCAAAAGTTTGCTACTCCATAAGAACAACGTTGTACGTGTACACATTTTTGCAGCTCCTATAAATTTTACCAAATGTAACTTATAACGTTGTTCCAGCCGACACTTCAATTATCTGATAATGCTGATAAAGGTGGTCTTTTTTTCTATTTTTGTAGCTTTCATTTCTTAAAATAAATACATTTCCTGAAAACTGTGATAATTAGGAATAATTAACAGACATCTATGTATTTCAAATTCAAATTTTAATATTAAGGCAGATTGCTCTGAAAATACCTGACTGCAAGCAGTTGTCCAATACTGAGTGACATTCCACGCACTTGAGATATGAAAATGGCTGCTACAGCCTCATATAGGGCAGTGCCATCCATGTTGATAGTAGCACCAATAGGCATAACGAACCGTGATACTCTTGGGTCAACATTGTTCTTTTCTTCCAGGCACCCCATTGAAATTGGAAGAGTCGCATTACTGTAAACACAAAAGTACATAATACGTCATACAAATGAGATTATTTGTCAGCTCTATCTTGACACTGCTATTGATTTGAGAGAGCGTTATGATTCGCCATCTTCAACTGAATGTCTTACTAAAGTTTCGGATACAATTGTGTACATTTAATTATGAAGAACTGTCTGTGCCAATGGTATCGAAAGAGGACAACAGGTTCAATGCTTCTCTCTTGTTTGTTTTTAATTAGGGAACATGGAAGTACTTAATGTATCTTCATGTGGTGTTATTCACGCTAGATTGCAAAGGTCATAATCGATGATGATGATGATGATGACGATGATGTGAACTGTTATAATTACCTACCTCGAACCTGTTCCAAACGCAGTGAAAAGAGCTTGTGACATGTTCAGTATGAATCGGAAAGGAAGCTGCCTTGTGGCAATGCTGTAGTAAATTGGTACAACTATGAACCCATGGATGAACAAGCCCAACATCACAGTCGTGAAATACATTCCGAGCTGTCCAACAATGACTTCGAAACTCTCCATTTCGAGCACCTTAGCAGCCACCAAGAAGAAAATACCAATAGGCGAGATCCTACAGCATAAATACATTCATGTTAGACACTGAGGAAGGAAAATTGTAGAGCTCACTGATCTAAGTCATTCTTTACTAAATATGAGACAATTATAGCAACAAATTCTTCACATTCCAAATTTAAGTCTTAACTGATACATACACAACATCACTAGATCTAGCTAAGTAATTATTGCTAGTTATTCACTGAATGAGTGATTTATTTTATTCCTCATTGATTGGGTTAATATCATGACAGAAATTACGAAAATGGAACTTACACTCAGATATATTCCAACACAAAATGTAAGCTGCGAAGAAAGTTAACAATAAAAGATGTAAAATTTAATGTAACTCAACTTTGAAACTCCAGCTGGATATTGCTGATAATTTTTAGTAAAATTCTTACCAAATGACCCAATACGTGATCATCAGCATGGCACCACCAAGAGAATCAAACAGTATGAAAAGAGGCTTCCCTCGTTCCTTCATCTTAGCAAGTGTGATCCCGAGTACAGTTGCAAACACGACCAATCCTAGGATATTGGTTCCAGTTGTGAATCTGTGAGTGATCTCCCAGTCCAGCATTGTCAGGTTTTTGGCTACAAAAAATCGAAAAAACCGATGCATTTAGTGCTGAAAATTACAAAATGTACAGTTAATACCTGTCTGATATGCACTGATTTTGCTACAATATTATACTTGTCAATTCAGCAAGATGCCATTAAATTATTTTAAATTAAAAGTCAAACTTATTGAGATATTATTATAGAGACTGTAATGTTATATTTCTACTGCTTATATAAATGCAGTTTATCTTAATTAGAAATCATTTCGTACTGGTAACCTATCACATCTCTTTGCACGCAACACATTGTCAGAGTGGAAACAATGCAACAAACAGGGCATGAATTCTACGTCATATTTCCGTATGGCTACATGTATACTGTACATATAACAGCTCTACTATGAGAAGATGTAATGTTTTGGATAATAACTGGATATTGTTGTTTCTGTTAAACATGTGTGCGCAGTTCATGATAATTGTTTTATTTTATATAGCATACTTTGGAAGGATTAAATATGATTTAATATTTTATTTTAATAATTCTTCAATATGGAGTATGGAGCATAAATAACATGATATAGTAGGGGAGGCAAGACCTGTCCTGTGACTTTATCATGTGTCATGGCTATATCACCAATGGGTATGAAGGGGTAGGTTTTAGTCTGAAATGAACTTTCATGGCAGTAGAGTCATATAATATTAACCATCATGAAACAAACTCTATTTCTGATAGCTTATTCTTTCCCCTTTCGCACAGTTCACATGCTAAGTCTCATCTCCTGTATACAATGATAGTAGAGTGGGGATGTAAGTACAGATTATAGGTGCATATAATGTGTTTTATTGAGCGACCATTTAAGCTAGAGTTGTGTGAAACAATAAAGAGATAATGGAATAATGGTGGGATGAGAATGGAAATGAAAACCGAGATGTTTGGTGAAAGCTTTCACGAATCTTACACTATTTCCAGAATAGAACTTTGATCCCTTTGATAAGAAACTTTCGTTCAGTGAAAGTTTTGAAGTTAGAAATAATTTCAAAGAGAACAGTCATTATCGAAGATTTACATGGGTTGTCTGAGGAAAACCTCAGTTAAAACCGACAGCTTTGGGGATATAGCTCCATAGCTCCTTATTAACAAGGCAGTATATTACCACATACCGAGACCAATTATTATTATATTGATTTTGAAAACAAAATTTACTTTTGTAGCAGATTCGCATACATACCTATGATTTCCTCATCTGGGGGAGGTTTGAGTACTGTCTGGTACTGTAAGAGAAAAGGAAACATTTATAACATCAGTACCTATATTATAAGACATGACAGTAGTACCTATTACATTTGTTTAACACTATGCTTATGAAGTAGAATAGTGGATATGGTTACATCTCTAACAAATACAGTCTTAAAATTGCATATATTTTGTGTAGAGAGTCGTTTTTGATAACTTCATGATATGGATCCATTCAGAAATGATTCAGTCATTATCAATAGTAAAAATTAGGAAATCTGAATATATTTTTATTTTGAAAAAATAATTATAATGCATACATGACCGGAAATAATAATAATAATAATAATAATAATAATAATAATAATAATAATAATAATAATAATAATAATAATAATAAATATACAGTGCTTTTTTTCTGATGGTACATTAATGGTATGCAGTTTTTCTCCTTCAACATTTTTACATCAAGATTTCTGTCGTAGAATGGCAAAATGAATCCTACAATAGGGTGACCAGACGTCCTCTTTTGTTCGGATATATCCTCCTTTTTAGGCCTTTGTCCAGGATCCAGGCAGAAAAATACAAAATAAAAAAATGTCCTCCTTTTCGTCACTTTATGCCTGATATTTTGAAATTATCTGCTTTGACGCCTTTTCAAGTAATTTGCCTGTAGGTGGCAACAGCATTGACGGAATATACCAGTACCGTACTCTTTGCCAACGGTCATAACTCCCTTTGCTCCTCCTTGTTATGGTCATTGCTCAGAGGTAGCTAGTAAATCGAGGTACGAATGTAAATATAAATAGATATTTTCTGTCCTCTTTAATACTTTTATTATAGTTTCCATGACTTTCATATGTAGCTAACTGTAAAATCATTATTATTAAGTTTTTTCATAATAAATTATTTTTTAATAAAGAGATATTAACATACTTTTCATATGATATAAGCCTAAATCTGTACTATAAATATTTTTGTAATAAAATAGATATTGACGTAATTTAAAGTATAATATAGACCTAAGCCTAAATCTAACTACATGTTTTCTGTCCTATTTTTTCGAACAATGTCCTCGTTTTTTAAGCTTTGTGTCCTCTTGTTTAACGATGTGAATCTGGTCACCCTATCCTACAATCAGCAGTGGATACAAACAGCAAGCTATGATTCTATGAAGAAGAAAGTGCCTCTAACAATACATTCCGAACTCTGATGCTATTATAAATCTGTGTATCTTGTAAATCTTGGTGAGTGCCAGCACCTTTTTTTCTGAGAAAAAATGCACTGAAAATATACAATCAGCAAAATTCAAAGAACACTTAGACCTATAGCAATGAAATCGGATTTTGAAAATTTGAACGTTCACATTACTGCCACTTCATCCATAGCAATGTCATTTTTATTAACGCCATATATTTGTATTAAGATCATATGTTATTATTTATTTGAAATTTTCTCAATTCTTACTCTTTTGAATGTAGACTTCTGGACCTAACAGATTCTTACAAGCTTTAGAAATACTTAAATGACAGTAACAGTTAGTATAGTTATGTATTTTATTTTGAGAGTAACATCAGCAAATGATTAAAGTCAGGCACAACTTGATTTCTGCGACTATTCTATCAGTTGTCTGTTTCACAACTGCTGCTATGCCATCAGGTGGCTAACTTCACTGCACTTTTAAGATGTTAAATTTATGCTGCGAAACAATGCAGGAATACTCTTAGACATTATAATGACTTGTTTTATTCCGATAATGATTATTGGGACTGTCAGGAAAAAAAATGATGTAGCTGCCTCTAAATAGGACAACAGAAACTTGCTGATAGGAATCATACAGGCAAGAATGGCTTTTGAGTCATGAAACAGACAACTGACAGAATAGTCGCTGAATATTCTTGTACATTTATAATTATGTATCCGAAGATATCGTCGTTTCTGTGACAACTAACAAGCCATTACAGGAAAACTGGATCATTCACAGTTGAGTAATGATATGATTTTTCAAGAAAGAGTAGGCCTACACAATGAATATGAAATAAGTTTGGATACTGGTATAAATAATCTGTGATTAGCTTACACCTATCTGTGTGGAGTGTAATAAACAGAATTAATATGAAGATTATCGCCGAGCTATAGGTCATAACTTAGATGCTAACCAGTGGGTAATGTATCATATTTCCCTTAAGGATGTTACAAACAGGACGTTGCAGTGTGGAGATTTACCTAATTTATATCAACTTAGGTTTTATCAACGTCTATAAAAGGAACAGTTGAACATAAGTGGAAACTAACAAGCTAATATTAAAGAGAAAACGAATTTATTAAAATGTAGTGCACACATTTAAGTTAACAAACGAATTTGTTAGAAATATTGAGATTAAAGAATAACAGAAATTACCTATATAATATTAACTTATTTTTTGGTAATCTTTATCACTAACGTATTGAAAAGTACTGCCCTTTTAATACACATAATACAAGAACACTGAAATTGATCGATATAATATAAATATGTGGGGTTTCAGACGGTGTTGGCAGCATGAACCAAAAGCCAATCTTGCCCATAGCATTCCTATCATAGACAAGTTCCTACAGCCCTATCTAAAGGCAGATAGCTACATCCATTTTTATCAAACAGTTGCAATAATCAATATCGGAATAAAACAGAACATTATATCTCAGAATATTCCTGCATAGTTTTGCAGCATAAATTTAATGTCTTTGAAGTACAGTGAAGTTAGCCGTAGCAAGGGACACCAAATGGCATTGGAGTGGTTGTATCATGACTGAAATATTGCAATACGGCTGTGAATATGTTATACCAAGAGGAGTATTCTACTCCTCTTGTGTTATACATAACACTCGTACGAAGAGTGATTTTCTGATGGGAGGTCTCGTAGTGAAGGGATCGAGTTTGAGAGATACACTGAAAAATTATCTGAGAATTCAATGTGTCACCATCTCCTTCTCGGAAAGCAACTTATTATTGTCATTCAAGACAGTGTACAGTACTGATGATTTAAGCTCTTGATTATGATTCAAGTACTTTTCTAAACGTTCTAGTTCTTCAAAGATCACCTGCAAGTCACAGTATTTCTTTTACAAAAGTCACTGGTTTTTTTAAGCTTTTGTAATTATTTCACGTTTTTCTATTTTAACACACTAATAATAATATGTTCCTTCATCAAATATGAATTCACGATAGAGAGCAGTATTGTTAACACAAACCTGATATTTTCTAGATACTGGTAAGTAGTTTTCATCAATTTCTTTGCAGCACAGTCTTCTAAAGATGTTCGATGACATTTCTCCAACATCACATTGAGAGAATATTTTATCAATCCTCAACTTGAAGTTTTTATAAATTGTGCAGAGACATGTATCTCCACTACTTACTTTTGGCTGGGTCACCCAAAGAGTTTTTCAATTGCAAAATGTAGTGTAGGTTATTTTATATTGGTTTGCTTCAATAACTTTATTATTCAATTCTTGTAAATTATGTCAGTTTATATTTCCTGTTTTAAGTTTATTTTTGGCAATGAACTCTTTTTTTACCTGACATAACCTGCTGTTAGCAAACAATTCAAAGATGTCTGTCACATATTTTCTCAGCATATTAGTGTAAACTTTCGTTTTCCTTTCATAAACAAACTGGAAAGTGTTTCTTTTCTGATCATTTGAATAAAGGAGTTTATTTGGTAAACATTCCTTCGTATATTTTATCTGATGATACCAGGTACCCTTTTTTATATTTTCCCTTCTACTACTTTGGTAAAAATCCGTTTGGACTTTTAACCTTGCAAATTCTGGAAGTCATGTTTTAGTTATTTTGATAGTGCCTTCCCAAAAATCAACTTTTCCTTACATTTTTTATTTTCCTAACAAGCTCTTTGAATCATTTTGTGGAGACAGTACCGTTTCCTTCTGAGATTTTTTTTTTTTTTGGATCCTTTCATATCTTTTCCTGCTCCTTTCAACGATTCTCTTCAAATGTTTCTTTGTCACTATTCTGTAGACTTTTACCCGGTCTTTGCCAACACTCTTCTTTCTACTAGATTTTCTTACTGCTACCAGATGATAGTATTTCTGCTGGATTGGTTCTGTCATTACCACTTATTAGCGGAATTTCATTCAACATCTTCTCATGTACTGTTCTCTCTTTTTTCTGTCCTTGAGCTTTTATTTATTTTCATTCCATTATTTTCTTGTCATGCTGTGTTCTCATGTACTTAAATTATAAATCATTATTTTCTTCTTTTTACTCTTCAAATACTTTACCTTTTCTGCCTCTCCTCCCATTTCTGTGGGTCATTCTTCATTGCTTCTCGTCTTTTCCTTTTACTCATTCACATCTTGCCTCTCTCTCTTTTTTTTTTTTTTGCAGAATTGTCGTGAGTATTCATATTTTATCTGTTTACAAAATGAAGTCATAATATCTGAAAGAATTCAGTTCATATTTAACATCAGTGTAGTCAAATTGATATTATCATGGATGTGTGACATTACCGCTTAGGTCTACAGTTGATATTCATGGCTATTACAATGTCACAGATGAGTGTATCTTTATATCGAATAGAAGTTATGTTTTTATTATTTTCAACACTGATGAGTGATGACTAATATAGATGACACACTTATAATAAATTACAGTACAAAACTAGCCTACGGTATTTGCTCAGTAGTTTTGAAAATTAAACTAATCATGTTGAAATTACAAAATGTGTTCATAAAATAATTTATGGTACAAACAAATCGAAAGAACACGAAATTGATACGGTACTAGTTTGATGACCCATTTATATTCAATACTGGCCTCAAAATTGATATTAAATTTGATTGATTTTTTAAATGTTTATGATATGATGACCTATTTATATTTAATGTTGGCCTCAAAATTGATAATAAATATGAGTAGGCTCTATTTTTCAAAATGTTTATGAACTGAAATAAGTGGGCACAGTATACAACATATATTAGCTACATGTGTTCATTGAAAGTTATGGTTCACTTTAAATAACAGATGTTCAGTTAATAACTAGATATATTCACAGAACAAAGTTTATCTGAGGATTTTCTTTTCTCTCATGAAGATAAATACAATTTCAAAAATATTATGTATTTGCTAATCTTGTTAATTACTAGTCATTTCTTTCAGTGAGTAAAATGTAACATGTAAAATTTAAATATGTGTTTCCTACATGGAAAGAGATTGTATCGTTAGTACATTCTTCCCGCTCTAAACGCTGAAAGATTAAATTTGTTTAAATATATTATGTGATGTTATTCAGTTAGGCATTAAAGAATGACATATTTACTTAAGAGTGAATCTGTATATTTTTTAAAATAATTTTTTATTCACCAAATCATTACTAGAATCATAATCTTACAGGCAACGAATAGTACCATAATGTATTTCCATTACCATCACCGTCATCATCATCATCATCATCATCATCATCGTCATCAGTAGCTATATTAGTGGCTTCATTCGATCAATTCCAAAGTTCTCGTACTGTGTACATTAAAGAAGCAGCACTTTTCAAATGTTGATGATAAAACATTACCAGCAAATAAGTGAATATTATATAATTTTCGTTATATCTTAATCTCAATATTGCTAACAAATTCGTTTGTTAAATACATACACTGCGTTCTGATATATTCGTTTTCTCTTTAACATTAGTTTACTAGTTTCCTCTTTTGTTCAACTATGCCCTTTTTATAGACGTTGATAAAACCTAAGCTGATATAAATAATGTAAACCTCCACATTGTCACGTCCTGTTTGTAACATCCTTAAGGGAAATGTGATAGTGGGAAAAGGAAATATGATACAGTACCTACCTATTAGCATCTAAGTCATGAGCTACATCATGGCTATGATCGTCATATTACTGTTTATTACATTCCACACAGGTATGTTTAAGCTAATCACAGATTACTTATATCTAAACTTGTTTCATATTCATTGTGTATTTTAAAATTTTCATTTAGACCTTACAACACTAAAATATATATCCTTAATATTCTGTGTATTATAAGTGATGTTAATTGCAAGAATACCATAGTTCGAACTCCTGCCTTATGGTTAATAATGCTATTGCGAAAACAAAAGATGAACAAGACTATGTTGGTACTGGTACTAGTTGACTGTGCTCCTGTCATTATCTTCGTGATATTCTACGAGTATTTGTAGGTGTTCATGTTAAAGAAAAAGCAATTTATTACTTGTATAATAATTATTTTTGTTTCTATGTTATGTGAATTTATACTGTTTCTTGAAAAGTCGTATCGTTACCTGCCTATAAATGATCCATTTTTCCTATAATGACATATTAGTTGGCAAAGAAACAACAATATTGATCTTTGGATACATAATTGAAAAATGTGATCCCAAAACGTGTTAAGTCAATTTTTATAAAGGACCAGTCTACAGGCTGAGTGAGTTTTCAAGGGATATGTAAACCTTACAATAACACAAACTTTTAGACAAGGATTGGCGTTGTTTTCGAAGAAACCATGTTTAAAATATAATGATAGAGGGATAGAATTTAATCATATATAAACTTTTGTATAATTAAATCCAGACGTTTGAGATGGGCAGAGGATGTAGCACATATGGACGAATCCACAAATGCACATAGAGTGTTAGTTGGGAGACCAAAGGGAAAAAGACCTTTGGGGAGGCCAAGACGTAGATTGGAAGATAATGATAAAATGGCTTTGAGGGAGGTGGGATGTGATGATAGAGACTGGATTAATCTTGCACAGAATAGGGACCGATGGTGGGCTTATGTGAGGGCGGCAATGAACCCGTGGGTTCCTTAAAAGCCATTTGTAAGTAAGTAAGCATAAATCATAAAAATGACCAAATGGACTGAGCGAGTTTTGAGATCACACTCTGCAATTGTAAATGTGAATAGCTATCGTATCTAAATTAAGTTGTGTTCCTCATACTCAGGATATATCTCTCTACAATACTCAAGTTCTTGTGAAACCACGAAATATTCTAATAGAAACTAGTGTGGTTTAATATACATTAGAGAGACATAACATTTCAAATTTATTTTTGGTTGAAATTTTCCAGAGAACGATTTTGGAAAGATTTGTGTACATTTAAATTATTCTAATTCAAATGATTGACTCCCTCTTGTAAACATCGCAAGCAGTAGACTTTTCTTTCAAATTAATTGAAGAACCTACACTACTCATAGAATTCAATGCATACTGGTAATATACATATATTTTTTTAATGTTGTGAACTACTCTCATGTACATGGATTTACATTAATCCCAAGGCCTGGGTTTGGAGTGCTATCACTGTGGAACTGATGCTGATGAAAATACAGAAAGTTGTGAAAATTTCGAATACCCAAGCAGCTCCATAGTTACCTGCCCTGAAGAACACTTCTGTGCCAAGATACTACATAAGTCAGGTACACTATGCTCTAGTGAAGACAAAGGAAAAACAAATGAATCAGACAGTCATCATCATCATCATCATCATCATCATCATCATCATCATCATCATATTATTATTATTATTATTATTATTATTATTATTATTATTATTATTATTATTATTATTATTATCTTTCATAAACATACCAGTGGACACGATTCATATTGTACAGCCGAGGAAACTGGCTGATTTGGCAGCCAGTGAACGTTTTCTTCTTTTCTTCCTTTCATTTTTCTTACTATCTGCCATTTATTTAGTTTTAGTTACGTATTGTGGCCTCCAAAATCGCTGGATTTATGTCGGTGGGGAAATCAATAAGACAGAACTTATCATAACAATTGCAGTATTCTTGATTATGAGAAAGACAAAATTTGTTAAGAAATTATACCAGTACCTCAATTCATGGAGATGAACTGTGCGTGTCACCATACCATACTTTTTCAAGCCTAAGCCCTTCATTCGAAGCTAGAGAGAGGCATTTTGAACATGCGACTGTAATGGTGAGTTATGTAACAGTTTATTTATGTTTCATAATGAAATACATATCGGTACCCATATTTTAAATTGTTATCAAGATTTATAAACATGTTAGACTGCACCCTGATGGGTCAGTAGAGCATCGGTATAACAGCAACTCGGTAAGCACTCTGCATGCCGAGTCAATGTCACAGCCAAATGTCTTTGGCAGCCTCACACATGTCGGTGCGGTGCACTACCAATACAACATGTTTTTGGCATGCAGCCTTGCTGCACATTTCTCACTCGCCAAGCAGCATTTACCAAGTGAAGTTGTGAATATTTCTATTTGTAATAAAGAACATTTTACCATTATGTCAGTGGAAATACAGTTAGTTCTTGAGGTAGAGAAATATCCATGTCTTCATAATTTCGAATTGGCGGAATATTCACGAAGAGACATAACAGAAAAGGTGTGGGGAGAATTTGCTAAAAAAAACAGGAATCTCAGGTAACATATTTTACTAATACAATAAAACAATCATCTAGTATCAATTCTCGTGCTGCTATAAACAACCTACTATACAGCTGTTATTCCTTTCAATGTACAAATGTACCCAGCATCGTTTCATTTTCTTTCGTAACCTTAAATACACATAGACGACATGGCCTTTAGAAGGTTCAATAACTACTGAGAATTTAGAAAATGTGCAGTGAAGTGATGGTGAGAAAAACACATATATGCAGACATTCCGTACCATGAGGAAGTCCAGTACGGTACAACATCGTTCAAACAAATGTACCACTGCTGCACCATTCTCGTCAGGGAGGGCCCTTAGATTGTTAAGAATGACCTGCATTTTAACCATTGAAAAGAATGATTTTCCGAGCAATTATGTATAGCCTACAACTCGCCTTCGAGAACATAAGTTAACAGTGATAGAGTTAAGTCATTTTCCTCTGTCGAGAAATTTTATATATTCATAAGAACAGTTAACATTAACATTCATAGAAAATTCTCCAGCTATATCATATGCCACAATCTGCCTTAAATGTACATTTTTAAATTATACATAATTATGTTACTAGTACTTTTCCTGACTTTGATGAAGTATTTCGTCTTTGAACTGACACTGATGACAAGATTACATTGTGGGCCTCCCTGGTAGTGTGGTCAGCTAAGACAACACAGGACAGAAAGCCTACATGAGAAGTGACAAACACCCAGTTCCGTGGACAGGAGATAAATCTTTTCTACTATCTGTTAGAAGTGAAATCATGGACCACTTGGATGGGAAACATACATTATGCAAAGTTGTTGTTATTATTATTATTATTATTATTATTATTATTATTATTATTATTATTATTATTATTATTATTTTCATCACCATTATTAGTCACAATAACCATAAGTCTTGACAGATTTTTCAATATTACAAAGTTCATCATAGTGCTTATTTATCTTTATCATGACCTGTAGTAAGATTTTGTTTCTTCAGTGTCTACTAATACTCTGTTGATCTATCAAGCGATACTCTGAGTGTTGAGTTACATTAACATATTTTATTTCTGTATCAAAGGATCGGTTGTGCGTGGGTGTGCAGCTGCTGAAACTGCTGTTGCAAATCGCAAACATGAGGTGGGGTGCTGGAAAACCAATCGCCGCCACAAGGATACCCGTGTTATCTTCACTTGCTTCTGTAACTTTGATTTCTGCAACAGTGGACGAACAATTTCTGTGTCGGTGTCCATTCTAGTGGCGAGTTTCACCATAGTCATCACCAGACAATGTCTCAGTTGGATATGTTAGTGGAACTTTAAGTTGTGACAGCTGAAATGATTTATGTGAATCGCTCTGTACTTTTTGACTACTATTATGTGTGGTGACCATGTAGTAACTTCTCAACGTCTGCAATTCTTGTTTCATGTTCAGTTCTAATATTTTGTCACAAATGAATAAATTATTGTCACTGGTTACATTATTAAATTTTCTGACCATCATACACCCCCTTCAGTCCAGCCTCCATAAGCGGATGTTCTCTAAATAATGGGACCGCAATTACATATAGAATAGACCCTGTGAGATTCCTGGTGGATAAAACAACTTCCGTGAGGTTTATTTTTATATTTATTTCGCCAATATTTTAGTTTTCACTGCAGCCTTCATCTCAGCACTCATACCGATACGAATTAGCTCTTGTTAATTGAGGTAGTCTTTAAATAATGAAGGAATCATGTGGTCTTTAATATTGTTTGAGAAAGTAGGATCTTAAGCTTTACGTAGAAGAATACTCAAGATTAAACATTGTTACAATAAATGAAATCAAATTTTCACCTTTGCAAACACAATTTGTATATCCTACCTACTCTTGGGGAGAACTCTGAATGAATGAATGAATGAATGAATGAATGAATGAATGAATGAATGAATGAATGAATGAATGAATGAATGAATGAATGAATGAATGAATGAATGAAAAAGCAAATGTGCTACTATACGCTACCACTAAGACTAAGCACTCTTTGCCTACCCTACGAGATGGGGTACAGTAGCATACACTCTACAGCATTGCCAAATCAAGCATGTTGAATTGTGAATGTGCCTGCTTTAAGAGAAACGAAACCCTGGTCCTACAGGTCAAATGCAATGAAATTAACTGCAGCAAGAAAATTTACATTTCATATTTATGCATCAGAACAATAAATGATACGTGGTATGAAAGACAAATTCAAAAAGGATTTTTTTGCGGTACTGGCATGTCATGATCAATTTCACATGTGCATAGCTGCATTGTTTCCAAGAAAGCATATAGGAACTCCATTTGTGGCAGCAGCAAATAGATTTCTTTTTTTCTCTCTCTCTTGTATGAAGGAAGGACCTGAAGGCTTAATTTAACCCAGATTATATGTGAATTAATAATGGCGAAATGAATCCGAGATCAAACACCGAAATTTATCCAACAATTCTGCTTCAATTGGTTGAGGGAAAACTCCTGAAAAACTACAACCAGGTAACTTGTCCCAAGCAGGATTTGAACCCGCGCCCGCTCGTTTCACGGTCAGACGCGCTAATCATTATTCTTTTTGCTTTAGTTGAGTCCTATTTAGTCCAATGGGAAGTTCTGTTTCATTGAAAGTGTAATCATAATTTATAAAATAATAGCACATTAACATTTTGTTACAGTATGTATTATAGTCAGTTTTTTTTATTTAAAACCCTTCAGAACCAAATTTTGGCTGCACGACTGCGTAAACTAGAATAAACTTGACCATTAAAAAAAAAATAAACCATGATATCTGATGCACTAAGCATATTTTTGAAGTCCATTATTTTTCTCAAGTTCTTGAGCTTTTTTAACAATTTTAAGTCACAAATAGGACTGATATCATGGATTATTATTCCTTAACGGTTAAGTTTACCCAACTTTACAGTACATTTTCAATTTCCACACATAGGCCTAGTTTTAACTTTTTATCCTACTTATATTGTACTATACGTAATTTACATGCACTTGCTATTAATATGACATAGTTGCGAACAAATGAACACATGCAATTTTATTGATAAAGTCATTTTCATTTCAATTAAAAAAAAAGTACTTTTATTTATAGTAGGTAACAACCACTAATGTAGCAACGAATAACGCCTTGGTTTCGTTTGAGTAGTCATTAAGTAGCTTTGCTCGTCTTCTTAAGTGTTCATAAAAGTGGACTATTTTAATACCGGTATTAAAAGTAGAGTTCTCACATTTGTAATTAGTACTATTCAATAATTAATGTTTTTAATCTTAAACTCAGGTGGGTAATTGCCCTCTTCTTTTCTCCAACTGCAAGGCGAATGTCACGTGATTCATAGGGAATCCTCGGCCTCGTCAAAATATTGTCTTGCTATCACCAATTCCATCGATAATAGGTAATCTCGCAATTGATAAGCCTACGGTGGAATCAAATAACCGATTACAATGATCAAAACCTTAAAATATATGAGGTTAATGAAGGAGAGGGCTCTAATCTATGTGAATTGTCATAAGTAGAAATTACGGTACTTAACGTACAAAGCAACATGTAAATGTTTTCTCGGGAAAGAGGTCAATGAATACAGACTCCAACATACGTCCCCTCATCAGCCTTGTCAAGTGACCATCTGCCTCATACATGATTCTGGTTAATGAGTGCCAGTTTCCAATTCGTAAAAACAGGCGGGTCTGTATCAATTATACAACATCTGCTAATAAAAACGAGTATATAATGGTGGTACATCATTATTTCCCTTTCTCTATTTTTAATTATTTAGGCTACTTATTTCTGCATTTCCTTTTTCTGCTTTCCCTCACCTCTAACTTTGTTTGTTTTGCTATTCCTTATTTTCTTAATCTATTTCCTGTTTTATTTCATTTTGCTTTTATTACCTTTCTCTTTTCCCTTTTCATCCTTTCTAGTATATTTTCTTCCTTTTTCACTTTTAATTTTTGTTTCTTTGTTCCTTTCTTCTCTTTCCTTCCTCTATTTGGTTCTTTCCTTCTCAGGTTTTTTCTTCATTTCCTTCTTATATTATATCCTTTCTCTATTTATTTATTTATTATTAATTTTCTCCTGTTTACTTCTCTTGCTTATGCCTATTTTCCTTCTTTAAATTTCTTCCCTCTTTTTTCACTCCCTTCTTTTATTTCTCTTTTTCCTTTTCTTTTTTTTTTACTAATTTCGGCACCACAGCCGGAGGCTTATTGTGCCTAGACCCACAACTCTACTAACACCACACACACTTGGACAATGGACAGACAACCAGTCCCAGAGAAGAGGTCCGAATTAAATCCCCCTGTCTTCACGACTGGGAATCGAACCCGGGCCACCTTGGTCAGGAATCCAGCACGCTACCTCAAGACCAAGGAGTCGGACTTCCTTTGTTTAATCTTCTTTATTATTTCGGAATATAAAGTACATATATGCTTTCACGTGTTAGAAATATATTTTAAGAAATATTATTTCTGTTTTTAATTTTTCTTTATTTCATAATTTCTCCATCTTTTCTTCCTCACAACAAAGTGATTATAAATTGATTCAAAGCATGTAGAAAAATCGTTTGAAGGCGTTCTCCTGAGGAAGTGTCCTGCACCCCTCCTCCACCATCACTCCATAGACGATGGCACACAAGATCCTATACTTGAAATGCCAGTTATTGTCATTTAGTTAAATAGGCCTATATCAGCTGATCAGACAAACAAAATTTTTGGGAGTATTCAGAAGAAGTAGAGGAAGAATGATGCCTTCTCTATTTTTGAACATTCATAGTGGAATATTTCTGTAACACATGAATTCTCAAACCACACATACACATTTTCTTTTTTTTTTTATCTAGGAAAGTTGTAACTTTTCCTAGCGAATTTTGTTTTTGAGTATTTCACGTTTTGTTTTAGCAATAAAAGAAGAAAAAATAAATGAAGGATTCAGAGCCGTAGTGGGCCAAGCGCCATTTATTGAAAACGGAGAAAGCAAGGGTTAAAGTTACGTGGATACCATTAGTTTATTGAAGATTGACATATCATTTAGTTTTAATGTGTATACTTTATATTACTTGCTATATGTTGCCATTGAATTATGGTAATAACTTCATTTTAACCCTCGTTTTCTACAGTTTTAGTAAATGGCGCTTGGCCCACTATGGTTCTGAACCTTTCAGATAAAGACAACAAAGGAATGCTGCTGTGTTTTAATAGATGACGGAAACTACTGTACTACAAAGCTATCTCCAGTTTCGACACATTCTATTTCTCTTCATTTGTGTTCAGTTCTGTATTCTGTTACATTATTATGAAATATTCATGATGTGCTGTTTGTTCGAAATCGAAATACTATATTTTATTGTTGCGTGCTGGATATAGTCGTGGTTTCATATCCAGCCCAGGAAATTTACAATTGTCCGTTGTCAATGTGATATCTAGTGTTGTTAATCATTTATTAAGCCTATATATAAAGAATGTTATGATTTTTCATAGTGTCAGGTTGGATGGATTTTTAATAACGTTAGTGTGAAACCTCAGCGAGGTGGAACATGACAGGCTGAGAGATACTAAAGCAGATGTAATTTCACAATTATTACCTGAGCAATGCATGCTTGAACTAGATTCGGCGGGAACATATTCCTGCAACAGAGAAAGACAGAAATTATTCAAATGCTGAACTTCTTCCGGCTACAGTAGGCTAATAAGCCAACATCGAATACCAGAAATGGCTCAAATTTGATAGTTGTATATTCCTGTAAAATATCGCAGCTTTGAAAAGAAACTTATGATGTAATAGAGTCTGATTTATAGGTCTATTAAACTGTGGATATATACTGGTATGGTCCTTTAAATTCTCACATGATGGTTGTCGAGTTTCGCGAGTCAAATTCGAGCAAGGGCGAAAGCAATAGAAATCAGCGTGGCTTCCTTCGGAAGGGAAGTAAAGCTGGAGGCCCTTGTCGTGGAGACACATAAAAAAACTCTGTCCTTATATAAGGGAGCATCAACTCAGTAACATAAGTGTGCTAGGTTTGATCCACCCTCAACCTCCACCCTCAACCTCCACCCTCCACCCCTCTAAGGCCACGACCTGAGCATGTGCGGCAGCACTCGTAGAAGATAATTATTTTTATATATTGTAAGGATCTTTAAGATTTGGTGACCGTTAGATTGCTGAATCTATATCCATAGTATCGACGGAATGAAAATGCACTCATTGAGTTCTCTTTTTTCATCCCACCATCCTACACAGTTGTAATAAGATTGGACCTGTCAGTGACCAAAGTGCAGAAGGACGTTTGTTGGTCTTTCCACAGAAATAATAACTCGTGTCATAAAAATGACACAAACTTTTTGCTTACATATTTTACACTTTGCGCAATTTAATTCTGTCATATTAATAATTATATTCCTCTTTGTAGTTTATTTTCTTTAACTATTGTACCATTAAATCATTTTACCTTTGGGTACAAAAAAATATAAAGTTTTCTTTTTTTTACTTTGTTATTTAACGACGCTGTCTCAACTATTCGATTATTTAGCGTCGATGTGATAGTGAGATGGTATTTGACGAGTTGAGGCCGAGTATTTGCTATAAATTACCTGACATTCGCTTTACGGTTTGGGAAAACCTCGGAAAAAGCGCAACCAAGTAATCAGCCCAAGCGGGAATCGAATCCACGCCTCAGCGCAATTCCGGACCAACAGACAAATGAGCTACCACTTGACCTACATCTGTGGCAAATTTTCGTTTTTATACTGAACAAAAAAAAAAAACATTTTTTGCAAAAAGAAGTTAGATGTCGGACATCATCCTCGGTGGATAGTGTTTACCATACTAGCCGCTGGCTACATCCAAAGTTCTCGCGTTGAAACCCTGCCATGGGCGATAAATATAAAGACGTAAAGCTGTGGGTCGCGTGTCGTAGATTTACACCACGCAATAGAACTCTGTTGTCAGGGTAAATTTCTCGGTCAGTTCTCCTCTACGTAGAAAATTAGAAGTAGCATAATGGGCCCATAACTGTGGCCTGAATGCGGCCCACTGCCCCCACTCTCCACCATCTGATTCATATAAAATATCCGACTTCATTTGGAAATTGTGCGTTTCAAGTAGATATACAGTAATTCGTTTCTCAGAAATATTTGTTTGTATGAACGTTTACGAAATTCGGTACTTCAGTTAGATTGAGTTACTAAAAAATATGCATGCAAATAAAAATCTGGGGTTATTCACAAACATAAAAATCTGGAGTCATTCACAAAAATAAAAATCTGAGATCGTTTACATAATTAAAAAATCTGAGGTCATTCACAAAAATAAAACCTGGAGTCATTCACAAAATGAAAATCTGGGGTCATTTGACAAAGGTAAATAAAAATCTGAGGTAATTTTCCAAAAGTGAAAAATTTGGGGTCATTCACGTTTAACAGAAGTTAATAACTGGGGTCATTTTTAAAAATCTAGTCCCTTGAAAAAAATATAAAAAATCTGGGTTAATTTACTAAAAACTAAAAAGGGTTCATTTACAAAAGCTTACACTCTGGTGTCATACAGAAAAATAAAATTTTGGTTCATTTACAAAAATCCGTGTTCATTCGTTACAGTAAAAACCTGGACCATTCACAAAAATTAAAATCTGGTATCATTTATAAAATCTGGGGTCATTCACAAAAAAAAAAAAAAAAAAAAAAAATCTGGGCTCATTCACCAAAAGTGAACCATCTGGAGTCATTAAACAAATAAAAATCTGGAGGATTCACAAAAATTAAAACCTGGGGTCATTGCATACAAGTAAGAATCTAGATTACTTAACAAAACTAAAAATCTGGGATCATTGAATATAAAAATCTGGGGTCATTGAATATAAAATCTGGGGCCATTCATAAAAATCTGTGTTCATTCATTACAAGTAAAAATGTAGGCCATTCACAAAAATAAAAAATCTGGGATCATTTACCAGAATTTAAAATCTGGTGTCATTCACTAAAATAAAATCTGAAGTCATCCACAAAAAATAAAAAATCTGGGTACTATAAGTGTACACTATAAAGTTTTGGTGTAAACTTGTAGACTAGTGGTCGTCAGCATCCGCTGAAATGGGTAACGGGTGAGCAGGGTATCGCAATATGCACCGACGTGCAGAAGGGACAGGCAGAAAGCAAGTCCACTAAATTTAATTATATTACATTTTACTTCAGTATATTGTGCTTGGCTTTGCTTTACTTGGCTTTTTGAGGGCCGGATCCGGAACAGATCCTTGCACTTAGGCTTACATTGGCCCAATGTGTGCCTTATATAGTATATGTGATGATTGCTGGAAATCCAACATATATCTTTGATAGCATTCGTGAATCCGATGTTAACAGGTGGGTCATCCTGCCTCAGTCCTGACAATGTCAGAGCCCATCCATAGACGAGTGCCTGATAAGGCCCAGGACACGGAACCACCCTTCCTCTATCAGCATCGGAAATCCGTACTACACCCAACACTTCATCTCAACCAATATTTAACTATTGCAGATTATAGGTGAAATGAGAAGGTGGAGAGTGTTGATACAACGAGAGAGGGAAATGGGAGTACTCCCAGAAGAAACCTCTGCAACGTATGCTTTGTGCATCACAAATTCCATCGAGACTTATCCGGGCATCGAACCTGAGCCGCTTTGATGTAAGACCAACGCGCTAGCCCTCAGCCACAGACACGTCATAGACACTTATATTTGCACTTCATGTGTTTAACATCGCTATAATATTCATATTGTGTGGAGATAATTTATCATTTGCTGATCTACAGCAACTAAACTACTCATTTGTTCCGTTAAGATTGAATCGAAGATTTATCTATTAGTCCCACTTGAGGAATGGGGCACGAGCTAGGGACTACCCTCTTGGGTGAGACCATTGTATTACCCGGAATGGAATGTATGCATGGCCTGAGGCCCGAGCTACAGATACTCCTGGGGTCGCCTCCGAACTCCCCTACAGCCTGCAGAATTCCTTTACCTCACCGTAGGCCTCACCACGGTCCCTCAACCCCGGTCCCACGAGCTACCATGGGCTCAGATGAGAGCCAGTGTTACCTAGCACAAACACCAGCAACTAATGACCACATATCACGGGTTCAAGTTTGGTGGTGGCCTGAAGCCGGATCTACAGCGGAGCATGCCCGAAATATGTGAAAGAAACGGAGATGACGATGAAAGAGAGGAAGTGTAATTTTATTATGATGGCGAAATGAGTCCGAAGTCCAACGCCGAAAGTTATCCAACCATTCTGCTTCAATTGGCTGAGGGAAAACCTCGGAAAAACCTCAACCAGATAACTTGTCCCAACAGGGATTCGAACCGCTTGTTTCACGGTCAGACATGCTAACCGTTACACCACAGCAGTGGACTTGCAAATGGCTAAAAAGAGTACAGTATTGAATTTCAGTTCGGTCTTATTTTTGGGAAAGGAATAAAGTGTGAATAAAACATAGCAGGGTAATGTGCATTGCACTAATATTAGAAAAAAATCAAGATAATATTAGTTCTGGTCACCATCATGGTTTATGGGTAACAAGCTACACTCGTCATCCGTGGTTACGTTCGGACATGGATTCGATTCTCTTTTGAGCTGATTACCTGGTTGGATTTTTCGAGGTTTCATCCAACTGTAAAGTGAATGTGAGATAATCTTTCAGCAAATCCTCTGTTCCCTCTCAGTAATTCAACCGATAATCTTTCAGTCAATATAGCGTCATAAAATAACCAATAAAAATGATAAGTGTCTAATTTACAGTTAGTTACTAATTATCATATAAATTTCTACGGATGAAAGCAGTACACAATCGTGCATATAATACTTCCCAGGACGTGAATATTCATTCTGTCAATGAAATGTGATATATTTTGTGGAATGGAAACCTGCCAATGACACATTTGGCTGGATTCCCACTATGTATGTATGTATGTATGTATGTATGTATGTATGTATGTATGTATGTATGTATGTATTTTTTATTTTAGTAGGTTATTTTACGACGCTTTATCAACATCTTAGGTTATTTAGCGTCTGAATGAGATGAAGGTGATACTGTCTGTGAAATGAGTCCGGGGTCCAACACCGAAAGTTACCCAGAATTTGCTCATATTGGGTTGAGGAAAACCTCAACCAGGTAACTTGCCCCACCCGGGAATCGAACCTGGGCCACCTGGTTTCGCGGTCAGACGCGTTAGCCATTACTCCACAGGTGTGTGTGTGTGTGCGTGCGTGTGCGCGTCAATGTTTGTAGTATTTAACAACGCTTTCAACTGCAGAGCTTATCCAGCGTGAAAATTCAACTCGGACGAGAAATAGCCGACAAATTTTGGCTGAAGCCCTATATCAGGAACACGATTCTTCTACTACGTAACTACATGAAGCCAGCAGCCTTACTTCCTTTCCAGAGGAAACCATGCTAAGGATTTTATTGCCCTTCCGCCACCGACTTTGAACCCTCGGATCCAGCGACAACCACTAGACCACCGACAATGACTCTACCAATATTGTGAAGTCAAGAATTAAATGGGCTAAGGAAAGAGCGTTCCAAAAATATATATTTGGAATCGTCATTGAAAGGCCCTATGTGGGTTGGTACGATAGAGAAAACTGTCAATAAGAATTGTAACGTATGACAAAACAGTTTCCAAAAATAGCGTAAAACCAACATTGGAATATTCTTTGTCAGGTTGTTGAAACACGTGCTTGACACAGCTCGTCGTTAGGCTTATAGAACAATAATATAAACTTCCTGTTTTCGATCTTCTTTATCATATTACTGCATTTCTAATTACAGATAGAGTAAGTAATTTCTCACAAGTGTTCAACGAGAACAAACTACACAGTTCATTATACAGTAGTGGCAAAAAAACCGGACCGACCCTTATAGCTGATTTCAGAGCCTTGTTCACTCCAGAGCACGATATACTGGTAACTAAGACCTTCGTGGTTCGAATCCTGCCTGGGAAGGAAACTTTTTTTTTTGTTCTTTATTCAAATTTATTCCCAATACTTTTCGATTGCCGGTAAAATTCATGTTCTGGGAATAATAAGTTAATGAAGGAGTAAAATATCGCTGCAATCGAAAAGTATTGGGAATAAATTTGAATAAGGAACAAAAAACAGTTTCCTTCCCAGGCAGGATTCGAACCACGAAAGTCTTAGTTACCAGTCTATCGTGCTCTGAGTGAACAAGGTTCTGAAATCAGCTACAAGGGTCGGTTCGGTTTTTTTTCGCCACTACTGTACAGAATGATCTAGTTAAATTTTAATTTTTATGTTGTACAAGTCTACATCTGCCAGCTAACTTAGCCAGCGAAAGTAGAAAAGTTATTTTAGTAGTGGTGAAACGAAACATTCTGAGCTGTGATTGGTGGCCTTGCAGAGTGGAATGTCTGATTTCAGTCAGCGTACAAATGTCAATACTTCATACTAAGTTTGTCTGTTGTAGGCATACTGTACGTTGTGAAGCACACGTCACGTGGATTTGTTTACATTAGGTTCGGTTGTAAACGAGAATCCAGTATATCTAATACGGAACAGAAATCTACATTGCACTCTATGAAAATATTGATTAGCCGCCTCTGTGACTCAAGTACTAGCGCGTTGGTCTTCTATCCAGGCTGCCCGGGTTCGATCCCCGGCTAACGGCCAGGTTGTGGTTAAAATTGTGGTTGTCAAAACAAACATTGCAGAAGGTTTTTCTCGGGATATTCCCCTTTCCCTCTATAATTCCACCAACATTCCCTACCTCCCTATTTTTTCATCATGTGCAATAGTAGAAATAGGCTGAGTAGTCCGAGTTCAAATTCCGGTTGAGGTTTTTCCCGGGGTTTTCCCTCAATACTGTACATTAAGAGCAAATGCTTGGTAACTTTCGGCGCTGGACACTGAATTCATTTCGCTGGCATTATCACCTTCATCTCATTCAGTTGCTAGATAACAATAGCAGTTGACAAAGCGTCGTAAAATAAACAATTAAAAAGTACGGGTTTCCGATACTGATGTAGGAAGGGCTTAGGGCTCCGGGCCCCTGGGCCTTATCAGGCTATCGCGTGTGGCTGGGACCTGGCTCTAAGGAAAGTCTATTTGTCAGCGTCGGCTGACAGGCAATGATAGTACCCCCACAGTCTATTCTAGTACACACAGTCACGAAGCTTGAGGTGATTTTTTGAATTTCTCGCGATACAGTGCTCCAAGCGGTTAGCAACTGATAGTACTAGGAACAATAGACTGTGCGACAGTAGCGAACCTAGTGGCTAGCAACTAAAGTTCAACTGTCATTGGATGCATATTCCCGACATATTGAGCTTCGTGACTGTATGTACTAGACTGTGGTACCCTTTTTTTTTAGTTGATTATTTAACGACGCTGTATCAGCTACTAGGTTATTTAGCGTCGATGAGATTGGTGATAGCGAGATGGTATTTGGCGAGATGAGGCCAAGGATTCGCCATAGATTACCTTGCATTCACATTACGGTTGGGGAAAGCCTCGAAAAAACCCAACCAGGTAATCAGCCCAAGCGGGGATCGAACCCGCACCCAAACGCAACTTCAGACCAGCAGGCAAGAGCCTTAATCGACTGAGACACACCGGCGTGGTACCATTTCAACTGGCTAAAACATCAGTGAACGAACAGTACTTCATATTACATGTGACAGTTGTAAGATTTGCGAGGCACCCGTTACTTGGTTTTTGTTTACATTAGGTCCGGTTCTGAACGTGAATCCAGTTACAGTTACCGGTATAACTTCGTCTCGCATAAAATATTTGACGTATTAAAGTTAATGATTCACAACAAAGTATTGGTATACAATATTGCACAATATCAAAGACCAGAAATGATGACACCATGTTATGTGTTTAAAAATGTGGGTTTAATGCTTTAATAGCATAGGAAAAATTACAATAATGAAAAAAAAAAAACAAAGTTGGCCTACTTGAAGACATATTCGTCCCTAAAGACTCCGACCGTCAGATATTTCACAGGATATTTTAAAAATCGAACCTTGTCTTTTGGGGAAAATGTATCAGGCTCACCTGGCGCTGTATTTTATCAGTGATAATCTGGTTTTACCCATTGTAAGTATATTGTTATTAGTCTTCATATACTGGTACAGTACTTTGTTTTCACAATTTTCAGTTATCTATCTTTTGGATGATAGAACTTCATAAACCTATTACTTTTTGCAATTTGCACAATAAGAGAAATGAAACCTGTTTGATAGTAAAAATTTTATGTGGTTGATAACACTGTCCACTTTATTGTCATTTGTTTCGTATGTTGTTAACATCGGTTTTTTGAGTTTTATAATGTGTTCTGTTAACCAGATCGGAAGAACTAAGAAACAATTTATTTAATCGTCTAGGTAAGTACAAATTGGACTTCTATTGCTTACTAACTGTTACCGGTAGGCCTACTATGAAGAGGAAGTGAAATATTTCTTATCACATTGTGTTTCATACTAAAATAACCAAATTATATTGCGCGGATCGGATAGTCATAGTGCAACCTTCAAGAGAAGTAAAATTTAAATAAAGGCTTGTAAATTTCTTCTGAGGATACTGTAATACTTGACAACGAGAAAATGAGACACGTGAGACGGTATTTTTCAATAAATTATATACAATAGATACTTATCTGGTTTCAGTATGGGTTATAACTGAATGTCAATATATTAGGGGATACAGATTCAAATTATTACATAGGCTACTCTAGTAGTGTAGTTTATAGCACGGATAGTTTCTTAATTTTCTTTTAGTCGGTTATTTAATGATGCTGTACCAACTACCGGTACTCGGTTATTTTAAATCGATAGAATTGCTGATAACGAGATGGCATTTGGCGAGAAGAGTCCGAGGATTCATCATAGATTGCTTGACATTTGCCTTATAGTTGGGGAAAACCTCAGAAAAAACCCAACCTCGTAATCAATCGATTATATAAAATCGGTGGGAATCGAACCCACGCTCGAGCGCAGCTCTGGATCAGCAGACGAATGCACTAGCACCTGGGCGACACTGGTAGTTGTTTTCTTAACAAGTAGACGTAATAGCTAATAAGAAATGGTGTCCGCACCTGTGGAGTAACGGTTAGCGCGTCTGGCCGCGAAACCATGTGGCCGGGGCAAGTTACCTGGTTGAGGATTTTTCCTCAACCCAATATGAGCAAATGCTGGGTAACTATCCCTGCTGGACCTCGGACTCATTTCACGGGTATTATCATCTTCATCTCATTCAGACGCTAAATAACCTAAGATGTTGATACAGCGTCGTAAAATAATCTACTAAAAAATAAGGAATATCTTCTCAAATTGTAACTAATTATTTTGAATAAAAGAATTTGTTATCCATTTTACTATTAATATTTTATTGAAACGTGTTTAAATCAAAACAAACTTTAACTGACACTAGGATAAGCTCTTCCGACTTTACTATATGGTTGAGAAAACTGAACAATGAAGCCAAAAGATAAATAAAGAACAACTGTGGCAGAAATGAAATATTTAAGAACAGCAGGTTATATGTGGAATGACTACAGAACAAATATAGAAATTTTGAAAGAATTGAGAATGACATCAGTCTTTGAACAAATTTGAAATTATATGTCATATGTGGATACAACAAGCCAATAGGATGCCCCGCATCAGATATACTAGATTACTAAAAGATTACACCCCGTTGGGTACAAGAAAACCTGGAAGACCACTGAAGAGACTTCTCAATCTCTAATATGAGACTGGAACATGCCAATCTGTAGCCTAACTCCCTGGAAGCTACATGATGATGATGATGATGATGATGATGATGATGATGATGATGATGATGATGATGATGATGATGATGACATGTAAAATAACCTGCACATATAACACGTAGGGCTAGAGTAGCTATGTGTTAGAGCTAATTGGTGTTAGTGTAACCTAGAAATTGCATAATTTATGCTTAATGGTGTAATACTCAAACATAAATACACCTAGAAATTTAAAAAAAATTGAAGGTATTTGGAGATATTCTTCAAATTATATAATATTCACAGAATGTTTGCTTGATGTATGTAGGAAATGTACCTTACTGGTAGGCCTATTACATAAAATCGTCTTATCATTTGACGGTAATGTTACAAAGGACATACTGTACTGGTAAATATTTTTTATTTTTATCTGCTTCTATGGCACGTGCACCAGTGGTGTGTCGTACATGGAAGGCAAGGGAAGCATTGCTTCCCCTGTTCACAAAGCGAAGAAAGAAGAAATTTATTGCAGAAATTATAATTTAATCGTGAGAACTGTGAATTCTCTAACCTTAAAATGTCATAAAATTTTTTCTCTGAGCACCTGTCCTGGTCGAGACAGATTCGTTATTCATATTCTTAGCTTGAGACACCTATACTGACTGATCTGAATTCGTTTATTTCCGTTCGATGATTTTGCTGCTAAAGGGAGGAGAATTGCTTTGATCTTCAAATATATTTATTGGCTGCTTTCAGTTTTGTACCGGTACTATACATATAAAAATTTATATTATTGCATCCCTCACATAAAATTGCGCTGTATGCCACTTACGTGCACAGTGACAAATTTCAAGCTACTTCTCCCCCTTTTATTCAGAATCAAATTATCTTGGAGGAGACTAAAAGGAAGGCATAAAATGGAAAGACTGGAGAATGCTGGGTTTGCTGTGAAAGATCTGGCCTTAGGCAGAAAACAATGAATGAATGAATGAATGAATAATGCCAAACCATTTTGAGGTTACAAAGTATGGTATTTCTAAAAGAAAACTATAAAATATGGAAAATACACTGGCTTTTAAGTTTTTTCCCTCTAAAAAATGTTTAAGAGTAGTATATATGCTAAGA
Source organism: Periplaneta americana (assembly GCF_040183065.1). Taxonomy (NCBI): domain Eukaryota; kingdom Metazoa; phylum Arthropoda; class Insecta; order Blattodea; family Blattidae; genus Periplaneta; species Periplaneta americana. Next base: position 79,827,304 of record NC_091126.1, read on the forward strand.
AGAGTTTTAAGTTTAAAAATGGGATATTTATGTTAAATATTTACCTTTGAACTCGGTCAAAAATGGTTGGGAAGACAGTCAAGAATTAAGAAATAATAATAAGTGCAAAAGTGAAAAAGGGAAAATGAATTAGAGCAGAAATGATAAACTGAAAACTGTGAAAATTTTGAAGTAATGGTGAACCAAAAAGCAGAAATATGAAAGTCGATCATGACTGAAAGCATAAAGTTGGCTGACAATAAGTATATCAAATATCAAAAGTGCAAAGAAGATCCTTAGTATGTCAGTAGGAACAACAGCAGCTATATTTTTGTATAATTTAGAACATAGAAAAATAGTTGTTGTAAAACAATAATAAAATAATTTGAACATAAAAGCATTTAAACAGTAAACATTTTAAGTGAAAATAATTCAAAGAGTTTAAATTAACAATAGTATATTGTACTGACATAATGATATTTGCCCAGGTGCACAGGTCACAATGTGTAGGTCATGTTCGTAAACATCCTCACTGTACAACATCTAATTTCGCACATAAAATTTGTCTTAGTAGGCTTAATACCAAAAATGAGACACTAATTTCTTGTAATTATATTTTTCAAAGAACAGCTATTCATTGTTTTCATAACAAGATTGAAACTGAATCTGAAATGCAATCTTTTTATAATTCATTCATTCAATGTTCTGCCCAAAGGCAGGTCTTTCATTGTAAACCCAGCTTTTTCCACTCTTTCCTATTTTCTGCCTTCCTCTTTGTCTCCTTATATGATCCATACATCTTAATTGTTAATAATGCAAAAAATTCATTACCAGTATTTTTTAAAATTTTCAATCTAACAGTGCTTTTAATATTGCTGACGAAAGTATGTACAAAACCATATTTCACCACTGATTGCAATATTTTGTCTAAATCTGTGGCAACATCTTACACGAACACCAGTGTCACACTCACCCACTTGATCTTCAATTTTTGTACAAATTATCATAATTACATATCAATTAGGTACACCTACTTCCATTATTAGAATGGTTCAGGTTCAGATATTTGAACCGTTGACAAAAGTTAATATAAACAAAGTTGTGATGACTCATCATCCCTAAATTTTAACATATCTGAGTAGTAAGGAATGTGTCACTTCAAACTTGAAAATTTGTAGAACGTAATATGTTACATTTTGGAGTACTACCATATGTGAAAAGTGTATCCAATGTCCTTAATTTTTCGGATGCATATTAAATTGTGTATCCAATGAATTCCAGGAGAAATTGTAAAAAAAAACTGACATTTTTATTATTTTTTATGTATTTTTTTGTCTTTAATGTGTTACGCTATACATGAAAAGGTCCCTTATAATTTAAATTCAGTGGATCTAAATATTGAAATAGTGAAATACTTAATTTGGCAACATATTATTTTCATCAGCTGCCATCTTGAAAAGAGGGGGCGGAAGTTGAAAGATGTTGCCATTTCGAGCTGATTTTCTTTTCATGAGTCTCATTGTAAAATAGTGTTACCCAGACGTTTTATAGTTTAACCATGTTACCTGTGACCTGCATTACTTCATTTATTGTACCCCATAAATCTTGTAGCATTGTAGCTTTGAGATGTGGAGCAATTAAAGAATTATTTATAGCAAGGAGATTAATTAAATTTACAAGAATAAACAATTCATCAGTTGAGCAGAATATATGAGAATGGAGAAATTTTCTTAATTATTAGGTTGTACAGTGAAGACTATAATGTATTAATAATGAATTCCTTCTTATAACAGCTGAACTGCAGATCTGATTTGTGTATTCTATTAAAATTATGAATTTTCTGATTAATACTGCATGAATCTTCATTTTTTAACATAAAACACTGTCAGTGAAAGAATGTACTCACAAGGTAAGGTTTCAGTTTCGGAAAATCTTTTTACATGGTGTCCTTTTATGCACACCTGTCATTATTCTTAGGGCTTTCTTCTGTAAAATAAAAAATATTTTTAGCTTTAGATTGCAAAGTATGACATTTTAAGGGCGTTCATATCACCAAAAGAAGATAAGGATCTCAATGTATAACAGAAATATTTAGAAGTAGGCCTACTGTAATATATTCTATGTGTGTTTTTCAGTTCAAGTGATTATCCGATTATAAATCAAGAATTTTTTACGTAATTGTTCTTAAGTCTTTCTTCTGTGAAACAAAAATGTGTTTAGCTTCAGATGAGTTGTTGCAGAATATTAAGCTATATTCCATTATAGAATTAAAGTACCGTACAGTGAGTCCCAACAAATGTTCCCAGCTTTCCTGTTGGCCAACAGGTGATACGTTCCCCTTATGTCCACTGCTGCTTGTATCTGTCTGTGAACTCACTGCGTTTCACCAGATTAAAACTTAGTAAGTACTATGTTATATTAATAACATTAAGTACGGTATCCACTCTCCTCACATTAGCTGCTGGAAGTGTTGCCTATCTTGTGTGATACATAATTGATGTCACATAATTCACAGAACCTGTTTCATTAATAATATTTACTAAATTTAGAACTTTTTTGTATACAGAACTTGGCAGCTAGGAAATTTACGTCTAAAATTTTCCTTTGTTCTGCCACATGATTCCTTTTTTCCTTATGTACGTTTCCAAAACGTGTGTTCGTTCACACACTAAATATGTAACCATAAAACAACATAAGAAAAGAAATTGGACTTAAGATTAAGTGACTCACTACGTGCCTTTACTGCCGGTTTTCAAGAACAGACTGGCAAAGCTAACATGTGGAGTCTGCAAACCTATACCGAGCCTCTCTGAAAACTATAGCCGTAAATTCCCTGACCATCCAGTTCTATTTTCAAAAACAATACTAAATATAGTAAACAGGTTTAATGAATCAGGATCTATGAATAATGTGAAGTGAATTATGTATCACACAATACGGGGAAAACACTTACAGCAGCTACTGTGAGGAAGGTGAGTACCAAATGTTATTAATATAACACAGTACGTAAGTTTCAATCCGGTGAAGTGCCTTGACTTTGTGGATGTAAGCAGCAATGGTAATGGGGGGACCTGCCATTTTTCGGCCAACAGAAACACTGGGAGCATTCGCTGGGTCTCTCTGTATGCAAAATATGACACTTTAAGGATGTTTTATATCGTCAATATAATATGAGGCTCTTAATGCAGTTTAAGAGATTATGCATTTCCAAACCAAGAAACATAGTCACAGATTCTTTGAGATCAACTTCATTTAACTTATGTTGTAGGAAAAGAGTATTATTATGCGAACCAAATTTGATTACATGGTTTTATCAACATTAACTGCTAGTTTATTTGAAATAGATCAATCAATCAGCCTAACTACCTACCTACCTAATTTTTATTTAATTTAATTAATTTACTTGGTTATTTAACGATGCTGTATCAACTACAAGGTTATTTAGCTTCGATGGAATTGGTGATGGTGAGATGATATTTGGCGAGATGAGGCCGAGGATTCGCCTTAGATTACCTGACATTTGCCCTACACTTGGGGATAAACCTCGGAAAAAACCCAACCAGGTAATCAGCCCAAACGAGAATTGAACCCGCACCCGAACGCAACTCTGGATCAGCTGGCAAGCGCCTTAGCCGACAGAGCTACGCCGGTGGCTATCTGTCTGTCTGTCTGTCTGTCTGTCTGTCTGTCTGTCTACCTTCATATTATTTCCTTGAGATAATCACACTTGTAATATCTGCAAATAAGATTATCTGGGGTAATTAATTATTTATGGTTGACACTAAATTATTAATCCCATAATGAACCTAAAATTGCTTCCTGCGGATCTCCATGTTTAATATTCCTAAATTCTGAGTAACTGTGAATATTTATATAGAGAGTTCCTATGCAGATCGGTCCCACTGCAACCTCTACCTAACAAAATATATTGTCGGTTGACGAGTGGTCATATCCCAGCTTAGGCCCATGCATACTTCCCTATGCAGACCAGTCCCACTCCACCCCTTACTGCTTAGCTTGCTCAGGACAAGTGCACCGCACTACCATCATTAAACTGATGGAACCTGGGCTCCATCTGCATAGGATGTCTCTATCATATGTTTCAACCAATTCACAGAAATGTCCCTCCATCATGTAATTTTGATTTCAAAGAATTCAATAGGCCTACTGGTACTGGTACTTCAACTATCAATCTAAAGCTGCATTTTCTGTCGAATGTTTCTTCTAAGTCCAAATGCTCTAAAATTAAAATATTGTTGCATTCCAAGTAATTATATAATTTGTTATAGTATATACATTTCTCAATGGCCGCGAAACCAGGTGGCCCGGGTTTGATTCCCGGTCGGGGTAAGTTACCTGGTTGAGGTTTTTTCCGGTGTTTTCCCTCAACCCAATATGAGCAAATGCTGGGTAACTTTCGTGCTGGACCCCGGACTCATTTCACCGGCATTATCACCTTCATCTCATTCAAACGCTAAATAACCTAAGATGTTGATAAAGCGTCGTAAAATAACCTAGTAAAAAAATAAATAAAAATACATTTCTCAAAAGTTTTTAAAAACATTGATAATAATAATAATATGAGCCTATGATTGACAATATGAGTTTTATCTACCCTTTTGTACTTTAGTAGTAAGATGAAACCAGAAACATTGATTCAAATGCCGAGAAATGTAGCGAGAAATTGTGGAAGATATATCTAAAATGAACGGCGTACAAATGGGTCATAACACTCTTATTTTTTCTTGTCACTATTGTACCACTTAATTATAGTTTAAGTTTACTACCATATTTATAACAGGCGCGAAAAACGACATTAAATTACTATACCATATTACATCTCGACAATATAGAATCCACAGGACCTCTAAGACGAAATGTTTCATGGGAAAAGTAATAGCAGTCTCTATCAAACTTTGGTGCCACTACCTGAACCATCAGGACGTCAAACTCATGGAAACGAAATGTTATCTGTTTAGACGAATTTGATGTCATATTTTTAACATAACTTCGGCGGTGTTAGAAAAATTCTCCGCAGAATATTGTTGTAACCATTTGGACAAAGAGCATGTTATAGCTGTTTATTATTGCGAAAAATTAACGTCAGTATTCCAACATCTGTTTCTGAAGGTGTTCAGGAAGCCTAATGCAAAATAATGGATCATATTTTATTACTCGTATTAAGACATAAGACTATTTAAGAGCCAAGTGTGAAAATTTGATTGTTTATATTATATCATTTTTTTACATCTTGTTCAGCGTCTCATGTAGTGTTCATATTTCTTATGGATATATGGAGTTTTATAACAACAAGAAGCTACAGACTGAGTCGAAATATGAGCCTCACATTTTCTTGAAGAGATAGGAAAATCTTACAAATCTTATAGTTGACTTTGGAAGTAAAATGCCTAGCTTCCCGAGCATCAAATAAGTCCCTGAGGGAGCGATGTTCAACAAATTTTTTTAAGATATCTTTCTCATACTACACAAAAATAGGCTTATATGTATGAAATATTAAAGCGAATTTACACTTAAACCACATAATATAATAAAGCAAAGTATATCTGAGTTAATTACTGTCCTTAAAAACATAAATATATTTTTCATACCTGACTAAGTCGAGTAGTGTGTCTACTGTGGTCACATTTCTCGATGTTCCTGACTTGTGGATCTCCGATGCATCGCCACGTCCCGGATGAATGACTGAGGACAGAATGATGCCCAGTATAACAGCAGATACTGTTGTGCACAAGTAGTAAACTATGGCTCGGGCACCGATCTTTCCCGAAAGAGATAAGTCTAGGCCCCCGATTGCAGTGATGATCGATGCAACAATCAGTGGCAGGATCAAAGATTTCAACATCTGGAGGAATATATCTCCAAAGTATGAAACGTACATGATCTCTCGCTTGGTCCATTTCTCTTCCGTTGAATTACGCAGAATCACTCCAAAAATGACGCCTCCAAAGACGCCGATGACTGTGAGCATAGTGAGGAGGTTCCCTCGGAGACACCCCTTGATGCGTTCTCCCGCTGTCCTCGCCATGTCCTTACGATTGTTTTCTCGAGTGACAACCGGATACGATGAAGGAATGGGACCTTCTGACAGAGGGCACCTGGAACATAATATCGTAAATTAGTATGACCCACGTCCGTTCAGATATGTACCGCCACTTATTAGGCGTTCCACTTTCCAGTATAATGCATAAGAAAATCACAAAAAATGCAGAATATTTCAGTATTTGCTAATTGTAAATATGTACTAAGTTGTTATAGCTCAGGGACGGGAAACTCGTATTGTAAACAGAGCAGTCAGCACGAGTCCCGCTAGCATTGAAATACGATTGGTGATGCGGTTTATTGTGGCCAAAATTTTAAAGCGGCTGAAATTAATCATGTTGCGCTCTGGGGTGGTTTCTTGCACGACAACATCCGCCCTCACACTGTGCAGCGTACTGTATTCGAACTGCAAAATTTCAACTGAGAAATGTTTGGTCACCCTCCATATAGCCGTGATTTGGCGCCTAGTGATTGCCACCTTTTCACGCATATGAAGAAGTGGCTTGCATCACAGCGCTTTGACGATGATGAAGAGTTGCATAGCAGTATATCCAGCGTCGTAGTTTGGTTTCAGACAGAGGCGGGAGACTTTTATAATTCCGGTATTCAAACTCTTGCTAAACGCTATGGTGTGTGTCAAATTACACGGAACTGTGTAGAAAAATTAAAGTAAAGTTTGTATTTTCAAACTATTATGAACAAATCCTGTAAACACATTGTCATTTCTGTTACAATGAAACGGAAGCTACTTTATGAACTTTATGAATAGCCCTCGTATTATATCCGGAGCTCCTCCTATGTTTGAATATAAATTACATAAAACACGTAGCCAGTGGACACTCCTGAATTTGCCGTCAATGTCTGTATAATTGGATAGAATAAATAATATCTTCTTACATTGGATATCTCGGATAAAATCCAGTCTTTCAGAAATTTAGCATGTAGATAAAGATGAACTATTTAAATTAATGTACAATGTCATATCCAGTTCATTTACGAACGTAACGAAACGAGAAATTAACAATAAAAATAAATAGCGTCATATTCCATTACAATGCACCTTTTTATTTACATAAATTCACTATATTATTAAAATTATTAAATATGTGCTCAGTTGCTCGTGTTTGATCAAATATTCTATTTACAGTAATTTTAACTGGAGAGATATTGGTATCATATGAATACAATTTACAAGATAGTGTAGGAAAGGGAAAAGGAGAGAAACTGAAAGAAAACCAGCTTTCCAGACGCTTCATCAAATTGGATGCATTAAGGTCCTCTCTACTCATTTGAAATAAAATGAATGCTTTCCCGGTGTCTGTCCTAGAGCGTGAGCTTATCACATCGCGAATTGAGCTCAGATCTCCGGCGTTTACTGGGATGATACTGCTCCTCTGTTCATTTGAAATACAATGAATGTCTTCCCGGTGTATGTCATAGAGCGCGAGCTTATTAGTAGAGAGCGGAATTCAGGCAAAAACCTATTTATTTCCTTGATACATACAGGCTTGAGATTTAATATTTACATTTTTCATGGAAATATAAATATAAATGAAAGGGTTTTATAAAAATGCCTATTTCGACTTTAGTGCCTATTTTCAAGTTTTTTTTTAATGTTTGTATCTTTTTCGTAACTACTTACTGTTTTTCTTAACATTCTGTACCATTTACATTCCAAGACGGATAACAACTCCTTCCTAGCAGTGAACAACACAATAGAAAAGTACCTCCGGGCCATTCTTTCCCATTCTTACAATCTTTCAATCCTAAAATTCCAACTTTCAGTTTGCCTGGTTAGCGTAGTCGGTATAGCGCTGATCGTCTGTGCTCGAGGTTGCGTGTTCGATCCCGGCCTAAGTCAATGGCATTTAAGTGTGCTTAATTGCGACAGGTTCATGTCAGTAGATTTACTGGCATGTAAAAGAACTCCTGCGGGACAAGTTATTATTATTATTAATAGTATTATTATTATTATTATTATTATTATTATTATTATTATTATTATTATTATAGGGCGGCCGGGTAGCTCAGTTGGTAGAGCAGCTGGCTACGGACTGGAAGGTCCGGGGTTCGGTCCCAGGTGGTGACAGGATTTTTTCTCGTTGCCAAACTTCCAGAACGGCCCGAGGTTCACTCAGCCTCCTGTAAAATTGAGTACCGGGTCTTTCCCGGGGGTAAAAGGCGGTCAGAGCGTGGTGCCGACAACACCACCTCATTCTAGTGCCGAGGTCATAGAAAGCATGGGGCTCTACCTCCATTCCCCCTCAAGTGCCTTCATGGCATGTCACGGGGATACCTTTACCTTTACCTTTTATTATTATTATTATTATTATTATTATTATTATTATTATTATTATTATTATGGGTACTGATCGTCTACTGTGAAGCAAACTATGGAAATGTGATTGGTAAATGAAAAACACTAACTTAAAGAAAGAATGTCTTCATTTTGTGTGTGCATATGTACCCTTGTAAAATGTGAAATGTATGGAAGTTTCTTTTAATCCTAGAATTTTGCATTAAATAAATGTTTAATCTCATATTAGTATCCCTTTTTAACAAAAAAACCTAGTTTTTATTTTACTGGGACTAAATAAAGAAGTTTAAGAGCCTATTTTAGACGCCTAAAATACCACTTTTTAGGTCCTAAAATTCCGCTCCGTACTTATTACACCACGAATTTAGGTCAGATCTCCGGCGTTTATTGGGATGATACTGGTCTTGATCAAGATAAGAGAATGAGAGCTTTTCTGTATTTATCCTGTTTCTCTCAACCTTAACATAGGCACCGTGCATGGGTCTCAAAATCGTACTGGTGGCGCCGCGCAGTGTCTCAATTCCTAATTAACTACAGGCTCGCAGTCATTCACTAGTCATGTGTGATATAGAAATTACATGCGGCTTTCTGCCGATAAAAAGTTGTAATATTAGTAAGAAAGGGGTTCATTGATTCATAGTGTTCTGCCCAAGGGCAGGTCTTTCACTTGCAAACCCAGCAATCTCCAGTCTTTAATTATTTTATAGACTCAGTGGAAAGTTCAGTACTGCTAGAGGAGTGTAAAAATGTAACTACAAAGTTCCTGAAATAGCCTATCAGTAAAGTCGTTTGGCATTTAAATCAGATTTCAGACCAGTGAATGAGGGTGAACAGTCATATTACGAAAACACTGATATACTTATATTTGATGTCATGACGTGTGTAATATTTGTGTGTATAATGTCTCTATAAATTACGTATTTTAATGTGATTTAATTATAAAAGTAGTCTTAATTACACTTCCTGAATAATGGGCGACTGCAAATTCTCTAAAACATAACACATAATGAACAATATCATCAACATACTACCTCTGATTGAGGTTCTGGCTGATATGTAAATCTGTTATCAGGCTGTACATCTCACTTGACGATATGACGTGTCAGAGGAAGAACAATATTGTTTGTATGCATATGAAGTCTGACTAGTGTAATTTGTAACTAATCGGCGATATATGCAATGGAAGGGAAAAGGAACTGGCCACTCTACCCCATGATATTCTGGCCTAGTTGCCTCATAAGTGGTGCCTTGTTGGTATCGCTTGTGAGGTTCAGACTTCTCTTTGGACAGTTGAATAAACAACAAGATGATCAACATGCGGAAGCAGTTCAATTGATAGTTTGTGTAAAATGTTATACTGTATATTTTAATTCGCTGAATGCACCTTTCAACATGAATTCGAACACTGGCAACGCTGTAAGTAGTTTCGACTTCTTCAGCTGTTACTTTACTATCGTGCAGATACGGTAATAACAATTATCCCTTTATCGGAGAGGTTTGTTATTATTCCGGGAAAACCTGACTTCATCACCACCTTCTAATAAAGTCAATAATCCGCAATCAGTTGTTATGAATGTGTCACTCGATCTGCCTCAATAGCATTTAGATTTGAAGGCCACCATCTGATCCACATTGGGTAACTGTTCCACTTCTGAACAATTAATTGCCACTCTACATTTTTCAATATTGCAGACATTGTTTCCTGAATACCTTCTCTGCTAGGCCAAAACCCAAAATTACAGTAACCATTGTGGATGCCAACAACATTAAAGTGGCGGTAAAAATACATTATAATTATAATTGTACGATTAACTCAGAACATCACCCTCATAGCAGAATACGACAATCCAGTTTTCATTTTAATTGGAAAATATGATTAGACGATTTTCTTTACTAAGCTTTCTTTTGGACAGAATTTTTCGAAAGGTTTCGATGTGAAATTCACTAATAAAAATGGCAAGATGGTCTACATCTTGGGGCGTTTCGACTATCTATGGTAGCTATTTTTGGGTTAAATGATAGAATTATAAATATTTCTTATGATTCTACGGGTATGATTATGTTTCAATTGACAGCAATTTTAACAATATATTCGAAACCACAAATGTCACTCCCATTAAGTCTGGTAGTTCTGTCTCATGTTTTATTGTAGAATAATTTCGGAAACCTTGCATTTCATTAAACATATCATCTGTTCCTGAACGCTTGTCATAACATTTCTTATGTGACTTCAGTTCGGCATGTAATGGAATAGACACTTGAGTAGACAATTCACACAATTAAATTGTGAAAGAAAATACAAAATCACTAAGAATGGTTTTATTTACTTCTGCCTGTATGGTTACTTCATTTTTCGAAATAACACTTGTTGAACATACGTCTTCCATAAAACTTAAATTTTCATCTTTTCTTCTTCTTTATGCGTCTCTTTCGTACCTTAACGGAGCTAGTTGAGATGAGGCAGTCTTTTTCTTGTAATCTTTTATAAAAATACTGGGAGCGGTATGCTAGTTTTGGGGATGTTCTGATCTCGTTCCCAATAAAATGAATACCGCAAATTCTTGCTGCGGGTGTTGGTTTCCAAGGTGAACCATCAGCACTTGAAATCAAGAATTAAATATCGATATGACTACATTAAATTTAAAAATAAGTATATTATTATTTATTGTTGGTAATATTATACATAATATATATATGTAAAGAACTCAGTAATTATGTACTATTTGAAATTTAAATTATAAATTCCTGTCGTTGATAACTTAATGGTTATTTATAAACATAATACTATATACATTCTATTTTTTATATTAGGCCTAGTATATAATAATACTATGATTACAAGCAGTGTAGCCTTATTTACTTTCGTCTGCGTACTGCATGGATCCACAATTAGCATCGTTACGCTTCAGTTTTCTGTTTTGGAAATGAATAAAAACAATATCGGTTGGTGTGTTCCTATAAGCATTACTACACTCAAGAACACAGCAATTTGCATTACCTTTCCGCTTTTTAGGTTCATCCATATTTCTAATCATTTAACCTGAGATGTTAAGTATATTCATACGCTTCAAGCACAACTCTATCGCTGCTGTCCCGCAGTTAGTAACAACAGTCGCCACCAGAGGAGCTTGCACGGTGCCTATAGGCCTACTTCATTCAACAGACATTCCCCAGGTTACCGCATATTTCCCCTTATTTCATACAATAAAAATAGTGACAGTCTTTCGAATTTCAGTGACAGCAGGTGCAGATGGCTAAACAGATATAATTTACTCTCTGTAAAGTCCACGACCGTTCACAGCTTGGAACAACAGTATGTTTTACCGTGAAACGAACGGGCCCGGGTTCAAGTCCTGGTTAAGTTTTTCCTAAGGCTTTCCCTGAACCAATTTAAATACAACTGCTGGCTAACTTTCGACATTGAACATCGAACCCATTTCTCCATCACTCTCTTTCATCATTATCTCTGTTTCCTTCCCATATTTCGGACTTGCTCTGATGTAGAGTCGGCTGCGGGCCGCCACTGAACTTGGACCACGTGGTATGTGTCATTAGTTGCTGGTGGTAGTGCTATGTACCGTGGGCTCTGCCCTAGCTCATGGGACTGTGGTTGAGTGACTGCGATGATGCTTACGTGGAGAGGTAAAGGGATTCTGTAGGTGTAGGGGAGTTCGGAAGCGGCCCGCAGGGGAATCTGTAGCGCGGGGGCCCTTAGGAAATGTATACCATTTCATTCCGGGTAGTACAATAGGCCCACCCGAGCGGCCTACGTGCGAGGGCAGTCTCCAATCCATGCACCTCCCCTCAAGGGGAATAATAGAAAACCCACGACCTGCGAAACACGTCGGGAACGATAAGAAGAGACGTGAGTGTTCATATGGATTTTTTCAATGTGATAATGACTAGTAGGGAAATGCCTCACATATTTATATTTTATTTCTGAGGTTACAGATCCACCTGCATAAGTCAATCATATCATCCCTTCTTCACGAGGAGATCAGAGCGTACAATGATTCTTGTGATCGGGGTACGGAAGGAGTTTACGAGAGAAAAGGACAATGTACCGATCTTTGCGTGTGGGGTACTTAATATCTCGAGGTAGAAAGAGTCATAGTGGCGTATCATGATTCTATAAGAGTAAAAACAATCAAGTAACGGCAGCATGAAAAGTTGTTTGCACATTTTGCTTCAGATCTACTAAAAATTCTATTTCTCCTACAAATTTTGTACTACATGCATGAATTTTTGTGAGAGTTTTTTTAATGTGTGTGTAAAAAACTTTTTGTCTAAGTGACACAGTTTTTAAAATATTAATTTGTTTTTGAAACAGTTGCTAATTTTTTTTACGGTTTTTTAAATGTTTTTTTACTGTTTTTAGGATTGACAATACAAAAATATATATTTTTTAAATATTTTTAAGTGAAACTAATGGAAAACCTGGATAGTAAGTTTCGTTTGGAAGTGTTTAAAAGTTGTAAAAATTAAATTTCAGGCAAAAATGTGAAAATTTGTAGGAGACATAGCGATTTTTAAAAAGACATTTAATTTTACAAAAATGTTAATAACTCACACATTTTTAAACCAAATTTGTTATACAGCATAATAATTGCAGAATTTGAGACTTCTAGTTTGATTAGTTTAGAAAATTGAAATTTCCCCTCATACCTTTAATCATATTTTATTTTATTTTACCTGAGAGCAGAGTTAAGGTCTTGAGACCTTTTCTTTCACGTAACCAGGTCTAAAATTAATACAAATACATTAGTAATAATAATAATAATAATAATAATAATAATAATAATAATAACAATAACAATAACAATAATAATAATAATAATAATAATAATAATAATAATAATAATAGATACGTTATAAAATACTATTAGTCCTATTGAAAATTATCTAGGTTACCAGTTAAGCTGAATACATTAGAACTGTAAAGACAATTAAAATTATCATACATGAAGGGTTCAGAGCAATAGTGGGCCAAGCGTCATTTGTTAAAAAACGAAGAAAGCAAGGGTTAAAGTGAATATCATACTTTAATGAAGATTGACATATAATTTAGTTTTAATGTGCATACCTTACATTACTTGCTGTATGTTTCCATTGAATTATGGTAATAACTTCATTTTAACCCTTGTTTTCTACGGTTTTAGTAAATGGCGCTTGACCCACTATGGATCTGAACCCTTCATATGGCCATGAATAATTCTTTCTATGATGTGAAAGTTAGTTACCCCCTGTGATGCCTTTCGTTTTAGTTGAAGTAGCTTTTCAATTGTTTATTTTACGACGCTTTATCAACTGCGATGGTTATCTAGCTTCTAGAGTGAAATGAAAATGATAATATCAGCGAAATGACTCTAGAGTTCAGCGCACATTTTCTCTTATTTTGTGGAAAAACCGCAGGAAAACATCAACCAAGTAACATGTCCCAACCAGGATTTGAATCCGGACCCGCTTGTTTCACGGTCAGACTGTCAGACATGCTAACCGTTACTCCACAGCGGTGGACTCATTGAAGTATTAGCTACATCAGAATCCATATCACAGGAGTTCCTCACCTCTGGTTGCCCGTTTAATGTCAGGTTCTGAAAGTGAAATGTGAACATTTTGACACCAAAAATTAAAAAGTCAAAACATAGAGCAATAAAGCGAAAGAAAGAATTAATAATACAGCCGTAGGTCAGTTTCTCCATTTTCTGTAGAAATTACACAGCTTGCCAACTTACTGTGTTATCGACTCAAAGAACAACACGATTGTGCTCTTTGTTTATCAACTATTGAGGACATGTTGCGGCATTTGGAAGTTAGCCATGTTCTTTTATATCGTCTGTGCTAATTGGCACAAGAGCAATGACTATGACAGAATCACTCCCAACTCGTGGGCCCATAACATTTGAATCAGAACTTGCAGTGGCACGGGCAGTTCTATATTTTGAATTGACATCATTTCACCTAAAACAGTTCTATCACAAAGTGTCAGTTACTACATTCTGTTTTTATCAGTTATTAATCGTAATGAAGTGATGCTCAGCAATCTAATCTTTTTTTTTATCCCTTTGAATGTTCAATTTAGAATCAAATAAGTACGCATATTTACTCACGGCTATCAATTTTACTTCATCACAATTAATATAACTCAATAAGACAGGAATAGACTATGTGCCGGCATCGGGTTTCCCCTTCTCCCTTCCTCACCTTCATCATCATCCTCACCCATTCCCTACACTACACTTACACGAACACTTATCATATATTCACCTTAGTACACGACATAACTCTTCACAGGTACACATCATGCATAACGTGACCCGCCGAAGTGGTGTGCAATTTTAAAATGGGTCACAGTTCTGCCATCTATTCGCAGTATGCGGAACCCGTATCTCGGAAAGTGAAATGGGTAGGCATTAGACACACACACATATAAAAAATTATCCAGTTTGGAATATGTTAGAAGGTGGGACAAACGCACACTTATTAGATCTTAATAAAAATTAATCACATAATCTATAAATATTATGAAGAAGGGGCAGAGATATCCAAAAAGATTGTGGTCTTTGTTTATTAGGAATATAGAAAAGACCCTTGGCTGGCTAGCAGCTGGTTTTCCGAGGGCCGAACCCGGAATGGATCCATGCACTTAGCTTTACAGTCGCCAATTTTGAGCCCTGTGTGTGTGCGTGTGTGTGTGTGTGTGTGTATATATATATATATATATATATATATATATATATATCGTCGTTGTTCCTGCAATAACTCCTATGTGACATATTCATCGATTTTCAGATTTTTGCTCTATTAAATAACTTAAATAGTGATACAGCAAATAATAAAATCTATATGTAATTAATTTTTTTTGTTTCGAAAATGTAAGAATTCACAGTCTCCTGTATACGGCTGCCTTAGGATGATAAATGTGTTTTTTCTTCCTACTGAAAAATTGTATATTTTGCACATAGGAGTTATTGCAGGAACAACGACGATATATATGCAATAATTGTTTCAGACTGACAGCTGGCCAGGGTGACATTGTGAATCCAATGGTGACAGGCAGGCCATCCTATCTGAGCCCTGACAGAGCCAGATCCAATTCTCAAACGAGTACCGGTACCTAATTAGTCCCAGGGCCCACAGTCCAAGTCTTTTCTATATCAGCATCGAAAACCCGTGCTACTCCTAAGACTTCACCTCACTTTTTAGTCTGTTTTTAACTATTAGAGATGACAGAAGACATGAGGGAGAGAATAACTTGCTCATAATTTTCAATTTATAATTTTAATATTAATTATTTTTTCTGTTAAAATTTTTGGTGGAGATTGTTGGTGGAATGATAGAGGAAAATAGGATTATCTGAAGAGAAACCACATAGACTACAACGTCTATCACAAATTCCATCATCACTTTGCCGGGAATCGAAGCCAGGCCGCATGGATAGACGACCAGAACACTAGCCCCGAACCATAGAGCGGCTCGATGGTAATGGCGTCATGTTAGTCTCCCATGTCACGAGACATTCGGTACTGAGTGAAGGCTGGTTCACAATAAACCGGGAACGGAAACTAAAACGAGGACGAGAACGGAAATATTGTTAAAATAAATTTATTTAAATGTGAGCATTCACAATTAACTATTGGGAATGCTCACATTTAAATGCATTTATTTTTAAATTATTTCCGTTCTCGTTCACTTGTCGTTTCAGTTCCCGGTTTATTGTGAACCAGCCTTGACACACTAAGTACCGAGTGTTTAGTTCGGTTCCCGGCAGGGAACACGCTTATTAACACAATATTGCATGATCGGCCTAAACTGCGTTATTAGTGATCCATAACCTCACGCGTACTTTTAATCATATAATTTTGATTAATAATAGCGTGTACATAATTATATTTTTATTTCATTATGAATAGGTCTACTGATCTGTGATATAGGAGTTCTTAAAAGTTGTGTTCTTATGTATTTGGGTTGCCAGATTTCCCGATTTTTACGGGATTTCCCGAAATTTAGAGAATTTATGTTTTCATTTTCCACTTCCCAATTTCAGATATAAATTTTTTCCTTTTCAAGTTGAAAAACTTTATAAAAGTTAAATTTCAGCTGTTTTAATTTTGCAGTTTTGGTACAAGAGCTTTTAGCAGTAGGTCCTTAAATATTTGGAAGGAGGATGTTTACTGCAATAAAAAACTGTGCACCACAATCGGAGAAGCCCATGGATACAGTCCTGACTACTGGTTCTAATGCTCCTGTGGAGCGTGTTTTTTCTACGATGAATCACAGGTGTTAAACAGCAGGAAGAGATGCTCCATTGTTTTAATGAAATCAGAATTGTAAATTTATGCCAATTCAAAGATGGACTATCAAAATGTTTATGATGTAATATATGATGTGACACTGTTAAGATATGCTAGATCTTCAGAGAAATATAAGCAATGAAACTATTATTTTGAAAATATTCTTACTTTATGAAAGCATCAATTTTCATGAACATTTAGTCTTTTCACTTAGTAGGACATTCATTGTATGAATAGTTCAACAAATAATGTGATAAATTTAAAATGTCTATAATAACAGTTTCCATAATTTTGGTTAAAAACAGGAATTTTTTCTAATTTTTACAAGACCCATTCAGCAACCTTAGTCTCCATTCACATATTTCCGACATATTTTGATGACATTTCATCAAATGTAAAAATTCTACTTATTTTCGTAATGCTTGTAATAAAATTTTCCTTTACGTTGTCGCTAAGTTTCTGTAGTGTGGAAAGTTATTCATGTATGCTCTGTTTTTATGGTTTCTTTGTGTGTGATTAACACTTCATCATAAAATGTCGGGCTACATATTGGCTGCCTTTACTGTCAAGGAAATACTCCTAGTACTCATTTTTGTTAGAGGCTAAGTGCATCGCAGAACCATTGTCCATGATAATATCAGGAATGGAACCCGCAACCTTCCGGCATGCACCGTAACTTCTTAGTTGCGCGTCTACCGTACGCCCGTAATCTCATTTAGTAAGATTTATTAATTAATAAACTTCGTCTACCTAAGCGCTCATAATAATTATAAATAAAAAGAAAACAGATTAATGTAATACATTAGCACATTATTAAAATAATATGTCTACAAAATTCTCAATAATTCCAAGATTTTGCAACACTTATAAAATATCTGTGATAGCCACTCCTTGCCACAATTTGCAAAAAAGAAACAAAGAAAGAAAGAAAGTTTTATGGATAGCCGTCTTGGCAGCTCAGTTGGCGTACGATGACTGCGGACTAGAGTTCAAATCACAGAGTTGGCGGATCGCTATTTGTGGTGAAAAATGCCAAGGTTGTGAAGGTTTTTCTCTGACTTCTCCCGTTTCTCTCACTTTCATTCCACCAACACAATCCACATTCCCCTTCCATTACTTTCATTATCACTTCGGCTTCGAAAAACAGTGTAGCTACTTGTATTTGTTCGCCGTCGTATCATTCGTCCGCCGTGACAGGTGTTCCTCGTGGTTTTCTAAAAGTTGGTCGATGGCAGTGGTGGTGGATTCTGGAGATGTAAAGAGGAATGTAAGACCCGAATCTCTAGGGTGTGGAACGGCTCAGATAGATCTTTGAGGTACGCAGGCCAAGACCATAAATTACGGTATTCGAACCCAAGCTGGAAAGGAATGGTTGTTGCAACACACACGCTTCGCCGAGTAGGACAGTCAGCACGCGACTCATTTCATAACGGGTACACAAAAAGGCTAGCCTACTTGAGTTGCAGCGCTTAGGAATACTTCCGTTCCGCACAGTAATTGCCTACCTACTGATACCCGAAAGAGACTTGATTTATGTTTACGAGGACACAAGTTTCGATTCAAGACTTTTTGTTTTGTATTTGTTTAAATTCTTGAGTTTTCCGCTTTAACAAAATATTTGGAGCTAATAAATCGATAATAAAATAATTTTTCCTGTTTTCAAGAACTACTTCAGTTTGCATAACATCGTTACAAACATTAACAATTAATCGTGATAATAAGAGGTTGATGCAAACAATATTTATTTCTCTCCAACAGACATTTACCTATACCTTATTTTATTTCAAGGAGTGCAGTTCGGTGTTCAAATAAGCCACCGAACTGCACTCCTTGAAATAAAATAAGGTTTACCTTACAGCACTTTGGTCAATACGGTATATTTTACGTACTAACCTAAATGAAGGGGGTAGGGAAATAGAAAACTCAGTGGATGAATTTCGAGCCCCTAAGATATCACACAGGTAGATTGCTCACCAGATTTCCAGACCATTACCTGGTAGAGAAATTTCGTCTCGCACTAGGTGTCCCCGACCGGGACCAGCCCATGGTCATGAACATTACAAGAGAGTAGTATATTTGACTTGTCATCGCCACCTGATATGGAAATTCTTATGCGACGTATGTATTTTTATGAAATGAGAAAGGAGAAAAGGAAAGCGTGAAAATGAGTATATATATATATATATATATATATATATATATATATATATATATATATATATATATATATATATATATATATTAGTCCCCCTTCAGTGATGGGCACGGATTGTCCTCCCACCCAGGCCGCTCGGTTGGGCATTGTACTACCCGGCATTGAATGATATGCATGCTCTAAGACTTCCTGTGCTACAGATCCCCTACGTTCCGCCTCCGAACTCTCCCTACAGCCTACATGATCCCTTAACCTTTCCGCGTAAAGGCTGGTTCACAATAAACCGGGAACGGAAACGACAACGAGAACGAAAATAATGTTAAAATAAATGTATTTAAATGTGAGCATTCACAATAGTTAACTACATTTATTTTAACAATATTTCCGTTCACGTTCTCGTTGTTTCCGTTCCCGGTTTATTGTGAACCAGCCTTAAGCATCACCGCGGTCCCTCGTCTCCGGTTCCACGAGTTACCACGAACCCAGTGGAGAGCCCACTGTGCATAGTACTACACTACACCAACAACGAATGGCCACATATCCACGAAGTCAAAGTTCGGTGGAGGTCGACTCTATATCGGAGAAAGCCTGAAACCTAGGGAAGAAACGGAGATGATGATGATGATGATGATGATGATGATGATGATGAAAGAGGGAAAGTGTAATTATGATGGCGAAATGAATCCGAGGTCCAACGTTGAAAGTTACCCAGCAATTATGCTTGAATTGGTCAAAGGGATATCTCGGAAATCACCTCAACCAGAGAACATGTCCCATTCAGCATTTGAACCCGGGCTCGCTCGTTTTACGGTCAGACGTGCTAACCGATATTCCACAGCGGTGGATGAAAATGAGTATAAGTGAGATATAATTTGTGAAGTTGAAGAAAATGGAGAGAAAACCTCTCATCGTACTATCTTTTACATAACAATTTTCATTCTAGAGAGTGCTAGGGATCGAGTCCGAGTCGTAAAATATGAAGCCCGCACTTCGGCATTGATACGGCAAGAGAGAGAGAGGATTTTCTTGCATGTGTATCGTCTTGTACTTCACATCTCTTCGTCCTTGTCTCGTACTTTAATTCCTGAATTTTGTAGATGATTTAAAATGTTGAGTTTGAGCTTCTGCTTATCTCTTGAAGCTGCGAATAGTGCGAAGATATGAGTCATTCCGTCAATATTAAGTACACATTTGTCGGCGTTAAAAATAATTAGTGTCGTGTCACTGTAGGAAGCGTCACAGCTATAAGGCGCGTTTTAATGGTAAGCTTACTACTATAAACTGCTTAAAAATGACGTTTCCTAAATAACAAGAGAACTTTTCAAGAAAGTAGTGTCGATAAAGTTTACATATAAAGGGTACACGGAGAAAACAATCAAAGTTACAATTCTCTTAAGGGTCATGTCATCATCTAATTCATTATATTATGAAAAAAATTGTGTCTTTCTTAACAAACTGGTAAAGGAGAATTATCACCACGGATACAGTCATCCTTTCCTGCTTTGTCATTAGGGACAGCAATAAAGTTTGCAGTAATATACATCACCCTTAACCCTTCTGCTACCAAGTTGGGTAACAGGATTACCCCACTGTTGATTTTTCAAAATTATTTTTATTTTTCTCACATTTCTTTTGGAAATTCCACGTATTTGTCCGTTATATATCTACTAAAAATTTTGATTTAAAAATAACGTTAATAATTAATATATGTCTACTAAAAATTTTAAATTAAAAATAACGTTAATAATTAATCTACTTTAAGATGTAATTCACATTATTCTTATGGGGTGATCTTGTTATCCCGTTGGTAAGCTGTATCATGAAAATTTCGGGATATAAAAATCAACTTGTAGCTTAATTTTCTTCATTTTTGAGGTTATCTCCTTCCAAGTTATTTTATTTTGTGTTATTTATAACATTATATTTAATATATATATTTTAAATATTAATATGATCTTTTGTTTCCAATTTTTTTATTTTCTATGTCTGTGTATTATGCTTTTTCTAAAAGTGATTTTATTACAAATATTTATTAGTGGAGTCTTTTTTCCAGATGCTCACTACAATATAGATGGTGTTCAAATATTTTAATTTCAACAAAGAACTACAATTTTGTATTAGGTTTATGTTTGTATTTATTTATTTTTAGAAGTTAAAAAGTTTTTTTAAGAATTTTATTTTATTATAAACAAATGTTTTTGAGATGTTCATGGTTGTATAGGAGTATTATAATATTTAAATTTCAAGAAGTAACTGAAATGATTTCCAATTTATGCTATAGTGCCGGTACTGTAACATTCTTGGCTCGTAAATGTGTTTTCCATAAGGTCAAAAGTATATAGCATTGAGGAGTTTGTCTTGAAATGGAAGAGAAGCAAGTTTAAATTTACTGTAGTGTCACCAGTAACATATCTAAAGTTCATTAATTTTAATTGTATACGTTTTCAACAAAAAGAAACGGAACTTTTGAATTACACTGTATTTTAAAAAAATAGAATGATTAATTTATATTTTTAGATTTTCAGGAAGTCTGTTGTCAATAATACATAAATTGTTATTATTCGAAATGCTTAACAAAGACAGGTGTATGATTTTGATGGGGTAATTGTATTATCCCCCTTAGTAGTAGTACGTTGTGAAAAACCTTGGTACCAGGAGGATTAAGAGAATTGTGACTTTTATTGTTCTTTCCGTGTACCCTTCAGATGTATGCACATTAAAAGTTATGTTGCGGTACTTACTAAAGTTTACGGTCCAAGCTAATGAAACTGAAATAAACCATCTAGAACAGTCCTGGGCATAAGAGGGGAAGTGAAAGAGACGGAGAAACTCCCGCCCATGCCATTTTCGCTTACACAGTAAGGCTCTGTGCATCAGAGATGGATTTTAGGCCTCCAGGGGAGTCGAAAGTTCGTAAAAGCTACGATTCCCTCCTATTACAACCGTCAGTGATCTTCTTATCTGCTCGTACCACACCAAAACATTATTGTCTCAGCCGGGGAAGATGGAGTGGGGAGTTAAAGGGTGGTCTGGAGTACTCGATTGAGTTATTAGCACCCTGGCCTTTTCTAGGATGTTGTTACTGCTTGGACTTCAGTGCAGAATTGAATTGGAATATTTTGACTTATACTACAGATTATTATAAACCAATGAAGAAATGTTATGCATTACTGTTAAATGTTCACGATTTTATAACAATTACCAGAGTAAACTGATTTGCATAAAATATATTTATCAAAGACGAACATTACATTGTATGTTTATATACCATATGAAACTGCCAATAGAGATATTACGCCGGGTGCCAGAAAATTGGATACATTAGATAAAAGACACTCTCTCGTTTCTCAACAAGAGGAGATAGTTGTAGATAATAACATTATTGAATACTTGTCCAAATTAAACTGTTTGGTTATAAATAAATATATATTACTAATTATCGTCTCCAGTCCCGAATTTATATTTAAAAAGAATTGAAAAAAAATCGGTCACATAATCGTTCTGGGAATCCAAAAATCCCAAATCAAGTCTTCACAGAAAATCAAATCTTGGTGCAATTTTGACTCTTGTTGCCCTCAAATTTTAAATTCTAATTTATAATTCTGGAATAGAAATGTTGCTAAAGTGTCTATCAAATTTAATAATAATAATAATAATAATAATAATAATAATAATAATAATAATAATAATAATAATAATAATAATAAAATCATGAGAGCACAAATAATTGAATATTTAGCCATATACATATAACATGTCTACAGAGTCCATATAATATTACGCTGAAATTCTTGTTGCATGCGATCAGTGTGGTGTATTGTTAACGAACGGCTTCAGGAGCCAAATATCAAACCTAGTTGTTGTGAGCAGGAGATATGTAATCTCTTCCTCACTGGGAACCGAAATCAAGTCCTTGGTATTGTAGAAGGAAAGGTTATAACTGAGTCCCAGTAAAGCTCATGCATATGAATAAATCGAATGTCTCTGAATCGATAACAGGTACTTATACAGGGACATCATTTTATTTTTATTCACATTTTTAATATCAACCTGGCTATATATTTGGATTAAAGGTCTAGAACCGGAAACACCGCTTGCTCCCCCTTCCAAGACTGGAGTTCGATGACACTGGCGTAAAATACAAATCACTTTACTAGATATAGGAGGGAAGAAAAGTAGTTCATCCATTTATGTAAACTAGGAAATATCGCAATTTTGATTTTGATCATTTTCATTAGGTTTTTGTTTAATCAAAATACAGTATTGTATTAATACTTAGCGTCTATTCGGACGTATTAATTATGCAGTGTATATTGTACTGTTACAGCACATTAGCGTACAATATAGAGAATGAAATTAAATTGAAAAATAATCATAATATGGATATTTAAACACATTTTTGAAAATGGTGGCCGTTCATTTCGATACAGGCTTCAATTCTTTTGTGCATATATTCGTACGAGTAACTCATGTTGAAATAATTCTATACCTACTCTATAAAAGAGTACCTTACGTACTGTAAATTCAATCTTCACTTCTGCCCTATCCGAAAAGATAAAATTACTCAGAAATGCTATCTACTGTCCGCTCAAGTGGTTTTGTTGCAGGGTCGTAGCAAGGGGGGGAGGGAATCACGTGACAGTTAATTACTTAACGAGGCCCTTTTATTTAAGTTATTTTAAATAGTTGTATAATATTACGTAGACGTCCAATTCCTAACAGAAATTAATGTTTTCAGAAAAGAGCTAAGACAGCCCAGCTACTAGACTTTACAGAGGGGCGAACAGAAGGAGGTGGAGGAAATCGGGATGCGACGTAAGCAAACGGATGACAGTACCTGTGCGAAAATATGATTCAATATTGAAAGCTCTTTCGTCACTGGAAAACGTGAACATTTTTATGGAACGCACTATACTCACTAACTCAGTACTGCATACGCGGCCTCGGCTCTTGTGTAGAGGACGCTTGGAGTTTACTAGTAGAGGGGTGAAGTGAAGTACATTCAAAAACTCAGGTACAATAAAAATTGAAGTAAAAATAAAATGATGTCCCTGTATATAGTTCTTACAGAACTTGACCATGGCGAAAGAGAATGCTAAATTAATGTGAACAACTGAAATGTTATGGTGTATAGCGTTATTAAATTGTATGAGGTGTGTCAGAAATTTCAATTTGCACCAGAATATCAGAAAGTGAGTGAACAATTCTCACCCTGACATTAAACTTTCGATTCTGGTGGAGCACAGTATCATCGCCTCAGAATCGAGGGAAATTATGTCAGTTAAATTAACTGTATGTCGTTCAGGGGGAAAAATATAAAATACACATTCACTGATTCTCTGAATGCTTGCACAGCTCTCCAAGAGACTAACCCTTTCTTGATTTAATGAGATTTCAATTTACAAAACATACTGAGCGTCTATTAAAGTATTTCGGATTTTTCCTATAAATCACATTTCTTTTGATTTCGTCTCTTTCAAGAGGTTAAGTGACTAGACAAGTCGTCTGTTGGTTTCTTTTATTCAGTTTATTTACGTCTCTTCATAAAATAAAAATACGTCAGCACTTTGGACTTCTCCTTTGATCTTTGGCAATGTGTATCGGACGTCACGAACGCTGTTCGTAACTAACCTTTGCTGTACAGGGTTGTTTCCGATCTCCGATAACGAACTTGAATGACGTCATGTGCGTCACGAATCACACCGACGCAACAGCTGAATTGCGGCGAGAGGTGACAGACCAGTAGTGAGTGATCTCATAGAGTGCACGGCAACTCACAGCAGAAATTCCCTAGATAATCGAGCCTTTTTGGGAGGGGTCCGTAACAACCCTTTCCAATGCCGAGTACAGTTAAGTGAAAATAAAAGAAGCCTGCAGTGAACGAGGTTTCGTTATTTCCAAGAAAGGCATCTTTTGTGTACTTAATAAGATTGGTAAAGCTCGAATGGAATTAATTTGTATCATCTCGTGGGGTGCGGCGACTTGTGACGGGGTGTGGATTTGCTTGCTTTTTCCACTCTGGAATTAATCCCATCCGAGCTTTGCCATTAGGTACACACAAGATACCTTTCTTGGAAATAACGAAACCACGTTTTTTGCAGGCTCCTATGATTTGCACGTAACTGTACTTGGCATCGGAAAGGGTTGCTATGTACCTCTCCCACAAAGGCTCGATTTTCTTGGGCATTGCTACTGTGATACATCGTGCACTCTGATTATGAAATCACTCACTACTGGTCTATCACCTCTCGCCGCAATTCAGCTGTCAGTGTGATTCCTGACGCACATGAGGTCGAATTTACTTGTTCAAATTCGTTATCAGAGATCGGAAACAACCCTGTACCTCAGTGGTCGTCAGCACTCGCTGAAATGGGTAAAAAGTATTCGGAGCAACATCAAATGCACCGTCGTGCAGCAGGCAGAAAGGGATAGAGCATACCCGCCAGCAGCTACGGTGCACCATAGTGCAGTCTCTTATCCGCGGGTAAAAGACGCTAGCCCGAGCGTGCTCTGTGCTGACGACCGCTGCTGTACATGAACATTCTTCAGTTGACATGTCTGACGTGAGTAAATTAAAAAAAATATGTAAGAATTTACTTGTTAATTTTAATCTATGATTTTACATCTATTTGAGTATATTACTTGAATATCTGAAAATATTATTGTTATTGTTATTATTATTATTACTATTATTATTATTATTATTATTATTATTATTATTATTATTGTAAATCTTTTACTTTAATGGATTTCTTTTCTGCGGAACATGATCAGATTCTTAACCAATATAGACATTAAAACATTTAAAATTAATAATGCACTTAGTACAAAATCTTCGTTTAATTGTTGTTCTTTAGTCTAATGTCCGAGGGCAGGTCTGAACCCCACAAGTGATACCAACATTGCACCACTTATAAGGCAACTAGGCCAAGAGATAATTGGGTAGGGTGGCCAGTTCAATTCTACTAACATCAACTGTGCCTTAAATTATAATGGAAGTCTACTTGCTACTCAAGGTATCCAGTTCATGTTTTAGTTCTTCTGTAGTTCAAGAATAACTTTTTCTTGATATTCGAGGTTTTAAGTATGGCTATAAGTCATTTTTAATTTGTTTGCAGGTTATTGCAGTCCCATCAACAAATGTCACATTGTACTTAATTCGTTAATAGAATTCTTAATTATTATTTCAGCTTAATGCATATTATTTTTCTTTCGGCTATCTCCCTCCTTTTGTCCTTAAACAAAAGAAGAAACAAGAAATAATTACACGTACTGTACGTTCTCATATTATGCCTATCTGTAGCTTATTTTCTTGAACTATCACTATAAATTCGCCAATAAATCAAGTCATTTACTATTATCCTAGAAATGAGAGCTTGTGTCATTTCGCTTTGGTTTTATTGAAAGTTTTTCCTGATAAACTTTCCTGCTCTGGATTCCACACAAAAAGCTGTTTTATAATTCGGAAAGCAACAATCCTGACTACATAATATAAGAATTTTACTATTTAAATTAGAGTTGTATCACTGTTGGAGAATTCTGAAAAAAAAAAGTATTGTATTTTGTAATCGCTTCTAGTATTGTTTGGAGTAATGGCGGAATCGTATGTGTTCTAGACAAAGCCAAATTTCCTCAGAGTTTTTTTAATTGGTTACTTTACGTCACTTTATCAACTGTTGTGGTTATATAGCGTCTGTGTGAGATGATGATAATACCGGCGAAATTAGTCCAGAGTTCAGCGCCGAAAGTTATTCAGTATAGCATTTGCTCTTAATGGGTTGAGGGAAAACCCCGGAAAAACCTCAACCAAGTAACTTGTTCCAAGCAGGATTTGAACCCGGGCCCGTTCGTGTCAGGGTCAGGCATGCTAACCGTTTTCTCATGGTTTTCCATATCCACCATTTCACAATCATTCTCCATTTCAATACACTTTCAAAAGTATTCACCCAAAACAGTGCGGCGCGATGCCGTATTGTGACTGACGTACAGATGGCATCAGTCTGAAGTGCGTAGTAGGCCTATGTCATGTTTTTGGAGGGAGGGGATACAAGTGCCCTCTAGTGGGAATTAATTGCATCTTAAGGCTAAATGGCTGAATAGACAGACTGCTGAGTCAACCCTATCTGCAAAGATTTCGGATTTCAACAATCGTTCCTGAGTGAAGGAGTGTTAAGTTACAAAAAGCGGGACCCTCTTCCATACAAAGAAAAAATACACTGTATTAAATTTGTCACAAGGAATTGATACTGTTCGTTGTTCTTTTGTATCATTGCTATAGATATCGCTGAGTTACTAGTTTATGTATATAAATATCAATTATCAGGCAGTACATTTCACTTGACGATATGTGTCAGAGGAAGAACAATTATTGTTTGTATGCATCTGAAGTCTGATTAGTGGAATATGTAACTGATCGGCGATGTATGCCTTGGAGGGTGAAAAGAACTGGCCATGCTACCCCATTATCTCCTGGCCTAGTTGCCTCATGAGTGATGCCTTATTGGTGTTACTTATGAGGTTCAAACCTGTTTTCGGACAGTTGACTAAACAACAACAACTCCTACTTGCTTGCTTGGATTCAACCACCTCATTTTTTAAGTTTCTTTTTGTGTAAGGAAAGTTTGTTCCTTAGCTTATTAACTGTACGTATATGATGAGTTGAGAAATACATAGGAGAGACACCACTTTCCCTTTGTAATAGTATTTTGACGAAGTTTTTCGTTTTCCTTTTATTTTTGCCAGTGTTTTACCACACTACACTGGTTTACGTCGTACCCATCGGGCAGTTTTGCCGAGTGCGCTACTCCGTCGGGCAGTGACAAGTTTGTCGCGAGGAGGTAGGATAGATGACAAGTGA
Organism: Periplaneta americana; assembly: GCF_040183065.1. Classification (NCBI taxonomy): domain Eukaryota; kingdom Metazoa; phylum Arthropoda; class Insecta; order Blattodea; family Blattidae; genus Periplaneta; species Periplaneta americana. The sequence goes on from NC_091126.1 coordinate 79,854,966, forward strand.
TGATGAAGGGATAATGATTGGGAACTGGGAGGGAGTCGGATCGTGGTCCTTGGAATTGATATTATCCCAGCATTCGGCTGGAGCGGCTTGGGAAACCACTAAAAACACAAGCCAGGATTGTAGTCTCCTGGCATCAAATCCCGGACCTCCCGAATGAAAAGCGGGAGAAATTTTTCATTATCACTAATAAATAGAATATAAGTTGAGAAGTTTTTCGTTTAGGATCTAATTAACTTCTCCATTGTTCCCCTATGTTCCATAGTGTAATATTTTTCTGTTACAATTGTCTCGCAGATATAGGAAACAAGAGTTCGATAATCTTTATAGTTGGTTATTTAACGACGCTGTACCAACTATAAAGTTATTTAGCATCGATGGGATTGGTGATCACGAGATGGCATTTGGAGAGATGAGGCCGAGAATTCGCCAAAGATTACATGACATTTGCCTTACGGTTGGGAAAACCTCGGAAAAAATCCAACCAGGTATCAGTCCAAGCACGAATCGAACCCACGCCCGAGTATAACTCCGGATCGGCAGGCAAGCGCTTCAGCCGACTGAGCTACGCCGGTGGCCCAGTTCGATAAATCTATCTGTAAATTTAAGAGTAAATCAAATACTTCAAATTCACCATATACCTATGTACCTAAGAGCTATAATTTATGGTACTCGTAATACTCTTTTATTCGGTTATTTAACGACGCTGTATCTACTCCTGGGAGATGGTATTTCTAAGATGAGGTCGAGAATTCGCCATGCATTAGCTGAAATAGTTTGGAAAACATCGAAAAAGCACAATGGGTAATCAGTTTGAGTGGGAATCGAGCTCTCACCCAAGCACAGCTCTCGATCATGGTAATACTCCTGGTCGACGACGCGTCATGTGTTTCTTTTAAATCTACCAAGGAAATTAAAATGTCGAAGGGAATGTATTGTCGTTTTGAAGAAACACTATTCTTAAACTTAATTTAGAAGAATGAATAAATAATCGCCATTCCCTGTAAAAGTGAAACATTCCTAATCTGTTCATTACGTTGTTACTACATTTATATGAGCATATGTTCCTTCTAGATTAAAAAATAATGCTTACAAATTTGAAAATGTCTTATATAGTACTTCTGGGAGCTCTCGACACTTTTAAGAAAAGTAACCATTGTGAGCACTGTTCCTAGTGAAAATAATTCGAAATATATGGGATCTGTGTTGACTGTGTTTGTAATCTCTGTGTAAGTGAATCTCGTGCTCTAACTTATGTTTCACGTTCACAAAAGGCAATAAACACAATACATGTGAGTTAGTATTTTCTGAAAATAAATATAAGATACAATCTTTAGTTTAATGTAATTTGGACATGCGTAGTCGCTTGTGGTCCTTCTTAGATGATCTGAGTGGCTGTCTCTATCAAAATGTTGTGTTTTGTCTTAGGAGAGTTCGCAATCCTTCATAGAGCTTTTAGTGCCACTTTGTTCGTCTATCTGTTTTTCTCTCTGTGTTTCTGCCTGCATGTATGAAACTACTCATCTTCTATTCACTCAATTTCAATGAAATTTTATATTTTAATTTTCATTGATAGGCCTATCGTAAAAACAGGAAGATTCATAACTCTCGATACAAATATGGAAGATCGATTAGTTCGGCATATCCTTCGCCTTGCTTCTAAAGGATAATTAATATGGATTAACAATTTATGACGTAAGAGAATTGACATCTTGACGTACTGCACGATAAAATGTTTGAGTACAATCTGGTTATAGCCGAAAATTGATGTGAAATTCTCATTGAAGAAGACATTACCACTCCCCGAAAAAAACCACAGACACCATCTGCGCAAGAACATTTAGATTTGCCTAATTCCTCACCTACTGATTCTTCCTTTGAGGAATTGTCGCCAGTGCCGCTGGTAACACTTCATCTGGTGGCAAAAGCGAAAACTGCAAGACTCAGACGTAATAACGTCTGAAAACTATAGAAAACAGCTGAAGGAGACTAACAAGGAGAGGACACTCTCTGTATATCACCGAATTAAATAAGATTGTGTGAGATGAAAGTACAAGAAGTACTGTTTAAAGTTATACCTGGTATGGGTGGCCAATGACTCCTCATTTTGAAAATATTGGCTATTGTTTGTGACATACTTCCGTTAGGTGCTCAATAGGGAAGTATTAGACTGTGTAATAGCGTAGTCCATATGGTTGGATGCTGAGTTGTTATCCAGGCAACCTGAGTTCGAATATTAACTGGTCCTATATTTTTTTCTTTTAATGATGATTAATATTGTGATCACAGTTATCTGTTTACATTCCTATATCATATTTCTCAATATATTGAAGGTAATATGTGTCACTGGTGTTTGTTCTATTTGTGTAGCAGCTATTCCATTTCATTTTGTACCCGATTCATTATGATGTCATAAAACACACAAAACATACATATTTCCTGCACAGGAAATGAAAGAAGGTTGTCCACAGTCACACACATTTTTCCTCACTTCTGCTGCGAAACAGATATCCTTCACATTCACAAACACTTCTCGTTCGTTTATCAATTTTGATGCATACCACGCATATTTCAACATGGCTTTGAATATAGGAACTGACAACTGAAAGTGAATTAAAATAATAATAATAATAATAATAATAATAATAATAATAATAATAATAATAATAATAATAATAATAATAATAATAGGTAATGGTGCCGATAATAATAATACTAATAATAATAATAATAATAATAATAATAATATCAAGCTTTAAAATATGAGAAGGCATTAGGTTCGAACTCAAGTTACCTGGATGGCAACTCAGCATCCAACCACATTAGCTACGCCGTTACACAGTCTAATGCTTCCCTATTAGGCATGTAACGGAAGTATGTCATAAACAATTGCCAATATTTCCAAAATGAAGGGTCATTGGTCACCCATACTAGGTATGACTTTAAACAGTGTGTCTTGTACTTTCATGTCACAAAATCTGATTTAATTCGGTGATATACAGAGCGTGTCCACTCCTTGTAAGCAGTAAAAAGAAGTCAGACTTTCCTACAGATGGAAGCCATCTAATGCTCGGCGTGTATGGAGAGGAAGCTAGTTCATAAAACAATCTGGACAATCCAAAAAAAAAAACCTGTTGTGCCACATATAGTGGGTAACATTACGATAACAATGCTACAGAACTTCGGTTTAAGTGTGTTGGAGATTGCCAAAAATGGTTTCACGTAGCATGAGTGGAAAATGGCACCGATGAAAAATTCACATGTGACCAACGTGAGTAAGAGTAATATATAATATTTAGGTATATTGCAGGAACAAATTTTGTGTTGTGAATGTTGGGTTTTAAGTGTTTCCTAGGTTTGTCATACTACTGTATACAGAAATCTCCCCCATTATGGGAGAAGTCGACACTTCGGCATCGATTTGTATTTTCTTTAAATACAGAGATATACATTGATCACATTGGCACGGAAAACATATTCATACATATTAGGGGAAAAACTGGAATAAAAATTGCATAAATTGGTCCAAAATTAACATTTTTCCTTAGCGTGTCGAGATGTCCGTAAACGACTCTATATGTTTATAAATATGAAAGCCTTACTCTGTACCAGAGAGTAATAAAATTATTGTATTGCTGACTGAGATGGTTGAGAAGATTTTCTTCCAGAGTGTTTCAAAATAATACGACACATAAGAAACAAATAGCATACAATAAGTTTCCTCTTTTAAATATTCCAGTTATTGGATGTTTGAATCAACAACATATTTTTAACTTCTATTCCTAGACTATTCTTGAATATCCACCATACTCAATTTCAGCATTTTCTGTAACTGAACTACAATTTCTTTCCTTTCAGTTATCTCCTCGATGATGATGGGGGATTAACTATGCCTTTGATCATCTGAACTTATTGTTCTTCACAATGAGGGTAAGTTCGGCCAATAATGTTTTTTTATTAATTGTATTATTATTGTCATTATTAACCTACCTCTTTAAATAAATTCAAAAGTGTTGTCAGTAAAATTTCAATACAAAAGTGAGTTTTCACTATTTTATTGTATTGTCTTTTCCATTTATGCATATTACAAGATAGGCATACTGTATTATGTATCTTATCACGAGTGTGAAGTTTTACTTAACCAATTTTCCAGTTTTATTTTATTATAAACAGTCCCACTAGTCTATGCTTTGCTTAAAATGTCATTGTTCTATATTTTCGTATGAGTTCAACGAGGTTACAAGCTTGGAAGTTGTTTAATGTTGAATAACGTATCTACCGTAAGAGCCAACTCCAGATAAAATGTAATACACTGACGCGTAACTACCTGTAAAAAATAGGAAAACAAACCTGTATGGAAATGAAATAAGCTTACTAAATCAAGAGCTTTCTATCTATGTTTCACACATTGTTACATAATTACTAAAAACATGTAACAATGTTCGCTCATTCCCCATTTTCAATCGCTTGCCACTCCCAGAGATGTAAGTGTTGGAGGTATTGTATATATTGGATGTGAAATACGTAAGTCAACACGCACTTTTAAAATCTGTATTCAGATTGTAGGTAGCTTTTATGATTTAAGCGCCTTGGTACAATTTGCCAATAAAGTCTGTTATATTGAAGAAAAAACTTGTGTAGTCCGCTGTGACGTCAACTACAATTATGTCGGCGCGAAACAAGCGTTCCGGGTACAAGGCGCAAATATAGTATAATACGAGTATTATAATTCAGAATATACCTATACAAATGCATTATGTAACGTTATTCAGTGATAACTTGGGAACTGACTTATGTTTATTATACAGTGATTATGGAATGATGTTCTTTGAAGTAGCGTCGACTTTTATATGTCACGTTGTTTTATGTACTTTATAAGCAAAACACTTTTATTCCCGCAATTTTTCATTACACTGCTCTTAAATATTATAGTCTTTCGGTATAAAAATTTCCATTATATATTGTGTATTTTTCTTTTTCGATTGAGTACCTAATCTGGTACAGTGCATGGCAATTAATTTACCTGAAAGTATTTTTCCGCCAAAACTCACATATATTATTTTTATGATTGTTGTTATTCTATTAGTCGAATATAAATGTTGAGAATTTAAACAAAAATCACCGTGGGTTTCTCAGCGATTTATTCTGCTATTTGAAATCGATATCCTACGTGAAAAACAACTGAAATTGTGACCGTTGCGCGAAAAGGGACCTAAAGTCGTGAAAGGAAATTTTACAGGAGAACAAAATAACGAATTTGCGGTGTAGAAACTGCATTTCTATCTTTTGACATCTTGCGCTACGTGTAGGCTTTTTTACATACTAAACTAGGACGTAGTTTTACACAGTGCTTCTTAAATAGCTAAATCTTTCTTATAGTTGCTAAGAAAACAAGTGAAAATTTAATTACATTTTTTACGAAAGTACATAATGTAATATCAACATTCAACAAGTAATATACAATATTAAAAAGTATAGCATCTAGAATCATGATTTTTTTAAATGCTCACTATTTCATCCTCTTTAAAACCACAAAAAACAAACAAATGAAAAATCCGACTTTAGATCCCATTTCCTGCAACTAGTCACAATTGTAGTTTAGATAACTATGTAAGCTTGTTGTTTTAACAAGTGAAGGATGAAAACACCAACATTTTATAAATTTTACAGGAGACCTTTTTAAGGATAAATGTTATCAGATTATTATACATAGAGATATTTGAAATGTACATTTTTTTGTATACTGGGCTCTTATTTCAGTGTCCTTGGATCAAAATGAAAGTCCTCATCTTAAGCTATGAATGGTAGTAATATCGCAATTTATAAAAATAATTCAGTGAGCCACTTTTCCCGTGTGTGCCTCAAATATGAATTAACCTTGAATTTTATTACAGTCCCGTACATTTTTTATTATCTGTTATGCGGTAATATACTAATTTATTCACAGAGTAGGCGTAATATACAAGAAAATAGTGTCAGTGATAATAAGAGTTGAACTTCTTCTCAGTTCAAAGGCTAGAGTTCAATCTCCTGTAGAACGCAACAGACTAGTGCAAGTAATTATATTATACAGTCTGGATTGCGTTAAAGTGATAACAGTCTTTTCACTTTAATGTGAATTACGTTTTCAGACTTTGTGCGCTGCATTCTTAAGGGCGACAATATAAAAAGAACCATAGTTAATATCAAAATAAGTTTTCGTTTTGCCGATACAGTCACGAACAGAAAGCGCAAGTGAATATATCTAAGGAAATCGAAACCCTGAGTCATGTTTAATCATTAATAAAGTGTCTATATTAATTTTCTTATAAACACAATAGCATTTTAAAATATAAAAATATAATTAAATGTACAATTATGGAAGTGACCTCCGTAGGAGTAAATTTATTGGATGTACTTGATCCCGAGGAAATAGGTGTTGATTGATTATTTTTGGGTTAGTTGATAATTAGGTTATGGTGTTCATCATTGATGTGAACAAAGAGTTTTGAATCATCAGCGACAAAGCAAGTGACAATTATAAATATTGTAGTGATAGGTGCCCCTGATTAATTTAAATTCAACGTAACCTTATACTCCATTGATGAAATGGTACGTAACATGAGCGAAATAGTCTATGTAGAACTTCAATTTTCATTTTTCATTTCTAGATTCCCACTTGAACTAATACGCTCCCGGGAAGTGAATATCTTCGATTAACAAATACCACACGTTCCTATTCTACACCCGGTCCCTCAGGCTATATCAAGAAATAAAGATCATAAAAACTAGATTCGTCTGGCAGGATTCGATTTCACACTTGTTTACGCATCGGGAATAGCTACTGTACATAACATAAGCTTCAAACGTCAATATAACTAAACATTTCATATTGCAGCATGAGTCAAAAACAAAGAATTAAAAAATATATTGGGAGGCTGCCTTTACATATCAGAATGAGTGACTAAGTAAAGTTATTTAATTCTTATACTTGAAGACTAATGGCCGTGTGCACCATTCTCGATCATCTAGCCCGTTTATCAGCAATCACGGAAACAATGATCAAGTTACAGATGCGGTGCACCGACATTTTCCCTCGATCAACTCAGTCCCGTCAGCTGACGGTACGCTCGCTTGAGAAGAATCATCTGAGCGCTAGGTTACCGCGTATAAAACAGCGAACGAACGCACTCTGTCAATTATCGCTTCGTTTTTGTTTGTCGGACTGCTTTCAAACATCCTCGCAGTTTTCAAATAACAAGTTTCAATAATCATGGAAGAAAAAAAGAAAAGAGCACCGAACTTCTCACAGTTCGAAGTGGGAATTCCTTTAGAACTCGTCAGCAATTATGCATCCATATTACAGAATAAAAGTACTGACGGAAGTTCTCTAAGAGAAAAGCAGGCTACCTGGTTGGATTTAACCTCACAATTCACATGAGTTATACGTGTTTACATAATTCCACATAATTTGTAACGTAATTTATACAGTGGTTATTTCATATTATTGATAATAATTGGGAAAAATTCAGTATACGGATACCTCACTGACAATTATCTTGAAATAGGATACTAAAAAGAGCAGATTTGTGTTTGTCGAATGCTCATCATCTTGCTTACGAAAAAGACACATTTCAGTGCCAATAATTTATTTGGGAAAATTTCAGTATACGGATACCTCGCTAACAATTATTTAAAAAAAAAAAAAGCAATTCGTCTGTGTATGTCGAATACGCACCATCATGCATACGAAAAGAAAGTTTTTAGTGCCAATTTATTTTGTGTGCACAAGGTTGGAATTTTGGAGTAAGAGGGAAAGGAAAGTATCCTTGTTCTGAAATTTATCCATTTATTTTGTGTTCACAAGGTTGGAATTTTGGAGTAAGAGGGAAAGGAAGGTACCGTGTAATTTCTCTTAATTCAATCGTAAATAGCCTAACTGTCCAAAACGTCATGTAGGTCTTAATAGTTTCAAACGGCAAATCTATAGCTAATAAGTGATAATCTCGCATTCTACAAAATGGTCATTTAGTTTTGCTATATTATTACCGGCATAGAATAACTGCTTTATTATTATGCAAACAAAATTGGACAATTAGGCCTAAAGAATATTTTGTCCTCAAGTAAAGTCCCGATCTTCCAAAGCAGAAACATATATAAAACATTAGCCTATTTTGATAAAAAAGAACATTTTTATTATTCATCTACAAACTTACTCTTTCTACAATAACACCAATTCTGTTATTTCCGCAATGATTTGCGTGTTCAAGATACATCATTTCATCTTCAATTCCAACAAGTACATCAAATCGTGCCGCCATTTTGGTTTTCTCGACTTGACCATGTTCAATTCAAGATAATCGGTCCCACACCCGTGATCAAATTTGATCATCATCAACTGGCTTGTTTAACTTTGATCAAGATTGATACTCCGCAAATTGGCGTTGAAGATGGTCAAGTGCCGACTTAACCATGGTCAAATTTTAATCGAGAATGGTGCACACGGGCATAAGGCTGTCATGTGTATTATTATACAAGGCGTTGTAAAATGTATGGTACATTTACATAATACAAAGCTGCATAGCAGCACATAGCAATGGCGGCTTTGGAATTGCTTGCTTATTCCAGGAGGGCTGCCATTTCGTTTACGATGAATCAATGGTCCATACAAATACGCATTCAGGTTGTGGAAGCTTTTATTCGTTTAAATAGTGTAATCGCAGTTACGCGTTTCTTTCGCCAAGGACATCGCGACACCGCTACGCCGAAGTTCAATCCACAGCACGTAGATTCTTCGCCCAACAGTACATATACTGTGGAATCCCGGCCACCAATCCACTCAATTGAGTGCGCTCCTTGTATAATGGCAGTTGACTTAATATATGTCAACGTATATGTCGAACATGGAGTAAGGGCACAAAGGGAAAAACACTAGAGGAGGGAGATTCGATCTGGTGGTGTGGATTGAACTTCGGCGTAGATCAGTGGTTAGAGAGTTTGGTACGTAGAACTAAGGACCCGGGTTCGATCTCCGGCGCCAGAGAGAATTTTTATCCTCCAATAACCATTGTCACCATAACAGATAAATTCTTTAGGACCAAAAATTAATCTTTACATAGATTCTTCTCTGACAATGCAAATCAGCCGGCGATCGCTTCACCGGATTTTGAAAGTAGATTTGAAATTCCATTCTTATAAGCTGCAAGTTGTTCATGAGTTACGTCCAATTGGCCGACAGATGAGAATAGCATTCTGTGCGCAAATTCAAGGAATGATTGCTGAGAACAACAATATTCTGCCTATTTGCTTATGTCGTATGAAGCACATTTCCATTTAACCGGATTTGTCAACAAGCAAAACTTCTGGTATTGGTCAGACACCAACCATCAGTTGCATCATGAAACTCCACTGCACAGCCCTAAGTTACAGTGTGGTGCGGTAAGCCAGATTTGAAATTATTGGCCCATACTTTTAAGAGTATCCCCAGGGCAGAACCGTTACTGTTAACTCAGAACGATATCTTCAGATGCTCAACACCTTCTTGGTACCTGAATTAAGAAGGATAGGACATCTTTACACATGGTTCCAGCAAGGTGGGGCTACTGCTCACACAGCCAATATCAGCATGAACAGATTGCGACAGCTGTTTCCGGGCCGACTCATTTCTCGCTTTGGTGACATCCACTGGCCCTTCAGATCCCCGGACTTATCCATTCAGATTTCTTTCTTTGAGATTACTTCAAGGGGAAGGTCTATTCCACTCGCAAGAAGACAATTGCGGAATTAAAGACTTCCATCCATGATAAAATTGCAGTCATTCCGCGCGACATGCTGGCATATGTGATGGATAGTTTCCTGAGTCAACTGCACACTTGTGAAGTGAATGAAGGTGGGCATTTACCGGATGTAATTTAAAAAATAATCATCTGTTGGCATTAAAATAAGTGGCAAAATGTGTACATTTTTTGCAAATAAACTGCATTTCTAGGTATGCAAACATTCTTCTATAATAAATTCCTTATGCTTTTTGTTTCATACATTTTGCTCCACCTTGTACAATTGGAAGGAATGAATTGTGGTCTGTTTTTAGGTACTATCTCGAAATTTCTCCGAAAAAAAAACGAAAAAATAAAATCACCACAAACCTTTTTATTGGAATTAAACTTAGAACTTACCCAACATAACTCTTTATCTACTCCACTCGAAGATGTAATATTATACCCGAAAACATGAATCCTATATTTATCAAATTTTATACAGATCTAAACAATGTTAATCCAATATCAAGTACTGAATAAAACACATTGGTGCTTTGGTATTGAAAGTATTGTGCCTGTTGGAAATGTAGACCGTAAGATAAAATAAATCGACTTTGAACCGGTCCTATATCTACCAAACGGTGAAGTACGTACTCAACATTATTTCAGTCACAAATACGAATTAATATTTCTTAACACATCATTTCTATGTTTTCCGGAAAAGTATGACTATAATTGGACCCATCAGGTAGCGCAGTGTAGAGAGTGAGTTTTTTTTACTCTACGTATTTGAGTTTCATTATCAGTTTTGACTGAAACAATAACATACAATTAAAAAAGTGGCACAGGATGACGTTTGTGCCAGTCAAATGAAAACCTTTTCTGTGCAATATTATCGATTATAAACCGGTGCCGATAATGAACTGAAGTATTTCACAGTTGGGGACACAGGGTTGTGAGGCAAATTGGTACACGGGGTTGACAAGTTAAGTCCGGTGACCGTTAGGGACCTCTGAGTCATGTCTGAGAAATATCCGTTCCGTTTTAATCCATCAAGCCCTTTCTTTCCGAAGAGGTTGTACGGATAGTAGATGAACTTATCGCTGTGCTAAAAGACCTCCACCAGACTGCGTAAATGGAATTAATTTATTAATTACATAAATCACATGTTAACATATTTCTGTCACTAATAATCTTTTATAGGTAATATTATTTAATCCTAATATATATTTGAATGTTTTCATTGTATTAGTATCTAATTTATGTCACCAAAGTTCAGATCCATTACTAAAGTTAGCCTCAGAATTAGATTATTTTCACCCCAATCTAAACAGCTTTGAATACAACATTGAAAGTAAGAAAGGATTAGAATTTTATTAAATACTTTCCAGTTATCGTGACGGCATTGCAACATGATCTCATGTACATAGGTCTACTCATGCATGAATGATTGAACATTGTTCGGAGAACTTCAGCTCGTGTATTTCTTTTTAAATCTATAAGTTACCATACTCTAGTCACATGACGATATGGGACAGGAAACATATTGGTGATCTTGACAATGTTCAACTTCTCGGAAGTTAGGTGTGCAGGAAATGTATGATAGTGGTAAATGGTCACAGTCAGTCCTCACGAACTGAGACCACGGGTTCTTTTTGTTGTCATAGTGACCACAATTTTCAACCTCCTCGGTCTTTCAGACGCTGTTTTCTTTCGGTAACTATAGTAACAACTGTTAATTATATATATATATATATATATATATATATATATATATATATATTCATCATCTCAATGTTATTTATCTAGCTTTCTGTATATTATTTAATGTTATTCTATTACTTAGTACCGGGTGTAAGGCCTATAAGTGCCGTCCTTCTCACAGTCGTCGGGGACGGTCTACAGGATAAAAAATGTCAATACAACATAGGGTCAAAACTTTATAGTTTTCCCAGAAAAAAATATTTCTTTCCTTATTTTATTTGCGTTGCACAGCATCGTGAGTAAAATTACGAAAACAATTACATCAGTAGGCATATCTAGCAAACAATAAATGTGTCAGAGAGAACTAAAGCGCTCGAAGCAAACCTATCACATAGCCCCTTTGATTACCAAAATGTTGTAGGCTGCACTATGATAGAGTCTCACTCTTACTTACTGAACTACTATTGGGCCCTGTGTGTGGTGACCCAAGTGCCTTACTTACTATACATTCTCGGTATGCAAAAAATCATACTGTAGAGGATCCGTTAATCCGAGAGTAATTCAATTCAAATATTATCCCTGGGGTGTCTGAGAGGTCTAGACCATCAGCCTTTCATGTAGGCTTTATTATTGCCATTTTCCATATGTTTGGATAAGTACCCATATAATAGAGGCATTAAATATGTAAGTTAAGCATAAATATTGAAAGTGAATATAGGTTACATTATATATTTGTTTATTTCGGTCTAGTTACTTATTCTTTATTATAAACTATAAAGTCATTAAATTATGGCATAAATATGGAATTTATTGGCGAAGCTACAAGAGACGAACGTTTTCGCATGAAATGGCAGCTTCAGATCCCGTACTATAATTAACACAAAATGAACACTTACAGAAATATTTAGTTTTCTAAAAAATACTCTCTTAAATATACATATAATCATGGATCAATAAAACAACAACAATGATAAAATAACTTCTGGATTGTTAAAATGTGTGTTACAAATGTAACATCAGTAGGTTACAGAGAATAACCGAAGTCCATATTATAAAATGTGACGCCATGGTTACATGCAGAAACTAATAAAGGATCTTGTTGATGGTGATAGAGTATATGTTATAGATGCGTAGGACAATCTTAATGGTTACCCGAAACAGTTACATAACTTAAAAGTAGAGCACATTGTGTATAGTATAAATATCCTGAGTATCTTAATCAATATGTAGAGTTCAAGAATTTCCCTTACATGATGCAAACATTTGTGTAAGGTGTGCCGTCACTGACAAAAGAATAATAGGGCCCATATTTTTGAGACGACAATAAATTAATACAGAGAGGTAAAGCTCCTATGCTCCACCGGCCGAAAGATAATCTGACCGCTTTGTATTAGAGAGTATGGTACAAATAGTGGCGAAACCGGACGGCTGACGGCAGACTCCGCGTTTCATAGTAATGTCTAATAACAATAATATTTCATTCAGTTCGTGATAGTCTTGTGGTTCGTAAAATTATTTTCTGATATATTATAGTGACATAATTATGCGGCTGATATAATAAATGTATTATTTTTAAATACGTAAGGAAAAGGGAGATATCCAGAACAACCCTAAGAAACAGTGGATGTCTTGTAACATTAACATAGGAGAATACATCGAAGGATGATAATTTTGCTATTAAATTATACATGGAAAATGGGAAAGCAGACGATAGTAAATCCATGCCTTCGTAAACGTCTGTTCCTGTAATAGAGATACAAAAGGACTTCATTACAAAAAGTATACTTTCCAAAATCACATTTTTGAATCTAAAATGACGTAAGATGGCATGGAAATGTAGAAAGTATAGTTTAAACATTTTTTTTCAGACAGTTATTTATATGAATCGTCGATTGCAGAAAACCCACAAGTCACTTTTCTTTTTGAAATTCAGTTTTTCATATTGCCCCTGTTTTGTAAAAAGGGGCTAAGTGACATTTTGGGTCAAAATAAGCTATCTGCAGCAAAATATTCAACTGAATGTTCTCTATGTTATGTAAAAAGGAGACAGCTATATTTTCTTTAATGACAAAGATAGCTGAGGGGACTACCAACACCTCAAAACGTTTTTAATGTGCAAAAAGGAGCCATCTACCCCTTGTCCCCACTTTACATATTGCTCGTTTAATTCGTGCTCAATTTTGAGGAGACAACTTCCATTTGTTCCCATTTTGCATATTGTTCTTTCAAGTCAAGCTAAGATTGTAGGAGACAACTACCACCTAGGTAGTTTTTATACTTCTGATTTTATTCTCATGTGAAAATTCGATTAGTTCTTCACACCAGAGTCAAGTAAATACTATTGTGAACTGTTATTTCATTAATATGGTTAGGTTCATTGTCATTAATATAATACTCTATTTATTTTAAATTGCAGTTAGAATATTCTCGCGTAACATTTACAGAAGTTGTATTTCATTACCCTATACACATGTGGTGTTAGTAAATATCCTACCTTGACAGGCTAGTTACAAGGTGTAAAGAATTCTCTCTCGTACGATTCAAAGTGAAGACTGCCGATTCTGATAAAGACACCAGAGAAGATCCAAATACATCTACCGTGAACAAGGGGCGTAATAACTTTCCTATGATACGGGGGGTGTAGCAGCGCTACTATGAACGAAGGCTAAAGTAGCTCTACCTACCATAAACAGGGAGTGCAGCAACTTTATTGCGGAAACTTATCGTAGCACACAACATTTTTATAAATTAGAATGTAAATCTCCAAGTTCTGGTACTGACTTTTAATATTCCTCCCCAAGTTATAAGCTATCTGGCGAGGAACAAAGTTGGGATAGTTCACATCTCAGCGATAATGCAATGTCTAACAGTATATCAACGAAAAAGTTGAAGAAGAGAGCCAGAACATCTAATGTTAGTCGATATAAGAACGCCATTCCTATAAATGCGGAACACAATAGTGATTCATACAATGAAAATAGTTACCAGGAGATCAGTCAAGTTAACAAGTCAGAAGTTAAACGAAGGAAAAGGTGCAGCAAGAAATTTAAAATGGCACATGCTATGGTAAATAAAAAATCTGACACAAGGAGTGGACACATTTCTAGTGAGTCACCTACAGAAAACACCGATTGTTCTGATCCTGAGAAATTTATTGAAGTGTCAAAAATAAAAAGCGGTGAAAATAGCTGCAAAGCAAGGAAAAATATAGCAGCAAGAAATTGAAATCTTCTGACTTTGAAGACTGATCAGCAGAACAAAATTGTTTGCTTACAATAAGCAAGCGAGATATTTCAGGAAGAAGAATTCAATGGTTATTACTTTTCGATCTAAATTTTAAGAGATCTTCTGAAGATGTTGAAATCCTGTATAACTTTCAAAAAAGAAAGCCGTTAGAGTGGAAAATGTAACACGAAGAAACAAGTTACAGACCATAAAAGTTTCGAAATTAAAAAACTTATGGTTCATTTAACGACGCTCGCAACTACCGAGGTTATATCAGCGTCGCCGATATACCGGAATTTTGTCTCGCAGAAGTTCTTTTACATGCCAGTAAATCTACTGACATGAGGCTGTCACATTTAAGTACACTTAAATGCCATCGACCTGAGCCGGGATCGAACCGGCAACCTCGAGCACAGAAGGCCAGCACTATAACGACTACACTACCCAGGCCGACGAAAGTTCCGAAGGCATATCAGAAACAACACAACATTTCAGAAGTGTCGTGATTTACATACTTTGTGTAAGAAAATGTTAATTCCAGCTGCGTATCGTGAGGAGTATGCAAATATGCCACACCAGATCGTGTGGAGGAAGCAGACACTGAAGACAGTGACAATGAATAAGATTGTGAATTATCAATCACATTTTCTCTATTATATCAGACATTTAACACTTTCGTTTGTTTAAAACTGGTATGTAAAAAGGGTCCAAGTGATATAAACTATTAGTAAACTTTAAAGTCTAAAAGATGTCAGTCTTGCAACTAAGAATAGTCGTTATTTTGTATTAATGTAAGTTTGGTAGCTCAAATGGTTCATTTGTAATAAAGAGAGAAGTTCGGCTAAGTTGGGATTTTTGCTTGTACTGTAAAATTAATGATTTGTTGGTTGTCGCCTTTCTACAGAGGGGCGATATGGTCGTAATATTCATACATAAATCTTTCAAGTAGTGCAAAAATCCTACACGTCCAATGTTCATTCACAGCGACAATAGCCTAATTACAGTGAATTGCATAAAACTGAAAGAACACGGCAAATCCAGGGCATGTGGAATTTTTTTATAAACTAAAAAAATTCTGTTTTACTTTATTTGTTTTTATTGGATTAAAGGAATTTGATGAAATAAATATGCTATTGACGTAATTTTGCATTTTTATGTTTCTGTACTTTTTCAATTTCTTAGTTTAAATATACATTTAAAAAGATAAAAAAATGCCCTCCTCCATATTCTATACTTAAAATTTGTTTTAAAGAAATAAAATTAATGTTTAGGTTGCGGCAGTGGGATATGACGGTTTTATAGCCCTGTTGTGGGACACTCAGGACGAATTAAAAAAGAAAACACTTAAAGGCCCATTCACAATGAAAATTAAACATAACCGTAACATAAACACAGAAGTTTGCGCCCAGGCTACCAAATGGGATTATTCACAATGATTCACATAAGCATTGACATAAACATTACCGTAAGACGTTAACATGAAAGTTTGCAAACTCCAAACTTTCATGCTTATGCTTACGTGATTTGCAAACAGAACACAATCGTGGGGCGCTGAAGTATACGACAGAATATGAGGAAATGGCATCGTTGTTATGTTTCCATGGTTACCAAGTATGTTTGCTGTTATGTTTATGTTCCCATCGTGAATGATGGTATGACATCTTGATTTTACCGTAACGTTTATATTCTTAAGTTAACGCTTACATTATGTTTAATTTTCATTGTGAATGAGCCTTTATACTGGAAGTAATCTAGTACAACGCAAAATTTATTAATGTCTGATTACTTTTTAAAAACTACATTTCGTAAGTAGCCTCCACGGCAACGAATATATTCCTGCAATCTGCTATGAAAGTTCTGCATAACTCGCCCCAACAAAACAGATTTGTTTCAGCTGGATGATGGTATGAGGCTTGTTGCGATACACCCTACTTTTGAGATAACCCCATAGGAAGTAATCTGCTGCAGTCAGGCCCGGCGATCTTGGCGGCCAGGCGATGTCTCAAAATCGTGAAATTATTTGTCCTGGAAACATGCTTCGCAGAAACAGTTCGTTGAGCCATGAGCAGTGTGCTCTGATTACTTCCTATGGGGTTATCTCGAAAGTAAGGTGTATCGCACCATTATCCTGCTGAAACAAAACGTAAGGAACAAAATTAGTGCCATCGAACCTGTTTTGTTGCGGCGAGTTATGCAGAACTTTCATAGCAGATTGTAGGAATGTATTCGTTGCCGTGGAGGCTACTTACAAAATATAGTTCTTAAAAAATAATCAGACATTAATAAATTGCATTTTAACTAGATTACTTCCAGTATATGTGTTTTCTTTTAATTCGTCCTGAGTGTCCCACAACAGAACTATAAAAACAGTCATATTTCACTGCCGCACCCTATGCTATTCGTGAATTGCAGAAACACCACATGTCCAGGAAAATCAGAGAAAAGTTAATGTTCATGTATGTTAAATACTAGAACTTATTACGATTTTATGCTTTAATAAAAAATAATCACTTCAAAATACTAAACACCTTTGAAGATAATCAGTTCGCTGTACCTCCTGAAAAATTTGCTCAAATGGACATGTGAGGTTTCTGCAATTCATGATTCATATACGTAATTCACATTATTACATAATTCAGCTAAGCAAGATTTACCTAATATCCAAGGATGAACAGTGTATAATGAGACATTGTTTATTTTTTTATGTAAGCTCGTTGAGTGAAGCGGATGGGAAACATCAAGTGTCTCATTGCATGTCAACTTATTCATTTCGAGATAGTATAAAAACACGAATTTTCACGCTCATTACAACATGGCTGTTACTCCTCTTACAGCGGAAAGAACTAATGGGTCATAATCTGGATGTTCGCGTCTCATCCGAAAACACGTGCTGAGAACTCTTGGTGCAGTCACTTCAACTTCAATCCACTAAATTGACAGACCATACTTAATTCACATTTAAATACGTGATTAACTTTTCAAATTTGCTCACGAAGACAATGAAATTCTTGAAACCACATGTAAGAATTACGCCATTTGACTTGATGAAGGCGACTATTCCATACAAACAGCTACTTTTGATTATAAATGGATCTAGGCATCCTAAGTTAAGTCGTTCCCGGTGCTCAAGTGATTATTATGCTCAATAAAGCCAGAAAGCGATGCCTTTTGAAGGCGATAGAAGTAAGTGGTATTAGTCTGAAAGGAAAATAAAGTTAATTGTGCCGTATCGTACATCTATGGAACACGTAAGAACCTCCTCCATTAATAATAAATCTTCATGTAAAATTTTCCTACCATTTTCGCCTATGATATTGCATTTTCTTTGACAGATGTCTCTCCAGATACGTGACACTGTGAAGGTCTGTGATGATTGAATAAATATATAGGATGGGAGAAGCAGAAGATTCCAATATTAAAGCCAAAAATCCCAAAGACTCCTGGAGAAAGATCTTGAAATTTCTCAAAAGGGTTTAAACTGGACTCGTAATTCTATTTTTTCATTGACATATTTGAAGACATTCATCACTCCAAATCGAATCAAACCCAATCTAATCTAGTTCTACATTAATTTGCTCCTCGGATAGATATAGGCATATGTATTATTACAGTTTCTAAGGGACAATTTGTGATGATGAAATTGCGTGACTTTCTGCTGAAAAAGTACAGCTTGCAAGTATTAACTTTTACTTGTATAAAACAACTCTAGTACATATTTGGATTGAAGTGTTTGAATCCTTTGTAAATGTCAAATAAACGTCATATTTTAAATCATTCTTAGAACATGGGACTAAAAACTGATTCCTAAGTTTGTTGCCATAAAGATCTCGATTACATTCTTTAATTGTCGGTTACTTGAATGCCTGTTTACTTTATGACGACTTGTGACTGACCATCTGAACAAGGACGAGTGAGGCGTCAAGTAGATGTGTTATTAAGTCCCATAATCATGTAATTTTTCTGTTATCCAATCTGCCAAAAGACCAGCAGGCAGAATGCAGGGACTGCTCATCACAACCACATCCCTAAGGAATTCAGGGCTCAACTGAACACAAGCATTCGCTGAATTATTCCTCGTGGTTATCAGATTCGACAGATGGCTCATCATGACCTTAAGTTCAAATGTAAATTAATGTCTCAAAATGACTGCTTCCTGAGTAATTCTTTTAGCGATATTCCTGAATAATGATCTCAATAAAATGTCAACTATTTGGGGTAGATAATCATACAAAATATGACAAGATAGGTAAGTGAACGAATAATGTGCACTTTTCCGTAGTTTTCGTATTGCTTATGATGAGAGTAGCATCTTGGGAACAGATTGAGGGGAACACTGTGTATGCAGGTTAACTGAATGCTCGAGCATATGCTTATTTATAGGTGCAAGAGCGGCACATGTACACAACATACTATGTAGGGAGCAACACTATGAAAAAACAACTATTTGTTCACTACGAGACACATATAGGCACCGTGCAAGCTCCTCTGGTGGCGACTGTTGTTACTAACTGCGGGACAGCAGCGATAGAGTTGTGCTTGAAGCGTATGAATACACTTAACATCTCAGGTTAAATGATTAGAAATATGGATGATCCTAAAAAGCGGAAAGGTAATGGAAATTGCTGTGTTCTTGAGTGTAGTAATGCTTATAGGAACACACCAACCGATATTGTTTTTATTCATTCCCAAAATAGAAAACTGAAGCGCAACGACGCTAATTGTGGATCCATGCAGTACGCAGACGAAAGTAAATAAGGCTACACTGCTTGTAATCATAATATTATTATATGCTAGGCCTGATATAAAAATAGAATGTATATAGTATTATGAATAATTCGATGCCCGGCCCCGGAACAATTTTTCCCTCGAAATTATTCAAATCAACTTTACAGGGAGTTATACCTGAAAGCTTGATTTTGATGTTTTTATAAATAACCATTAAGTTAACAACGACAGGAATTTATCATTTAAATTTCAAAAAGTACATAATTACTGAGTTCTTCACATATAGGCTATATTATGTATTATATTAGCAACAATAAATAATAATATATTTATTTTTAAATGTATTCATATCGATATTTAATTCTTGATTTCAAGTGCTGATGATTCACCTTGGAAACCAACACCCACAGCAAGAATATGTGGTATTCATTTTATTGGGAACGAGATCAAAACACCTCCAAAACTAGCATACCGTTCCCAGTATTTTTTATAAAAGATTACAAGAAAAAGACTGCCTCATCTCAACTAGCTCCGGAAAAGTACGAAAGAGACGCATAAAGAAGAAGAAAAGATGAAAATTTAAGTTTTATGGAAGACGAATACTCAACAAGTGTTGTTTCGAAAAAATGAAGTAGCCATATAGGCAGAAGTAAATGGAACCATTCTTAGTGATTTTGTTTTTTCTTTCACAATTGAATTGTGTGAATTGTCTACTCAAGTGTCTATTCCATTACATGCCGAACTGAAGTCACATAAGAAATGTTATGACAAGCGTTCAGGAACAGATGATATGTTTAATGAAATGCAAGGTTACCGAAATTATTCTACAATAAAATATGAGACAGAACTACCAGACTTAATGGGAGTGACATTCGTGGTTTCGAATATATTGTTAAAATTGCTGCCAATTGAAACACAATCATACCCGTAGAATCATAATAATAAATATTTCCAATTCTATCATTTAACCCAAAAATAGCTACCATAGATAGTCGAAACGTCCCAAGATGTAGAACATAGGCCTACACATTATTTTTGCCATTTTTATTAGTGAATTTCACATCGAAATCTTTCGAAAAATTCTGCCCAAGAGTAAGATTAGTAAAGAAAATCGTCTACTCATATTTTCCAATTAAGATGAAAACTGGATTGTCGTATTCTACTATGAGGGTGATGTTCGGAATTAATCGTACAATTATAATTATAATGTATTTCTACCGCCACTTTAATGTTAGTCCCTCGCTCTAACATAACTCTCAAAAACAAAAATTCCAATACCTATCCAAACAAAAATGTTATAATAGGTGCACAAGATAAATGGGACACCATGTATACTTATATAATTTCGGCCAGTGTATAAGACTGGTGTCCACCCAGCATCGTGTTGCATTTGAGGAGCTATGATAAGTAGCAAACTCCGGTTACGGCATACGTTGATTACACACATTAAGACAAGTTCAAAAATTTATCACAATGTCACCTTCCAAATCAATAACAACAACAGAATTCAAATGAATGCCACCAGAATGTGCCGTTTGTTGTGGTACCCTATCCATTTTGTGCATTAACTTACACAAAACTAAAGAGACTGACGTCTGTACACGTCGTGTGTTGTGTGTTTGCTGTCTTAACATGTAAACAAACCACAACTACTGTCGACGCCACAATTCACGTACAGTGACCTGCACGTTCTCCGGACCTGTAGCCATTCAACTACTTCCTGTGAGGAACTGTAAAGGACAGTGTATACCAGAACATTCCGACAACACCCGACGACATGCAGCAACGCATTCGAAAGGCTTGTGTGTCCATTCAGCCAGAAATATGCCGGTCTTTCGGGGAACGCCTTCGAATGTGCATTAATGTGAATGGTCACCATCTTCTGTGACTATAAAAGCATAACATTATCACATTGGGTGTACATCTTTGTTTCGTTTTGTTGTTATTTATTAGGAAGGTGACATTGTGAAACATTTTTGAACACATCTTAATGTGTGTAATCAATGTAACATGATTAAACTATGTAGTGCTATTTGAAAAATTTATGACGTCACGTGTATTTTGTACCGTAATGTAGTTATATGCACCAAATCCCCACACTAATGTTAGGCCCTCCTTCTAACATAACGCTCAAAAACAAAAATTCCAATAGCTATCCAAACAAAAAAGTTATAATAGGTGCACAAGATAAATGTGACACCTTATATACATAATTATAATATTGGTATTTCAGCTTCATTAAAATCCATGACAGCGATAGTCCAGCGTAAGAGAAAGCACACTTACTTCATATTTTAGTCATCCCATCTGCACCATCTTTCAATTCTCTATTTTAAAAGCTCCATTTGTTTAATAACAAAACAAAGTTTACAAGGATACTGAAGTGTCCGGGACAAAATTCCTGCCAGTCTGTCTGAATCAGCGTAAGCCTAAATATCAATACTCTTCAGTGACAATGGCCACGAAATTCCACACACAGAATTTATTAAAACATATGTAATAAAAGCACTCAATTATTCACTTTTCTCGGGTAAGAGCTAACAATACACGTAAGTTGCTGAAATCAGCTAAACTTCACATTAATACGACCGTAAACTTCTAATTCACACTTCGTGTATGCACTTCTTGCCTCATTCCTGAATTACTTTTCGCGTTTGCCTTTAACAACATATAATAAAATAACTGGGTATTATGTGAGATTGCAACGGACGAAGCAGCTATGAGCATTATATATAATTTCACGCACAATATATTCCTTTTCCCATTCTCATCTCATCATCCCATTATTATTATTATTATTATTATTATTATTATTATTATTATTATTATTATAAATTATAATATTGAATGACTACTCAAATTATTATTAATATTTTTGTAATGTCAACAAATGCGAATATGTTCTTATTCATGATAAATATAAAAATTACATTATCGGGAAAATATGTAATTTGGAAAAATATTTTGGATATTTATATTGACTGAGAAAGGTCTTTGGAACTTTTATTACATTATTGGTAAAATAATAAATTGGAAATAATTACTTTTGGGAAAAAATATTTTGGATATTGGTATTAACTGGGAAAAAGTTCTTGGAATTTTATTTTTTGGGAATAGTTTTTTGGAAAAAGTATGCCCCAATCGTTAAAAGTGAAGCATTTCATGCAAGATGCATCAAGTCAAAGTTAGTGATCTTTGCTCAATATCAATTCTGTGAAACCTTTGTTTGTTGGGACATGATGAGAATAAATTTAATATACATTTTATTATGACAAAAGGATGAAGGAATAACGTTAATGTTATTGTGGCTGTTCTGGCGTACACTTTTAACTTCACTCGGTCAAATCCATGAATATCCTTTGGTAAATGTATGTGAAGATATGATTCTTAATCATCTATTATTTTCATGGTGAGTGTTGGAAAATTGGAGCATTTGTGGGATAATAAAGGAAATACCGCGAGAAAAAATATTCAGTACCGTACTTATTCATTCCACCCTGCCTCTGCAACAATTTCCAAAGGGTCGATAGTGCCAGAATGTTTATATACATCATATTATAACTAAATTGGTCCGTCTCCTAAAATGTAGTATACATCCTCTCTCTGTTTTCCGTGATTTTTCTAAGGAGCTAAGGAAAACATCGGGATAAATTCTAGAAGAATTTGGCCATTGACTTATACAACTTACAAGCCCTCCGCATAAAATAATATTAGCCTATTTCGACATTTTAAAATTTACCGGGCAAAGAGCCTGGGCTTTCGCTGGCCTTCGCAGATCCTTAAGAGAGATGCTTTTTGATTCCCAACACACTGAGATTTTCACTCGCGCAGTTTCATGTTCGATTCTCGCGAATAGTGAGGATTGCCATGCTCATCAGTAACATAAAGCTATTTACCTCTTCAAGCGAGAAATATGCTAAGTTAAAACTCACCTATAGTAGTGTAATACAACTCACCCAAAAGTGTTAATTTAACAGTTCGCGTCCAATTGTCGGTCTTAAGTTTTCTGAGTTCTTTAGTGGAACAGTATGCTACGGAGTGAGACAAGTGGAAAACAAGCTTAGAGTTCAAGTAGTTTTTTACCAGCTTTCCTTTGCATGTATTATAGTTCATCATTTCGCCCTCATACACAGTGAGTCCAGAATAGAAGTCATACAAAATATCATTTAACTTACTGAAATTTCAACTCAGGTTTTGTAATCGTTTGGATAACATGAGCTACATTTACACATTCACTTGTTGATTTGATTTAAATTGTATAGGGACATCATTTTATTTTTTACTAACATTTTTAATGTTAACCTGGCTATACCTTTGTATTAACGGTTGAAAAACGGAAAGACCGTTTGCTACCCCCTTCCACGACTGGAGTTCGATGATACTGGCGTAAAATACAAACAAATCACTTTACTAGGTATAGGAGGGAAGAAAAGTAGTTAATCTATTTACGTAAACTAGGAAATATCGCGATTTTGAATTTGATAATTCTCATTAGGTTTTTCTTTAATCAAAATACAGTACAGTATTAACAATACACGAACTGATTTATCCATGCGAACGTATTCATTATGCAGTGCATATTATACTGTCTACAGCACTTTAGCGTACATGATAGAGAATGAAGTTAAATTGAAAAATGATCATAATGTGGATAATTAAACACATTTTTTAAACTGGTGGACGTTCATTTTCGATACAGGCTTCAGTTTTTTTCTGCACATTATCGCACTATAGAATATTGCATCTAATTCCAAGTACCAGTTTCGTCCTTCGTACTAATAACTCGTGTTGAAATAATTCTGTACCTACTTTGTAAAACAGTACCTTACGTACTGTAAATTCAATCTTCACTTCTGCCCGACCCGCACACATAAAGTTACTCAAACATTCTATCTACGCAGGATCGTAGAAAGGGGGGATATCACGTGACAGTTAATTACTTAACGAGGCATTTTTATTTAAGTTATTTTAAACAGTTGTATAAAATTAGGTAGGCGTCCAACTCATAAAGTAAATTAATGTTTTCAGAAAAGAGGTAAGACAGCCCACCCACTGGCCTTTACAGAGGGGCGAGCAGAAGCAGGTGGGGAAAATCGGAATGCGACATAGGCAAACGACGACAGTACCTGTGCGAAAATATGATTCAATATTGAAAGCTCTTTCGTCACTGGAAAACGCGAACATATTTCTGGAACGTACTATACTGACTATCTCAGTACTGATTTTGTGTGGAAGACAGTTGAAAATTCATTAGTAGAAGGGGTGGGGTGAAGTACATTCAAAAACTCAGGTACAATAAAAATTGAAGTAAAAATAAAATGATGTCCCTTTATAACATATTATGCAATGAACCAAACAATTTAAATGATTCATAAAGAGAACACAATCGACAAATCACAGAAATTACTGAAAGGATCTTAATTCGACTTTTTTAATTCTGTGAAAGTATAGCAATGTCTCTTTTGTGCCTAGTTTAATGAAAAAAGTAAAATCTTTCAATGGATCAGTGTGCCAAGAAAACCTCAGTTTGTAATAATTCGCACCCTTTCATTGAGTCGTTTCTGGCAACGCTTTTGTTTGCACATACAGTTTTCAACTTACGTTCTTCGTCGCACATGTGCACGATTCAGAACCCGTCACCTGGATCTATCACATATTGTAACAGTTACTATTGCCGATGCAAGACATCTATTCTGACGACAGATTACATCAGAGACAGAGAAGTCCTGCCAAATTTCACTCACTGATGGAAAGCTAACCACATGTTTCTATTATAGAAGTTACGGAAGATAATGCATAAATATTTGTTTTATATACTGTAAGTCGGATATTTTAAACCGATGTATCAACTGTGCGGTTATCTAACGTCGTTGCAATTTCTGGATAAGTGAATAAGATTATCTGACATTCTCCTTACACTTGAGGTAAATCTCGGGAAAGATTCAAACAGGGAATCAGACCAAGTTGAAACCACGCACGAGCACCGCTTCGGAGCACGAGTCCCGCTAGCTAATCTTTGAGCTGCGCCCTTAACGTAAGGCAAATTAAATTTTAGTTGCAATCTGTGACGTACAGGCGATCGATGTAACGTCAGGATGGATGCTTCCTGAAGCTGATACAATTATTGCTTCGACTTCCTTCTACAACATGAATATTTATTCGTTGTCAACCTCATCCTTCTGGTAGAGATTTGGCGTCATGCTGGTTATGCTAAGGGTATCACACATATTGCATATTTCTTTTTTTTTGCTTGGTTATATTTTAACGACGCTGTATCAACTACGTGGTTATTAACATTCTATGTATTAACATTCTATGTATTTTAGTTTAATTCTGCTACACAGTTTATTTCAGTGTTTAATTAATAGTTCATAGTATTTTGTTGTTTAATTCATAAATAACTCTTGTATACATGTAACTCTCATCTAAATCAAATTGTTGAATTCTTTGTAAGTTCATGCATATGTATATACACTTTTTGCTGGTTGAGTGGAAGAGAAGGCCTTACGGCCTTAACTCTGCCAGCTAAAATAAATCATTATTATTATTATTATTATTATTATTATTATTATTATTTAGCATCGATTGGGTTGGTGATAGCGAGATGGTTTTTTGCGAGATGAGGCCGAGGATTCGCCATAGATTATCGCCTTATGGTTGAAAAAAACCTCGGAAAACACCCAACCAGGTATTCAGTCCAAGCGGGAATCGAATCGACGCCCGAGCGAATCTCCGGATCGACAGGCAAGCTCCTTAGCCGACTGAGGTACGCTGGTGGCTCATATTGCATATTGAATTCAAAAAATAAATCTACCCAAAAGAGCAAAATCCTTGAAATTGTCAAGAAGGAGATAGCTGATAAATTTTGAAGTTTTATTCAACATTTAAAAAAGTTTCCTCTTGCAAAACTTATATAAACATATTCAACTAGGACATAAAGCACTTTTTTTTGCAATGGCAGAACATTAATTTGCCGTTATTTGTCCTGACTCTACGAGCGTGGCTCATAGATGTCGCTAGTACTGAGAAGGGTAGAACATTTAGTTCACCAGAGACTATCCAGATTTCATTATAGGTGGTGGATCTACATTACACTCGTAATGAATGAATGATGATAATTAATTTTTGGGATATCACACGGGAATCGTAGTACCCGGAGAAAACTCCTGTGTTGCTTTGACCACGGGATTGTCCAGCACAAGTTATAAATTCGGGTGGATCGTCTAGCTTATAAGCCCGATACATTTTCATTGAGCCACCTTAGCACTACATGAAGCAATAGTAGGTGATATTACAATACGCACATTATTTTACTGAAAGTTTATTTTTGCTGTAAATCAATATTTCACATTAGAAAATCTTATAATAGATATTTCAGTGCTATTAAAATTTTGTTATTTATAAACATATTAATTTATAAAGACCGCAATTTCACATTTCTGAGATTAAATTCAAAATATATTAGCTATATTACACTTATAATTGAGGCGTTCCCTGGAACAAAACTTAATGTACGTTACGTCGTTTTTCTGTGTCTAGCATAATTGAAGGGTTCAGAGCCATAGTTGGCCAAGCGCCATTTATTAAAAACGGAGAAAACAAGGGTTAAAGTTAAGTAAATACCATAGTTTAATGAAGATTGACATATCATTTAGTTTTAATGTGGATACTTTATATTACTTGCTATATGTCTCCATTGAATTATGGTAATAACTTTATTTTAACCCTTGTTTCCTACGGTTTTAGTAAATGGCGCTTGGCCCACTATGGTTCTGAACCCTTCAATTCTATTCATTCAATTCTTAGTAACATACTGCATCTCCCTCGTGACAATATTATTTACCTCCAACAAATATTGATCCCTCTAGAAACATTTGAAAGTCGTTCTGCACAGTGATGTTATACCAGATCTAAAATGTTTGATGCTCTGTATATCAAACTCAAGATTTTGTAATTAAGTTCTTGTTCCAGAGAAGACCTCAATTCCATACATTATTACGGAGTGATAATTTAAATTCTGTAGGTACATGATAGTGAGGGGCACGCTGTAACGTTGTGGCTCAGGCGTCTTGCTATAAGCCGGAAGCTCTTGGATTCAATTCCCGATGGTGTTATGATTCATTTCAGTGATATAATTCTTCAGACCTTATATCTATTGATAATTGTTTTTAGCATGATTTGTAAGTGTGTAATATTTCAGCTAAATTTTGTAATTTCAATACAGTCTATGTTAAAAGATTTCATAAGTCGAAATGAACGTAGTTAGTATAAATGAAATGGCTCAATAACCGTAACTCTGAGTGTTTAAAGACTTAGAGAAATTGTGACATATGCCATATTATTTGAGGCTTGAGAAATTAATTACACGTTTCGCGGATAAGTAAGAGGTAACTGTGCTAACAATATGTGAATAATAATTGAAACAATATAAAAATATGCTTACGTCAGCGTTGGGAAGGCAGCACGCTAGGAAAAAAGAAATTAAACTTCAATAAGAGTGAGACGAGAGAAGATGTAGAATATTGGAGCCTGAATCAGACTACGGGAACGAAACAGCTGACCAGAATAAACAAAGGAGAAAAACAAAGAGTGAGACTGATAGAAGATACTGCTGACGAAGGATTATGGAAACAGTTGGAAGTGTCTGAGATCAGGAGCATAGACAAGACTAACGGAAGAAATGAAAGAGAGGACATGATAAGAATGGGCAAAGAAACGAAACAACTACCAGATGTTAGTGATTGTGAGGGCAGAATAGATAGAACTTTTGAGAGGTTTTAAATGGCGCGGACAGAATAGTAAAGAGAATGGAATTAGCGAGGAAGCAGAGTGCAAGAAAGTGACAAAAGTGATAGAATAAGAATAGAGAAGAAAATATTAAATGTCAGAAGAAAGTGTAAGAGTGTAGTAAGACATAGAAACAATGACTAAAAGAGAATTAAAGTGAAAGAACATCTGAACAAATGAGAAGTGGAAGAGTGAGAAATTGGAAGGGTGATTAAGTGAATTAGATATCTCATGTGAATCTATGTTGTGGGTTGGGAGTAGCATCAGGAGTGCTATAACTGTAGGAGTATTCTAGATATAAATTTACGGAAATAGGCAATAAAAATAAATTTAGATGTGAAGCGAAGATAAAGAGATAAGTACGTAAATAAATAGAGGATAGAATAATAGAGAAATAATTCGGCTGGTTGTTCTTGTCTCTCTATGGGCTGTAGCGCTAAGATGTTATTTACCATAAGAGTAATTGATAATATCATAGATCCCTATAGGCTAAGCTTCATATACAGGGTGATTCACGACTAATGACCCACGCTTTAGAAATCGGTTCTATAGCCCATTTTGAACATAAAATGTCATATGAACATGGGTCCGATTATCATTAGTTTGAAAGTAATTAATAAAAATCCAAACGTCGTACCGTGAATCAGGCTTTGGAGTTGCATGTGACGTGAAGTAGGCTGCGTGGGAGAAGGGGAAGATAGGTCTGGTGTTTATCAGCTGAGATTATTAGGACAGCCGTGCCGAGGTACTAAATGCTATGCACCTACCATTCACATCTGTGCGGTCAAGTGCATTGAAGTGGAAGGAGGGAGATTTGAAAATCTGCTTCCAAACTGAGGTATGTTTATTTTATAATTAGTACAGTATTTTGAATTAATATTTCTGTTTATTTTAAGTGAATAATTCTTACTTCTGCTCAAAACCACTGCCACTTTCGTAGGATTCAATCAACTGTAACTGCTTAACGGTTGGTAATCGAGCCAAGCTCATATGACAGTTTATGCTCAAAATGACCTATAGAACCGATTCCTAAAGCGTGAGTAATTAGACTTATAATATAAAACCTGTCTGTAAATAAATCATTCATTTTCATACTGCACATTATTTTAGCTTATAATATTCAAGCTGTTAATAAATAGAATAAATGATTTCATTTTAATTCTACACATTAACGTCGTGCGTGAAAGATATGTTCGTTTCATGTTTGCCGAATGGAGCGAAGTTCGATATTCGAAGATGTTCGCTCTGCACAAGGAGGCCTGTCATTTTTTTTTCGAACTTGTTATGAAAATATTCTCCGTCCTCCTCCCACCCTTCATGTTTCAGCAGCTTACGGATTTGAAAACATATCTTGCAATTAGATTTTCATATGAAATAAGACGAAGTTTGTGAGGTCCTGGTTTCCTCTCTTATGTATGAACATTGCTAGACACTTGTCGGTAATATAAGCATACGCATTTCTACAAAGATAATTTCTTTCATTTACTTATACGTATATTTTTGTGGATGTTCAGCCATATTAATAACAAAAGATACCCTGTACTCATTACTATGCGTAACTTCGCAAGAAATGTCTGACATTTTTATGCAGGTAAAGCATAAAGGGGCATGGAGGGGATGAGTTAAGGAGAAGGACACCGAACATAAGGGCAAAAGTTGAACAAACGTAAGTCATGGCAGACCTGCTTCCGCAAAGCGAGCTTTGGTTCCACAGATACTCGGCAAATATGAACCAAACATAAGAGCTAGTACCGGCTTTCTAAGAATTCTGTTATATTAGTTTACATGCTCCACTTCTAAGTATTGTTGGATGCCTATGGAGTAAGGCGAAGTTTGTAAAATCTTCATTTCCCCTCTCATGTTCGAACATAGCACGACAGTAGTATGTATTGTTAATTGGTCAAAACAGTTCAACTTACAAATAAAAATGTCAATCAAAATTTTAGATGATTTTGAGACATGTCTTAGCACACAAATAATAAAATAAATACCAACATATGGACATTGTTGAAATTCGAATAACTTTCTTCATATCACATTACAGAAATTAATGGCTTGCAGCAAATTAGCAACAATTTAATTCTAGCAATATAACTCTATCAATCTATGGGAAAGAAGGATCTCAGAAGTTGGTGAGAAATGTGAGAAGAGCAGGTAAGTAGAATCGGAAGGGAATCAAATCTGTTCAGGCTCAACAGTGAGGGACAACACAGTTGCGTTGCAATGTTCTGAAAGTCCAAGGCCCTTTTGTACTTAGAAAGCTGTGCCATCGCTGAAAGAGAAGTAAACATGTCACAGCTTGAAATTATTTCATTACACTTAACGTTTGTCTCATGTTATCACGCTTTATCACAAGAGAGTAGATGTAAAGTAGGTTAAAATGTTACTTTTTATTGATTTTAACAGACTATGTTCCTTATGTTTGAAGTACCGAAGATGTAAACATTGTCACACATGTATGATATGCGTGTCAAATGTCAGGCGCCGTTCGGATCCTGCCAAGACTAATCACCTCAATCCAAGCGGAGAGAGAATCTAATTGTTACTCATTTGCTCATTCGTATATATCTTATTTTTAATTGATATTCGTCTTAAAATAAATTTAAATCTTATTACTTATCCAATACTTCTCTTTCTCTTTCAGTGTTTATTTCGTATGAACTTCCACTTGGACTACTAGTGTTACTGTTATTAGCGCTGTATGAAAGTCGTTCCCATAATGGCAGAAATAAATCAGGAATCATGTTTTATATAGTTCCTTGGCCGCTTTCCGTGATAACAGCTTCTTAGACATTCCGACAGCAGCCTAATTTATCTTAATTAGTAAATACAAACATTAATGAATTATGCGTTAGTTATTTCCATGACATGACTTTATTTTCTGATTATGTAATGGTTGGAATCTCATTCGTAAATATGTCATCGGAACATTCGGAAGAACTGCTGGCACAAAGAAAACGTTGTTCAGTGGAGATGAGAGGATACGACGCTTCTGAAACACTTAATACAGTCATGTAATCCTCTAAGTGGAAACTGACAAATTGTGCGTAACAAAGTGAATTACATGGATTAACTATAGCTAGATTGATCTGACACAGAACTACATGGCGGTATAAAAAGAATTGTAAAAACAAACACTACGAATTTTGCGTCAACTACTTCCGTGACACGACTATATTTTTTTTTTATTCAATAGTGGAGGAAGGTGGTCTGGATGTTTGTCAACAGAATATTCAGAAGTGCTTTGCGGTTTATTGCAAGACTATTACATAAATAAAAATGTCCAATTGTAAATTCCAGAGAATACTTAGCTTATAAAATATTTAATACAATTCTATAATCTCCTAAGAAAGAACGAACACATTTTGAGTAACAAAATATTGAATCGGAACGAATAAAATAAAGCTACATTTACCTGTCCTAGAACTAGATGTTTTGATGACAGTATGAGAAAATTATTAGTTCATTTTATCTTATGTATTAATTAATATTCTTTCAGTATCACGTGTCAACAATAAAATCACTTTATGGTCTCGATCCTGTTCCTCCACAAGTGTAAAATTAAAATCACGGTTTATATAACGACGCTCGCAACTGCCGAGGTTATATCAGCATCGCCGGTGTACCGGAATTTTGTCCCGCAGTTCTTTTACATGCCAGTAAATCTACTGACATGAGCTTGTCGCATTTAAACACACTTAAATGCCATCGACCTGGGCCGGGATCGAACCCGCAACCTCGAGTACAGAAGACTAGCATTATACCGACTACGCTACTCAGGCCGACTCCACAGCTGGAAGCAGTAAAGTCTCGAAGAGCACGATATTTCGAATTGAATATGTATTGGTTTCCCTGCATGAGGGAAATTCTCTCCTGTTTAATTTTTCTTTTAATTTTATTTTATGTTCATATTAAACAAAATATAAACAGAGAGTACTGTAATAGTGAAACAAAAATAAATTTTTTGTTTGTTTTCAGCACATCTGCTACTGGATAAGTTACTTTGGGCAAGGCGTCTTTCCTGACGTACAGGTCGGATTTTGTTTGTCTACGAGTTATTTTATTCTGGAATATTGCACATGAAGTGCAGGATGTTTCAAAAGTGATGGTAAAAATTTATGGATGAGAAGTAAAAACGAAAAGAAGCAAAAATAAAGTTCCAGTAAACATGGGTCCGCAAATTAACCGTTTACGAGATAATGCCACATTTTGCTGGTTGGTGCCGCCAATGAACCGAGGGCCTGGATACGGTAAAGCGGCAACATTCATGCTTCGTACGTATGCCTCACTCTCCCCATCCCATTTCCTTCTAAGTGTGAGACGATAATATTTAAACAGACGATATGATGAACTGTGGATAGGCAGAGGACTTGTACCTACATCACTATATTTAAATCCCTTGGTTTTTGTCTATTGAGTTATGCAAAAAAAAAAAAAAACTAGTTTACACAACAGACAATACCACACCTGGAGAATTGCAGCATTGGATTGTAGATGCCTTCCAGTAAAAGAAGAATGACGCAGGATTGCTCGAGCGCAGTCTTGGACCTTTGCGAAGAAGACTAGACTGATACATTCAAGTGCATGGTCAGCATTCTGAACACTTGTATAATTCTTCAATTAACATGTTCATACTGTACTGTATATTGTGTGTGTATCCAATGCCTACACACTTCGCTTGCGTGATTCGGGTTCAGCATTTATTGCGGATAGATTTACTGTGACCCATTTTCTAGTTGTACATCACTTCGGCGGGCCACACTGTACATGATGTGTATCTGTGGAGAGTTATGTCGTGTACTAGGGTGAGTGTATGTGCAAGAGTTCGTGTAAGTGTAGTGTCTGGAATGAGTGATGATGATGAAGATGAGGAAGGTAGAAGGGGAAAACCGGTGCCGGCACGTAGCCTACTCCTGTCGAATAGCACCAAGGGGGCCACCACGCTTAACGTCCCCATCCGACGGACGAATCACTATCAACAGTGACATATGGTACTGTATATTGTTTATCAACAAATTTTACTATTGTTCAAACAAAAAAAGTTTCTTTTGTGCATTTTCAATCACATTTCTGTGGTGTTGAATTCAATATCATGAATTTTACTGTTTCGTGATTCATAATAAGATAAAATTATCACTGCTTGTGTTAGGCTTAGTACTTAGTATCCAGCGGTCCCTAAACAGCACAAAATGTCGTTATCTCGTAAATGGTTAATTTGTGGACCCATGTTTACTGAAACGTTTTTGTTTCTCTTCTTTTTTACTTCTCATTCCTAAATTTTTAAAGTCACTTTTTAAACAACCCTGTATATATACGTAATGAACCATAAGTAATGTTATTAATTTTAGAAGGTTATTCTTTGAGATATTTCAAACACAACAGTTTAATACAATTTTGCTCGTTTTTGCTTCCTTTTCGAGATAAAAATTGGTTTATGTGGAACATTTCATAGCGTGTTATGGTAAAGCCAGTGATTTAATTCCCAATATGCTCAGTCAATTTAAGAGAGCAGGGTACATTGTGATAATAAAAAATTGAAAGAATTTTAGTTTTGTCTTTTAAATTTGCAGAAATTTGATCTGAACAAATGTAACATTCTAAAATTCCTTTGCAGAACGAAAAGTTATATGGTTCGGATAAAATACCTACACATTTAAAAGACAAAATGAAAAATCTTTGAATCATTTATTATCATAATACACTACTCTCTTAAATTAACTAAGCATATTGAGAATTAAATCAATGACTTTCCCAAAACACTCTCGAAAATGAAAGAGAAACAGGTAAGATTGTATTAAACATTTTGCTTGAAATATCTCAAAGAATGACCTCATTAAGTTAATGGCATTACTTACGGTTCAATCTGTATATATACAGAGTGATTCAGGACCTCTGCAAGAAACTCTGGGGATCAATACATTTTACAATGAGGATCATTTTTCGTAAAACAACCCATGTTCTCCGATGCTTCTTGTAGGAGCTACGCGACATCGAAAAAGAGACAGGTATTAGTGACATTTGCAGTTAACTATGAAATGAATTATTCATTTATTTCAAGTAGGCTACCTCTGCGGGAGGTTAAAAGTGTCCTATCATTTTGCGCTCTTCGGAACACGCTTCCGCTAATTACGGAGGATGTACCCTTCACGATGTGAGGGTACATGTGATTCAACATAACTTCCTAACGCACTTCAAATTGGTTTTACGAGCACATCTAGGGGAACAATGGATATGAACAACCGGACTTGTTGCGTGGCCAGCGTGACACCCGATTTCACGCCCTTAATCTTGTTTTTTTCTTTTGGGACATGTGAAGTAATACACCACTCGAATTGACACCACAGAGGAACCGATTATGCGAATATTCGCTGCTTTTGATCAAATTCGACACAGGCCGATAACCACTGCTACGACGGTGTAATGACTGTAAAGGTTCAGAGTAGACACCTTGAACACCTGTAACTTGTCAGCAAACACACTTGAAAAATAATTCATTTCATAGGCGTTAATGTCACTAAAACCTGTCTTTCTTTCGATGTCGCTTAGCTCCTAAACGAGGCATCGGAGAACATGGGTTGTTTTACATAGGCCTACTTACATACATACATACATACATACATACATACATACATACATACATACATACATAAGGGTACTGCTCGCTACAACTACCAGTGGCACGGCGAACTATAATGATCGAGGGTATAGATCGAACAACAGACTCAAGCATCACAACAGTCGCAGAGGGAATACACAACTTATTAAATGTCTACAAATTAATTTAAAACACAAAAGAGTTGCTACTAGCAATCTTATGCACATAATGGAGATAAATAACGTGGACATTGCATTTATCCAGGAACCGTACACACTACAGAACAAAGTCTCAGGAATCACCAGGAAATACAGAATCTTCTCACAAGGAGAAAACAGAATAAGAGCGGCCGTACTTCTTGCAAATGAACGAATAGATGGGGTGCTACTAAATCAGCTATCTGACGAAGATGTGGCAGTTGTAGAAATATTATATAATGATTACAAATTCTACGCAGTTAGCATGTATATGGACATTACAACAGATATCAACAACGACTTCGCAAAATTGGACAAAATATTAGAAGATACGAAAGATGTTGGAATAATATTTTCCATAGACAGTAACTCCAGGTCAGCGGTATGGCACGACAATAATACTAACATAAGAGGCAGACAAGTTGAAGACTATTTGAGCTCAAAACAATTATATGTAATGAATGAAGTTAGTGAATTCACCACATTTGAGAGCAACACAGGAAAGAGCAATATTGATCTTACAATAACAAATGACAAACTAGTATCCAAAGTGAATGAATGGAAGTGTGGAGAAAAAGAAAGTTGCTCAGACCATCGATTTATTACTTTCAATATAAGCAATCATAAATATTATAATGAGGAAACCTTTCTGGGTACAAAATACATAATAAAAGATGGCCAACTCGAGGATTTCAGTAATAAGATACAAAGAGAATTTTCAAAACGAATACAAAATAAAGAAGATATTAACACAACCGAAGACCTTGACGAGGAACTAAGCAAAATCGCCAACGAAGAAACCAATACAGAAAAACTAGTACGGGAGTATGAAGAAGTCATCACAACAGTATGCAGAATGTGTTTCAGAACATCAAATTCAGCACGAAAATTAACCCATAGGAAAACAATTCCATGGTGGACAGACGAGTTAACGATTCTGCGGAAGAAAACAAATGCAGCGAGAAGGCGATATCAGAAAACCAAATACAACCAAGAGTTAAGAGAAGAACGAAGGTATCAATATCTGGAAGCCAAAAGGGAGTATGAGAGAACAATGACTAAGGAAAAAATAAACTCCTGGAAACGGTATTGTAGTCTAACACCATCAAGCAACCCATGGAACGAGGTTTATCGCATAGCATCCGGGAAAACAAGAAAACCCATACCGTTGACAACTCTGAAAAAACCAGATGGCTCTCTTACATCCAGTCTAAAAGAAACATTACAACACATGATAGACTACTTCGTACCAGAAGATGAAGAAGCAGCTGATAACAACTACCATAAACAAGTAAGAGAGACAAACAGAATACCATTAAAAACACAAGATGATGTCGACTTCTCACAACAAGAAATCAGGCGAATTATTAAAAAAATGGACCCGAATAAATCACCAGGAGATGACGGCATAACTAGCAAGGTTTTACTTCAAGTAGCCAAAATTTTACCGAGATACGTGACAGCCATTTACAATAATTGCCTCAGACAAGCTTACTTTCCTGAACAATGGAAGAAAGCAAGATTACTTCCTATTATAAAGCCAGGTAAAGACGCCAGCATCGAGGTCACAAAATTTAGACCGATAAGCCTCTTAAATACAAGTGGGAAAGTGCTCGAAAAACTACTAATAGACAGAATAATGCATCATATCCAAACCAAAAACTTGATGAATGGCAATCAGTTTGGCTTCACCCCACAACGAAGTACTGTGGACGCTGCAATGGCACTAAAAGATTGTGTAGAAGAAAGTCTAAGGCAAAACCAGTACTTGGTGCTTGTTAGTCTTGACATCCAGGGTGCCTTCGATTCAGCTTGGTGGCCGAGTATCATGCAAGCTTTGAGGAAATTCCATTGTCCACGTAACTTGTACAAACTCACAGATAATTATTTCAGCCAAAGAGCAGCAATATTAGCGGCAAACAACATCAAACTCGAGAAGAAAGTAAGTAAAGGCTGCCCTCAAGGATCGTGCTGCGGACCGGGATTCTGGAATATACAGTACGACTCATTACTCAGCCTAGAGTACACCGCAAACACAAAGGTTATAGCATTCGCAGATGACCTCATCGTGATAACAAGGGGGAAAACGATTCTGGAAGCTGAAAATTATGCCAATCTTGAAATGAAAAAGATAGGAGCATGGGCTATAAAGAACAAAACCAAATTTAATGAGCAGAAATCGAAGACGATGCTAATAACACGAAGGAAACGAAGGGAACAAAAATATATACACATCTTTCTCAACAACAAGGAACTACAACAAACCGACAAGATTAAATATCTTGGAATTATCATTGACAAGAGATTTAGATTCAACGAACATATTAAATATGTAACAGAAAGATGCACAAACCTGATTAATGCCCTTTCCAAAACCGCCAAGATAAATTGGGGTCTTAAACACAAAGCATTAAGAACCATATATAAAGGTGCAATCCTGCCCTTGTTATCGTATGGGGCTCCTGTTTGGATAGATGCCTTGGAAAGGAATTACAACGTCAAAAAACTGAACCAAGTGCAGAGGCTAATAAACATACGTATTGCAAAGGCATTTCGAACCACCTCATATGAAGCATTATGCGTTGTTACTGGACTCACTCCCATTTTGTTCAAGATAGAGGAAATAGTAAACTTGTACTTTGCAAAAACAAGACATAAGTACGATGGTCTAAATCTTGACTACATAATACAGCACAAGAACTGGACACACCCTGCAGAACTCATCGACATAAAAGAAACAGAACAAAATACAGAATATACGTATGAAATATACACGGATGGCAGTAAAAGTGAACGTGGAGTTGGAGCAGGAGTAGCAATATTTCAGAGTAATGAACTAATCCAACAACTAAGATTCAGATTAGACAATAAATGTTCAAATAACCAAGCTGAACAACTTGCTATCATGAAAGCGTTAGACAATATAAAACGACTAAGAACAATAGGTGAAAGACCATTAGACGAAAGACGAATAGCCATCTATACTGATAGTAAAATTACTCTGGACACTCTCTAAGGAATGGAAGCAACCACAACAACCTAATTGAAGGCATCCGAACGAATCTACGGCTGGTGGAGAACGACAGATGGCTAGTGGACTTCGGATGGGTCAAGGCTCATGTGGGGAACTACGGTAACGAACTGGCAGATCGTCTAGCGAAGCAGGCAGCGAGTGACGTCGATCTACAGATCTGTTACGACAAGGTCCCGATGAGTGAAGTAAGGAACCAGCTAGCGGTCATATCCAAAGGAAAATGGGAAAGTGAATGGTCAACTACTTCCAAAGGTACTCTAACCAAGGCGTTCTTCCCTAGTGTCCAAGATAGACTGAAATTGAAGATAGAAGTAACTCCTAACTTGACGACTCTGTTGACCGGACATGGAAGACTCAACGCATATTTTCATCGATTTAAAATCAAGAATAGTGCGACATGTGTCTGTGGGGATGGGGATCAGACAGTGGATCATATCATTTATGACTGTACGAAATTAGGAAAGGAAAGAAGAACACTAATCCAGTCTATACATAAATGTGGTGGAAAGTGGCCTGTGGACAAGACAAAATTAGTGAAAAGTTATGTAAAATATTTTATAAAGTTTGCAAATAGTATAGACTTTGAACAACTACAGTAGGCTGGCTAGTATATAAGGATAAGTTATTTGGGAAGATAGGTTAAAAGTCAGAATTAAGTGATAAGGGTCAAAAATAGGTTACTTACATTCTGTAAATAAGCTACAATATTAGAGGGTATAATTTATCTGAAAATAGGCTGATCAAGAGATAGTAAATATGTAAATACTGTAAATATTTTAATGCTAGAATATGTAAATAGATTCTTGTACTTCATAGGTTAGGAATAGGAAAATAAGTTAGATTAAGAAGGACCAATATTATCTTGGCAGTTACACATAGTAGATGAACTACACTAGTCCATATTTAATCTAGAATGGCAACATAATAATATATAATGTAAATGGATTATGTACTTGAAGGTAAACCTAGGCATGTAGTATTACTTTCCATTTGTAATGGAACATGCTGCTCAAAAAAGGAATACATACATACATACATACATACAAGCCACCGGCGTGGCTCAGTCGGTTAAGGCGCTCGCCTGCAGATCTGAAGTTGCGCTCGGGAGCGGGTTCGATCCCCACTTGGGCTGATTACCTGGTTGGGTTTTTTCCGAGGTTTTCCCCAACCGTAAGGTTAATGCCAGGTAATCTGTGGTGAATCCTCAGCCTCGCCTCGGCAAATATACCATCTCGCTATCACCAAACTCATTGACACTAAATACACTAGTAGTTAATACAGTATCGTTAAATAACCCACTAAAATAAAAATACATACATACATACATACATACATACATACATACATACATACATACTGTACATACATACATATGTGTATATATTTGAAATTAAACCACATAATAGAGTTGAAGTCAAAATTATACGTATAATCATTAGCAAATGAAATATTTTACTTTGTATCGAGGAAAGAATTTTTGTCAATAATTATTGTGCACATATTGTTTCTACCTGTAATTCGGTAATCAAAATTTTCCCACTCAGGCTAGGTAACTGCATAGTTAGTGAACAAGTTTTTTCTTAAACATTTATCGTTCACAATTTGTATTCTTCATTAACGTCCAGATGAATTTTTAGTAGCGTAGTAAAAAGGAAAAAAGAAACACTTGAACCTAGACCTGATTACCGCAAACAGTCCATTGACTTTTCCCGTGTTAAGATATACAAAAGATCAAAATGTGTAAAATATACATTAATATCTTGTAGCAAAAAGAATAGGAATATACTCGTAGAAGGTTTACTACCTAGGTACATAAGTGCTAAACTAAAGTTTAAATGATGTAATCTACAACCGTTTCCGTTTATAATGAAATTAGAAGAATTATTTTCAGTAAACCTGTCATTCCAGAGATTATATGTAACACTAAATATCCCCTTCATAATCAGCTTCTTCTTCAGAGTTTGTACGATCTCTCCAGCAATATCTTTTGGAAAGTAATATAGAGTCTTAGAAAAAAGTTTTGTCGCACAGATACTTAGGACTCCCAGAAAGGAGCCAGTGCGCATGATCAGAGGACGAGCGACCTGGTCCACAAGAGAAGGACTCATTGATGTAATAAAATTAGTTTTGTTTCCTTGTATGTCTGATCATGCGCACTGCCTCCTTTCTGGTATTTATAAATTATCTGTGCTATAAAACTTTTTTTCTAAGACTGTACGTACAGTACTGGAAAAAAAAAACCGGACCGACCCTTGTAGCTGATTTCAGAGCCTTGTTTGCTCCACAGCACGATAGACTGATAACTATGACTTTCGTAGTTCGAATCCTGCCTGGGAAGGAAACTTTTTTTTCCTTATTCAAATTTATTCCCAATGCTTTTCGATTGCTGGTAAAATTCATGTTCTGGGAATAATAAGTTAATTAAGTTGTAAAATATCGCTGCAATCGAAAAGTATTGGGAATAAATTTGAATAAGGGACAAAAATTAGTTTCCTTCCCAGGCAGGATTCGAACCACGAAAGTCTTAGTTACCAGTCTATCGTGCTCTGGAGTGAACAAGGCTCTGAAATCAGCTACAAGGGTCGGTCCGGTGTTTTTTTCCACTACTGTACATGGAATCCATATCGGCGGCATGTATATTTCATATTGCAACATGGTTTCTTAATAGTAATTTTGCAGGCACAGTGTGTCATATTCATCAGTCTATGTGATGCAGAGCTCATGTCTGTCATAATTGGCTGAAATTCTTCATTTATCTTCTCCTATCCCCATAGAATAGGATTAGGAGCAGTCGTATAAAATTTTTTCCAAGCGATGCACTGCAAATGTATTCGTAATAGATGGAATTTCGCTGCATTTTCGATTGGAGACGAACTGGAAGAAGCAATATTGTTCATGTAATATCCATAATGAAGCATAGTCAGGCTGTGCCTTTAGCAGAAATCACATTGCCACCAGTATGGCAGAATATTTCATATTCGTATAATAACATTTCTAGACTGTTCCAGAAAAAAAAAAGTCCGTCGGCTTGCTGGATTGTCGAGGGTAGTACCGGGAATGGATCTATGCACTTAGGTTTGCATTGTAAGAATCTGTGCCCTATATTTGTTGATTTCTTCAGTCCGACAGATGACTCGAGTGGCTTCATGAATCCGATGCTGACATGTGGGTTATCCTGCCTAAGCCCTGAGAGCCCATTCCCAGACGAGTACCTGATAAGCCCTTCTAAATCAGAATTGGAAACTCATAATACCCTGAAGACTTCACCCCAGTCTAATTTTAACTATTACAGTAATGTCCGCTTTGTTCACAATTTATTATGACCAGGCCGGAAGATCAGCACGAGCCACAGACACGCCCTAAGAAGTCTTGTTACCCGAAGGAGTAACCCTTGCGTTTTCTGCCGTGGCTGCATAATCATACCATCAGCCTTTCACTTATGTGATCGGGATGCAAGTCCTATTCAGGCTTGGGATTTTTCATTGAAAAGAAAATTCATAGTGACACACGTGGCGGACAATGTCGAATTTGTGTATTTATTTATTTTTCTTTTGCGGGACTTCTCCCGTTTCCTCACGACGAGTATTATCATCATTCCGGCCGATCCCTATTTCATTATTATATTCATAAGCATTTCTCCTATCACTGGTTGATGACGTATTCCACGTACAGGATGGGCTTGTCTAGGGACATATGGAATGTCTCCATGAAACTTATATGCAGCGAACCTTAGTGCAGTAAACTGATGTGGGTGAAAAGCGAATAGCTGGGGATTAATATAGCACCAGGCGTTCACCCTCCCCTTCAAGTTAATAATAATAACATTACTAATTGTGATGATGATGATAATAATAATAATAATAATAATAATATTATTATTATTATTATTATTATTATTATTATTAATAGTGTTAACCCTTCTGTTTATATTTACTTCACCCTCCCTTTCAAGTTCATAGTAATAATATTGGAAATTATGATGATAATAATAATAATAATAATAGTAATAATAGTAATAATAATAATAATAATAATAATAATAATAATAATAATAATATGATGTTGTATGATATTTATTCATTCATCATATTTCTGTAAGACGGACCTGTTACAATTCTGTATTACCCCAGATCTGCTGTACTTTACAATTTTATTCACCTATACCAAGTCTTATATTACCCTAAAACTAATCCAATATACCTTAAAAAACATAAAACATTCAATTAACTACTACCTGATTACACACACACTACAAGAAAGATCAAT
The DNA here is from genome assembly GCF_040183065.1 of Periplaneta americana. Taxonomy (NCBI): domain Eukaryota; kingdom Metazoa; phylum Arthropoda; class Insecta; order Blattodea; family Blattidae; genus Periplaneta; species Periplaneta americana. The sequence continues at coordinate 79,897,233 of NC_091126.1, forward strand.
TTAGTACACAATTAGTTTTAAATTTGTCTTTCCATTTCAGCTTCATTATCATTAAAAATTTGCCTAATTTTTTTAACTCGCTTATATTACTTGGGCCATATATTTCGTTATATACTACATACGAGTATCTATTAATACCGTAAAAAAATTATCTTAACCTTTGTGTTTATATTTACATCACCCTTCCCTTCAAGTTCATAGTAATAATATTGGTAATTGTGACAATAATAATAGTAGTAGCAGTGGTGGTGGTGGTGGTGGTGGTGGTGGTGGTGGTGGTGGTGGTGATGGTGGTGGTATTCAATTCAATTTATTCGGCCATTAAACATACAGTTTTAGGCTTCGTCAGAATACATTGAAAAAAAACATATAAATACATTTTTAAAAACACTAATAACAGAAAAAGTAAAATTTAAGTATCACAAGGAAAACATGAAATAATTTGAAACTTTTAAATTGAAGAAAACTAACTAAATTGCAATTAAACGTATTTATTAAAATACAATTTCATACAAATTTGTGTTGAAAAACTCGGTAACAGAAAAATTATTGTAACTAATCTAAATAAATTTTGCTACCATTTCCCCAGAAAATTAAGGCATACCTAATTATCGACTGAAAGAACGAACGTAGGCACATCTTAAATAATTATGAGAAACACAAGTTACTAATTTCTTTAATAAATATATAACTCTTGATAATTTTGTGCATATATATTCGATATGATTTTCTCATGTTACTTCACCCTTCCCTTCAAGTTAATAATAATAATAATAATAATAATAATAATAATAATAATAATAATAATAATAATATTGGTTATTGTGGTGATGATGATAATAACAACAATAATAATAGTGTTAACTCTTGTGTTTATATTTAATAAGCAGTTTGCAACGCCCGTGCACCTTTATGAAATACAAATATTACTACAACATGAAGAAAGAATTCCAAGTAAACGACATATTTCCTAAGTTATACGCGTTTCATAACAATTGACTTCGATGTTGTTGCAAATTATGTTTCTCCTTGTAGTTTATTTCCTTGAAATGTTATTCATAAGACATACCTAATTCAAATCATTTAATATGAAGCCCAATAAGAAGATACATTTTTGTTTTATGGATTCCACATGAAAGATAAATTACTTTTTTTATTTTGCAAACTGTACGGGTCAATTAATGCAATTAATGATGCACAAATTTACATGAAGTAGCTACACATGTACTGTAACCATTTCCAAAATTTTTCTTACGTATATGGAAATCGGCACTTAAAACCCATGTCTAGTAAGTGCTAAAATGTTTGAGTGGTTAATAGTGAGAGTTTGTGGAGATTCCAATTATTTTAAGATCTTGCTTCAGTGGTTCATTCACGACTAGCATACGATTTCACCACTACCACCGGTAAGCCCCCGGCTTAGCTCAGTCGGCTAAGGCACTTGTCTGCCGTTTTGGAGTTTCGCTCGAGCGCGCTTTCGATCCCCGCTTGGGCTGATTACCTTGTCTTTTTTCCGAGGTTTTCCCCAACCGTAAGGCGAATGTCAGGTAATCTATGGCGAATCTTCAGTCTCATTCGCCAAATATATCGCTATCACCAATCCCATCGACGCTAAATAACCTAATAGTTGATACAACGGTTTTAAATAACCAAAAAAACTAGCACCAGTAACCCTTTCTAACAATAAGGGACAGGGGACGGCCCTCTTTTACCTGTTCGATCTCTACTTACACGAAAAAGCAAAGAAAGGTAAACTATTTCTATATGGTATATTAATTACTTTTTAGCAAAATCGTATTTATAGTCTAGTTTAACTCTAGCGTTTTATTTGTCCATTTGTTTTACTTAATACTAATAATCACGAAGAAATTGTGTGATGTTTCTTAAAGTGTGAATTGTGTTTTATCTCAAATAAAATTCCATACAGTTTTATCAAAATTATGAAGTTACGTTCCATGTGATCGTAGACTTGGAATATTAACAATGTCCGGCAAAAAGTTTAGAAGAAATAGCTGTACAAGGGCAGACGGACAGACATACGGAATGTCTTCACCATATTTCTGTATGTGCGATAGTTTAATGAAAATGTTTATTTCCGCGAAATTCGGGAAATCGATTTTTTGGTAGCACCACATTGCATTCTTATTCTTCAAACAGCGAGCAAGTATTTTTTTTTTCTAAATTAAAGTCTTCTTTATATTAAGAATTTTTCGATGTACCTTGCAGTGCCGTAGAAGACGTGTACCGCTCGTTCATGAAAGTGAATGGAGGCTTCGTCATGACACGCTATTCCTTCTCGCCTCAGGCGACTTGCGGGAAAGCACCTCAGTAAAGTTGCGTGTGATTTGTTGCACTCCGCTTCTATTGCTAATTGACAAGTAGGGCCTGCGACAAATGTAGCAACGCTGAACCCAACAATGAATACATTTCGATTCATATCTGTAGTTGCTGTCACTAGGAAGTAAAACACAAACAAATCATAGCCTGCCTGTAGTTGCTAATCACTATGAATAAAACAAACGTGAGAGAAAGCCAAAATTACCCGCAATTCTCCTCCCGCGTCCGACTTAGAATCGAGGTATTTAGCCACTGACAGAAGGAACTAATAGTACGTGAAAAGTGACATTTGACAATAATAACGGTAGTGTTAGTAGTGAATAATGGTGAACACATTGAGATTGCTGTCACGTTTCATGCTACTTGAATATGTTTCCTCTGTTCTTGAACGCACGTGCTCTGGATTATATTGCTCTGCACTTAAAATACAGGTTACGCTTTTGTTCATTGCATTGAGATGGAAGTAATATTGTTTGCTTCTAGTGTAGCAAATTTTAGTGTTTGGTATTAAGGAGCATGCGCGTAAATTCACTTCCTGTAACTGATTTACAAATTAATGTACCTGAAAGAGCGAATGTTTTTGTTTATAGTTCTCGTAACCCAACTCTTCCATTTTTTTTAATATATAAAACTTTGTTGAAATTTTCTTTTTAATGGCATCTTGACAACAGCGCCTGTATATTCAGAAAAAAATCGCGCTTTTAAAGCCAAAAAATATAAATAAAACTTAATAATTATATTTGAGAATACTTCAATTTAACGCGATTGATATTCAGCGTATCTCTGACTGAAACAGATTTTTCTTTCTAAATTATCACGAACCGTGAATTGCAAGTACTAAATGTGAGAATAAGTGACAGGTAAACTATTTAAATTGGATTCAATTTTAAATGAGCATGGCACCTAAACCTGTTGCGAGTCTCGGGTGGCGGGAATTTGGCTGAACAGAATAATCTGCTAACGATACTGACCTAAAAGTGAGAGCCCGTTCCTCGCGTCGTCGCGATGAGTCTGTCTGTATCCAAATGCACAAGTTAACTCACACAACCACGGCTATGTCTTGAGAAGGACTGACTGTCGAGAGAGCGCGACCGATACCCCAGCTTCCGCGCGGCTCGCTCGGCGGTGCCCCCTCTCCTCAAATACGCATATATTGCAATGTGCTCGCGAGAAGAGGGTCTCTTTCCTCACTACTCCCACATACACATTTATTTACTTAATGTAACTGGTTTACACTCATTTTCAGCGGCACTGTCCCTCGCATGTCCGCATTTGTTTACGTATAATAACCTAAGTGACAAATGACAAAAAATGCATTCCTCATAAAAATGTTTAAAGTAATGCTTTATTTTAAACCGCATGATAACGAAATGCTAGCTACGAGTCAGCATGTTGCGCTAATAGTAGAAAACTCTAGCATACGATTTCCGAGGCCGGCTAACTCGCAGTCCCCTTCATTACACGTATAGGATTGCAGAACATTCCAAGGTTTAACTTCACAGAAGGTTTATAACCGCTACTTCCCACTTCACAACTGTTATCTGATAATTATTTCATAAATATGCCAAATTATTGCTGTAATAAAAACGGAGCAAAATAATACACGCAATACAACGGAAACAAGCATTCCCCACAGTAAACTAGTCAAGTAGAGATATGACCTAGAAGATACAGTGACTGTAAATAAACACAGATAAAAATAGAAATGAAATCATACACTTTATATTATCATAAAACAATCGTGATGAAAAAGACTTAAAATGTCATATTCGCTAAGTTTATTAACGCCATTGAAAGCCACCGGCGTAGCTCAGTCGACTAAGGCACTTGACTGTCGATTCGGAGTTGCGCTCGGGCGCGGGTTCGTTTCCCGCTTGGGCTGATTACCTCTTTTGATTTTTCCGATGTTTTCCCAACCGTAAGGCGAATGTCAGGTAATCTATGGCGAATCCTCGGCCTCATCTCCTCAAATACCATCTCGCTATCACCAATCCCATCGACTCTAAATAACCGAGTAGTAAATTAAATTGTACCAATAAAGCTGACTTTCCATCATATTTTAACTGCCAAAGTCTTCTTTCAGTACCTTCAAGATATTTCAATTCATAAACATCACGTTTCCTAAAAAAATAGCTTTTTTGATTTAGCACTATTTGAAAAGTCACTCTTCATTTGTAAATAGAAATGCAATTTTGGAAGCCAATACACTATGAATCTATATCAAGCAGTTTTATGCAGAATAATTAATTACATATTTGTACGTAAAAGGAACAAATTAATTGTGATTTAAGTCAGATATTTATTATAAACATATATTAGTGTGCAGTGCAAGAAATTGAAGATAATTTATTTTGGTGCATAATAATACTTTCATCCTTAAAATGTGTCTCACAAATTAGATTCAATGAAATAAACATCAAGCGGGATTTTTCAACAAATCATTTGTTGAAAAATCGCATGCAAAAATATGATGAGAAGGAGGTATGAGTTACCTTCTTGACTTAGATGACTAGACTTACGTATTGCTGGTATCATGATGATGATGATGATGATGATGATGATATGACAAACCTTCTTCAGAGCCCCCAACTAAATTGTTGATGTATGTGTTTCGTATCTATAGAAATATCAGCGTTTTATAAACTAGTTGCAAATTTTTGTTATGTAGAAATTTCGACAGAGATTAGAGACGTAAAGTGAAGAGAAGCACTTTTAAGCAAACTTCATTACCGCAGTGCGAACGTCTGACACAAGTTCAAGCCGGTCTGACAGGAAGAGATTGCTTATTTCCTTTTTTGTGACGTCATGTTCTTAGAAGTTTACTACAACTGGATTTATTCACTTCAACCTACTGATTATAAAGAAAGAGCAAATAAAAACTTTCTCTCCTTAACAATAGACTAATAATTATTAGTTTGTTATTATTTATGAATTATTAATTTATTATGTATCTGGATTATGTAAGTTCACTTAGTACTATTAACAGAAAATATTAAGTCTAGCTTATTGAAGTGAAAACTGCCAGCTGAAATACAATAGATGAAGCAAGTAGTGTCTGTTAACATTAGTAGTTTAACGACGCTTTCAACTACAGAGGGTATTCAGCGTGGAAAGTCAACGTGGACGAGTAACGGCTGACAAATTTTGTCTGGAGCCCTTTAACATGTACAGGGCTACTTTATGTGATGCAAATCTAAATCACGGAACCCATAGCTTTACTTCTCTCCAGAGGAAGCCACGCTAATGATTTCATCGTCCTTTGAGTTCATCACCCTTGTCTGGTTTCAATCCACGAACCTCTAAATCATAGTTATAAATTAATCTGAGATTATCTTAAAATCGTGGGATTATGGAAAATCTGAACTGATATTTGAGAACCATTTAGCTAATTTATGTCTATGTTTTATTTAAACATTTTCCATTCCATGTTCATATGGAATTATTACATAAAATACAGTCAAGAATTCCTCTCATTACATTATATATCTATGAAAAAATTCTATTATGCAACGAAATATATGAGAAAGACGAATGGCCTGAAGAATTCGCAGAGACAGTGTTGCTGTAAATACCGAAGAAAAATAATGCCAAGGAATGTAATGAGTTCCGGACTATCAGCCTGATTTCACAGTCGACGGAAATTATCCTGCGAATACTGAATCGATATTTAACTTCTAAAATGAAAGAAGCGTGGAAACAAGAACAATTTTATTTAGCTTCAGAAAAGGAAAAGGTAAGAAAGATGCAATAGAAGAGTGTGATCCCAAAACTCTTTCAGTCCATTTGGCCATTTTTATGATTTATACACATATATGGTTTTTTGAGACCTCTGTCATATTTTAAGCTTCTTTTCTTCCAAAACAACGCCAATCTTTGTCTAAAAGTTGTTTTATTGTACATGCCACTTGAAAACTCCCTCAGTTCGTAGACCGGTGGATAAAAAAGACTAGCATGCACACCTGTGGAGTAACGGTTAGCGCGTCTGGCCGCGAAACCAGGTGGCCCGGGTTCGATTCCCGGAACGGGGCAAGTTACCTGGTTGAGGTTTTTCCGGGGTTTTCCCTCAACCAAATATGAGCAAATGCAGGGCTACTTTCGATGCTGGAGCCCGGACTTATTTCACGGGCATTATCATCTTCATATCATTCAGACGCTAAATAACATAAGATGTTGATAAAGCGTCGTAAAATAACCTACTAAAAAAACTAGCCCAGACCTTTCATAAAAATGGACTGAACGTGTTTTGGGATCACAATCTTCAATTGGACTGCTGCGAACAATCGGTGAAAGATACCTAGAGAAAAATTAAGAGTATGAAGTAGACCTATTTGTGGATCTGGAAAACTTATGGGGATCCTGAAAAAAAAATGTTATGGATTAGAAAGAGAAGCCATTCAGTAATCTTTTTATAAAACGAGTTAAGTCAGGATAGGAGAAGGAATTAGAAGAAAGTGGAATAGGGAATAGAATATGACAAGAATTCTCTTTATCACCGACCCTGTTCAACATGTACTTTGTAAGATTTAGTGAAGAACTGTTTTCAGAAAATACGAGGAGTGATGTAGGAGAAAGAACAATGAAATGTATAAGATTTGCTGATGATATGATGTTGTTAACAAAAACGATGTCACTAAGGGATATGTCACTGGAACTAAACGACAGCTGTGATCAGTATGGGATGAAAATAAATGCAAACAAGACGGAGACCATTGTAATCGGAAGACAGCCAGTAAGTCAAAAGGAGGTTAGCAATAGCAAAGTAAGCTTTTAATAGAAAACGGAGTACCTTCTCCGGACCTCTAGAAAGAGAACTGCGGAAAATACTGGAGCCGAGTGTGACATTGTATGGGGCAGAAACATGGACATTATGACGAAGTGAAGAGAAACGCCTGGAAACATTTGAAATAATAATAATAATAATAATAATAATAATAATAATAATAATAATAATGATTTATTTAACCTGGCAGAGTTAAGGCCATACGGCCTTCTCTTACACTCAACCAGGAGTAAAAACTGCGTTACAAAAACACTACAAATTTACAAAGTACACTACAATTTTACACACAAAACTGAACAAGATAATAATAATAATAAAATGTAAACAGCAAGTAAGAAGAAATCAGACATAATATATAACATAGAGAAAGAAAGAAAAAAAGCATAATAAAATGTGAACAGCAAGTGAAAAATACATGAGGCATACAAAGTATAAAAAAATAAGACAATTATTGATAATAATAATAATAATAATAATGATAATAATAATAATAATAATAATAATAGTAATAATAATAACAATAAATAATAGTAATAATAATAATGATAATAACAATAATAATAATAACAGGCCTAATAGTAATAATAATACTAATAGTAGTAATAAAATAGTGCAGTACAAAGCATACAATGAATACAATATTTTTAAGTACACACAGTAAGGAAAATTATGATTATATACAGCTCAACTTATCACATTAGAGATATACCGTTATCGGAAAATATGAAAACAAAAATATAAAATAAGTTAAATATCACTAGAACATAAAAAAATGTGAATACGTGGAAACATGCAATACAACACTTGTCATAATAGTAAGTTAGTTTGGCAACTCGTCATAAGATAATTTTCTAACTTGGATTTGAAAGATTTCAATGTTCGGCAGCCCTTGACTTCAGGCGGCAGAGAGTTCCAGTGACGAGAGGTAGCAACAGTGAAAGATGAGGAATACAGATATGATGTGTGAAGTGGAATTTCTAGCGTGTTATCGCGTTGTGATCGAGTATTAATATTATGATAGGGAGAAAGAGTATGAAAACGAGCGAATAAATAATAGGGGGATGAAGTGTGCATAATTCGATATAGGAGAGAAAGTGAGTGCAGATTTCTCCTCTCATGTAACCTAAGGCATGATAACTTCTCGAAAGAAGGTGACATATGATCATAGTATCGAACATTACAAATGAAGCGGACGCACGCGTTATGAACACGCTGTAGTTTCTGAGCGGAATCAATCCTGAGATCACTGAACGAAATGTCGCAATAATCGAAGTGAGGTAGAATGAGTGTCTGTACCAGCGTCTGTTTTAACTTAGATGGATAATGAAATGTGGATATGGAGTGAATGGAGCGTGTGAAATGGACAGATAAAGTAAGAAACGAAACTGTTTTATAAAGAGTGGGTGAAGAAAGAATAATGCTGAAAATGATAAGGAAGAGAAAAGAAAAGTGGCTGGGTTACTGGCTAAGAAGAAACTGCGTACTGAAGTATGCACTGCAAGAAATGGTGAACGGGAAAAAAGTTCGGGGTAGAAAAAATTTCGCTTGATAGGCAACCTTACAATATATGGATCGTAGGTGGTAAGTAAGAGGAAGGTGGAAAAGAGGGAAGATTGTAGAACGCTGTGTTTGCAGTGAGAGACCATCCCTTAGGCAGAAGACTATGAATGAATGAATGAATGAATGAATGAATGAATGAATGAATGAATGAATGCCTGTAAGATCCGCAGGGATCAGAGAACTTGTTCGCATTACGCAAGTTTCCGCCTTAGTCACATTCCGCCTAGAACAAGATTTATTGTATGTTTAGTATTATTATTATTATTATTATTATTATTATTATTATTATTATTATTATTATTATTATTATTATTATTATTATTATTAAACGAGAATCATTTTTATTTTTCGTTGCGGATTTCTCCTAAATCTTAGAGTTCATAGTCCTAGACATGTAGTCAGTCAGTACTCTTAGTGAAGAGCGGCTCATTGTTATAACGTCCTTACGCGTAAGTGAACTCAAAATGTAATATATTTTAACATGCTTATCAAATAAAAAATTATACATGTCAGAAATGTTTACAAAAAGAAGTATATATAGTAAAAAAAGTAAATCCGTGGCGCTACAGCCCATGAAGGGCCAAGACCGGCTGCTGGCCTAACGTCCACATTCCAAAACAGAGGTGGACTGTGATCTAACCAGAATATAGGTATCGTGTGGTTAGCACGATGATTCCCCCAGCCGTTATAGCTGGTTTGCGAAACCGGATTTTCGCTACCTATCGCAGGTCCCCAAGTGCATCACGATGCTGGGTGGGTACCGGTCCCATACACTGGCCGAAATTTCATGAGAAAATTTCTTCCCCCACGAGGACTCGAACCAGTGCGCATTCCGTAATGCGAGTCCTAGGCAGGATGCCTTAGACCACGGCGCGGGACATATATATTTGTGAAAAATAATTATTGCATATACGTATTTACACCGGATAATTATAATTTCAATCAAATGTCTTAATTATGTATTTAATTGGCACAACGAAAATGCATCTTATTTAATAGATATTAAATGATTTCGTTTATATATGTCTCCTTCATTAGTTGAATCTTAGCCTATTGCGTGTACAAATTAATCATGTGATCTTTTATATGTACGTCCCACATTTCCCCGTTCTCTTGGTTTTCAAAACAATATTGTCTTTGTTAATCTGTCCTTTGATTAAAAATTTAAGAAAATAAACCATCAAGTATCATGTTATTCCTAATATGATGAATGAATTGTTGTGAAAATTTTAGCACTTATAATGAGGAATTATATTCACCTTTGTTACACCTATATTTTATTACGAGTGTATCATATTTTTATTAACTTTTCTTATGTCATTTTTTCAGTATGTTCGTAAGAATTGAAATTTTAATGGAAGAGCAAACATAAGAACGGAATGAATATTTATTTAAATGATACTCAGAGCAACTCAAAGCTTCATCAATATCAAGTACTGTATCCAATGTAATGCTGAGAAAAATGAAAGCGTTAACAAAAGGATTCCAACTATATCCGAGTTTATAACTTACTTAAATTTGTATGACTTCACGACTGTTGCAATTTCAGAGAGTTGTTGAGAAACAACAGCCCTAAATTAGTAACTATGATTTGTTTGTTTATACTAACAAGACATTGAATAAATTATATATATATATATATATATATATATATATATAACATTAAAATTATCTAAATATTATTCTTTTCGCCTCTTCCGACAGTGATGGCACTTTTAATATTTAGCTTCGTATATGACGAACGTAGTAAGTTCTTGTATTTTGATGCCTTGTATTTTGATGCCATTTTACTAACTGCATTGCCACTTGTGAGATGACATCACCATCCACTTACATGAAATTACAGTAAAAATTGCGTGGCTTTAAATGTCAGTATCATCTCATGCCGCATTCGTATCTATTTCACAGTCATTCTTGAAACTCCAATTATAATTAGATCTGTGGTCATGATGAGCTTCTCCATCCATTTCGTAACAGGACGAATTAGGAGTATCTTGCACTTACGAACGTCATAGCTATCAGTGGCGGGGTGTTTCAATTCGCAGCCGAACGTGTGGGATTTATAGTGAGCAAAACTGTTGTGGGACAGGTATTCTTCAAACACTTCGATTTCCCTTGCATTTTCGTTCCTTTGTTACTCCAAAATTACCACTTTGTCTTACTGACTCACATCAAGAGTACCACGAATCTAATTTCATTCGTACGTATGCGTAAGAAATTTTCAATTGTCTGTCACTGTAGTGAAGTTATGCTCCCATCCTTTCCACATAGAACTATTGAAATGCGTAGGATATTTTGTGGTATAATTCATAGGAGAGAATTCTGAAATATTCAGTAAAGCACGAAACACAGGTAAAAAACGAATTATCCAAATAACATACATGGTGATTTAGGAGAAATAGTAAATATTTTAGTGGTGATAGTAAAAAAAATCATATAGGCATGTGTCCAATTTTCAGTAGGTGTGGAGATACAGGTCTTACGCATAAACAACCCTACAAATTATATGAGGAAACGGCAAATGACAACGTACTTCTATGTACAAAGGTATAGTAGGCCTACGTGTCGCTTTTCTGAGATTTCTGAGGATAGCATTGTTCAAAATGGGTGGAGAAAAACAGTTTTTTAGTTCCCTTGGATATTCTTCCAGCATAACGAAGCCCCTGTGCACTTTAGCCGTCAAGTGACACATCATCTCACATTTCCCGAACGATGTATCGGCAGCAGTGGTCATGTGCATTGGCCACTAAAGTTCTCAGACCTTACTCCTGTCGATATTTGTCTGTGGTGGTGGATGAAAGGCGAAGTGTAGAGAAAACAAAGTAAAAACAAAGCATGAATTAGTTGCTCGCAGCATGATTAGTGCTGTCTCCATAAAAGCACGAGAAGACGACTTCAGAAGAGTAATATTTACGGTTGTCAACACAGCAGAAACGTGCATTGTGCTGTTGAAATGTATTGATACAATGTAAATCTATACTAATAATAAATCTGTAGCCGAAAATTTTCTGGTAATTTTCGATTTTCCAAAAATAATTGGTCCTAACATATATGATTAACCGCCCTGAAACCGAAAATCACTTTTTTTTTAATTTTTGTTTGTATGTCTGTCTGTCTGTCTGAATGTTTGTTACCTTTTCACGTGATAATGGCTGAACCGATTTATATGAAAATTGGAATAAAAATTAAGTTCGTTGTAACTTAGAATTTAGGCTATATGTGATTCAAAATATTTTATTTAAAAGGGAGATTATAAGGGGACTTGAATTATTATTAATTTTCATGAAAAATATTACATAACAAAAGTTTCTTTAAAAATAATTTTCGATAAGTTTTATTCTATAAAAATTTTGATAGGACTGATATTTAATGAGATAAATGAGTTTCAAAATTACAATAACAACGCCATCTAAGGCGGTGTAATGAAATAAAAAACAAATGACTTCGCCTATAAGGGGCTTTGGACAACAACAGTCGAAAGCTATGAAACATAGCCTACAGAGAATGTTTCTGTGTTTGTATGAAGTAATATCGAAAGCTAAATTAACCGATTTGTATAATTAATTATTAATTCACCATTGGAAAGTATAGTTCCTCTAGATGGACATAATGCTATAATGTTATTACAGTATCTAACTTCTGAGTGAATCGAGGACAGGTAAGATTTAAAATAGCTTCTTATTCACAGAAACTTGATAGGCATTCGTTTCCTGTATTTCCTAAAATAATTTTTATGACTGGATCAAAATGATCGCATTTTAATTTTGTTAATACAATTTAAATTAAATAACATAATAAACGATTTATCCTTCTATCAAATACGAATGTTCCCTGGATCAAATGTCCTATTTTAATTATGTAATTACTTTATATTTATTTCTAAAGGGTGCAGCGGAGCGCACGGGTACGGCTAGTAAGCAATAAATGTATTAATCAGGATTCGGCCTAGGGACACAGAGCAATCGTTATGAGGTTTAGAGTACACGAAGTATAAATGACGTCATGACCCGTGTGCAGTCACCCGACTGCAACAGCACAGGTGGGTCCGTAATATGCATTACCGTTGTGTGTAGGCCTATTGCTGCTTGGCTGCGGTACGTGTAACAGGCTTCGGCGTAGGGACACCTGATTGAAGGTTACAACTCACGTTAATACTTTAATGGTAGACATTTATTGCCTACACTAGGAATGTCCTGTATATACTGCATTTGTACAGGGTGAAATATATTTTGTGCCGTACTGTGATGGACTGTTTACATGTTGAGACACGAAGTAACGGCGCGCTACATCTCCCACTCCACTCTACCAATACAACACTATTGTCCGTGCGTTCTGAACTTCATGTGTTTCTGTACCCAGGACCGAAGTCTGGTAATAATTAAGTCATTTGTATTTTCTTCTTGCCACTTTTAACGCTTCTTCAGCGTAACATTCAAACAGCTGACTCTTCACACCCATTGAAAATTGGACACATCTTTATGCGAATATTTTTTTCTCAGACTAGCAAACACTAAAACCTCCTAAAATTTTTACTATTCCTCCTGAATCAACCTATATATGAAAATAAAATTGGCCAAAATTTAAAAATAAATAAAAATAAATAGGGTTAAACTTTCCATACAATTACAGCCACAGAATGAGTACGGAGCTATGTCAGAGTCCTTCAATAATGCTGTCTTATTATTCTGCGGTTTGAGGTTTGATACTTGAATGCTACGTTTGATGGATAATGGCAGAATGAAGGATTTTTCGTTGTTTTACAGTTTTATTCAGTATTACAAAATTAATTTTATTAATACTTCTCCTACCTCTGATTTAATATCTGACCGACATGTACCTGTATTGTCAAGCAGTACAGCTCACTCGACGATATGTGTTAGAGTTAGAATGTTAGAGGAATAATAATTGTTTGTATACATCTGAATTCTCATTTTTTTATCTGTTTTGTTTTCTGTTTTTTGTTTACATTTGTTTCCTTTGTTTTACTTATACTAATACAAACACAACACCCATGCCCGAGGCGGGACTCGAACCCACAACCCTTCGGACCAAGCGATAGGGACATGCCGTGCCCCTACAGCTTAAGCCATCCAGGCCTGCTCATTAGTGTAATATGTTATTAGTCAGCGATATACTCAATGCAGGGGAAAGGAGCTGGACACCCTACACCATTATCTCCTGGCTTAGTTGTCTCATGAGTGATGTCACTTATGAAGTTCCAACTTGTCTTCGGACAGTTGACTAAACAACAAAAAATACTTCTCCATAAAAACTTTCTTTTCTCTACATTTTACATTATTTCGTGTCATAAAGTAGCTCTAGTATTACATGATACTCTAAGAGATTCGGTGAAGCCGAATAGGCATTAGTCGGTCTGATGAATGTTTACTTCTTCGAAACTTTCACGAACCTGTACCGACGATAGTCAGGGACGTTCAGTTAGCAAAATCCATTCGCATACGGGAATATTCCTGGTGATGGACGGAGCACTCCCAGCTGATGAGATCCGGTAATATATCGGGATGATATGTAGTACCGAGAGATTTTTACAGAAATGCGTGAGCCATTTCTGTGGCATTTCTTATAATATAAATCCACGTGTATAGATATAATTCATTTCAATCTCTCGCTTTAGATTTGTAGACCCTTTGACACGGAAATTGGTCGCTGTTCAGAGACTAAGTTCCACTTCGGAATAGCTGGGGAATCATCGTGTGCGTTTACACGCGTGCGTTTTACATAGAGAGATTCGAAGCCCGGTCTTTGTAACAAAAAGAAAGAGCTCTATCGCTAAGAAGCAAACATTCTCATGAGGGCAGATAAAAATGTTAATGTTTTTCCTTCCACCATGTTAATAATGTCAACATAAGTGCTTATACAAATTTTGGTCACTCGAGGGCAATTACCAGGGCCGTAAAGAAGTTCCTCTCTGGCAGTTTTCATAAAGAAAATACAATTTCATTCGAAAATGTATTGGAACAGATACAACTGTTGAGCTATTTTTCAACATATTCTCCACTGGAATTGAGACTTTTGTCATACCATAGGATCGACAGAGAAGTGTAGATGGCTGTCACACATTAGTTCCGATCCCAGCCGGCAGACTTCTACGACACAGGGATACAAAAATTGATTCCATAGTATGACAAATGTATCATTTCCGTTGGGGGAATATGTTTAAAAATAGCTAAAAAATTACTGTATCTGTTCCAATAAATATGTCCTTGAAATTGTGTTCTCGTTCAGTAATCGGCCCCAGGGAAACTTATTTTTTACGGCTCTCGTAATTGTGTTTCAGTGGTCAAAATTTGTATAAGGACTTGTTTTGACATTAATAATGTGGAAGAAGAAAATAACATTTTTATCTGACCCCCCATGAAAATGTTTGCTTGCAAGCCATTAAAAGCTTCGTAGATGTCATTTGGTGACATACAAATATGTCACTGCTACCACTTGATTTCAACCTCGGAGCTCGATGTTTAATATTTCCCCGTGTGAACCTCTCGTTAATCCGAACGACACTTAGACAAATTCACGCTACAGGAGAGCGACCATTTTCCATGTCAAAGGATGTATATACAAATGCATCAAATGCTGTGTGATCTGAATGGAGGAAGACTTCCATCAAAGCTCTCCGCTCATACTCATTTGTCGTAACTATTTCTTCAGTTTTTCCGCATACATAACTTAGAATATTAATTCTCACAAGAAGTACTGTAATGCATTGTTTCCTGGTGTCTCCTACAGTACCTGGCCACATTATTTTAATTACTCACATTTTTACTTTACTTTACATATTGATTCTTCATTTCACCTCTGTAATAATCTAGTTTTTTACGCAATTTATTTTAGGAATTCACATAACATACTTTATTCTTAAACAATATAAAGTAAAATTACAAATTATAACAATGTTAATTCAAGAAATATTGATAAACGAACAATCTTTGTATTTTTACAAAAAATTCAGTATTTTGTTCGATCTCCTTTAGCATCAATTACGGCTTCAATTCTCATTGGCATGCTTGCAGTAAAGGACTGTATTACTTCCTGGATCCTCTCATAGTGATTTCAACATGTATTAACCTTTCAATAAGTCGAACTTTGTTAGTAATTAATTCTTTTGCCATCTCTCTTTTTACGAGTTCTCAGACGTTCTCATTGAGATTCCTTCCAAATACAGAACAATGTGTTTGGCACGCAATTGGAAGGAGTGTAATTATTAACATTAGTAATAATGAAGAACATAGACATATGCCTCACAACAATATAAAGATAAATTCTTAATAAAAAAATTATATGAAATTCAAAAGTGTTTATAATAATATGCTCAGGTACTGTATATTTTTAAAATAAGTGGCATAAATACGTCTCATCAAGGTCAATATTACACTAGCTATTGTCCGCACAATTAAACGATTTACAGAATTTCTTTTCATGAGCTATACAGAATTGCTGAAACTGATATGTATATTTTATTAGAACTACTACATGCAAAATTATATTGTACCTACTTCACCGCACAATAACTTTTGAATATTTATTACAGCAGCTTCTATATGGATGTCCTTACAGCGTTAAAAGCCGTGATTTGAGACAGAGGAACATTATCAAACATATTTAACTAGTATGTTTCACTTAAAGAGGCTTTTCAGGAAAATAAAGAAAAATGTGTGTATTAAGTATCTCCATCACCATCATCATCATCATCATCATCATCATCATCATCATGACCTGCTTTCAAAGACTAGAAGTCGGATATCTTCACTAGTATGAGAGTTGTGAACTGAAGATCTCGCAGATTCCTGGCTAGATAAACGTCTTAAGAGAACATGAGTGAGAAGAAATAGAAGAAGTGCAAAACATGCTCAGACTAGGCTATATGAAAGTAAGATTAATTTTCACTTCTTTCGCCGGCAGTCGAACCAACACCCATTGACTTAGTAATCACGAACGCTACCATTGATAGTGAGCTGTAACACTTGAAACTACAGGACTCAAACTGCAGGAGTCATGCCGTCGTGGGAAGACATCAAGGTTTCATCACTCATAAAATTTGCTTGACTATCATACCCACAAATGTTTCTCACTCGTCAGAGATAATTCTCTTTCTGCATTGTCATTACAGTATATGAACTATGAAAAAATAGCGGTTTAAGACAATTTACTCTGTACAAAACTTGAATATGATTGCGTAAAAGTAGCAATTTTTTCTTTAGAAATGGACACACCTTCATAATTCTTGAACCAAAAGTAAGATATAATTTTTCTCCTAAAATCAGATCCTAAACATACACGCGATAGAATATGAAGGGTTAGTTTCTTCTTCACACAACTTGTACTACGATTATCTTTAAATGCTTTTCGTAATTAAATTATTTCTTGAAAAATAATAAGGTTTATTGTACATTAATTTGATTTCAAATACATGGAATGAAAGTGAAAAATTACATTTCATTTTGAACATTTTACATTGAATGACTGAATTACTACATATGTACATAACTTTTGTCTTATATCAATATAAATGAAGTTCAGATTGTAAGTCACGTTGAAGTAGGGTTGTCGTACGTTCAGATCTTAAGGCTTCGAGAAAAGTGTCCTGCCTGAATTCGAAAGAATACTTTCAAAATCATAAATTAATAAAACATCAGTTTTTAAGGAAAATATTTTAACATCGCTTTCACAGTAAAATAAATAACATTTGTCAAATCATGCTCATTGGTAGAGTATGATGCATTTTCCCGAACTTATTGGTATAGTATGTTAGAGTGGAAAAACTATTATTGATTTAACTACCGGTAACATGAAAAATATGCCTTGTACAGAATTTTTTGTGATGACAATGTTATAAAATATGAAAATATATCAAATTTTATTATTTAACCGCAAAAGTAGGGGAGCCGAGGGCAAAGTGGAAGGGGAGGGCAAAGTGGAAAATCGTTGTTATGCTCTTACAACAATAGAGAGGAGCACTATTCAATATAATATTCAAAGCTTATGGTAGTATGTATGTTTCTACTTAGCCGCACAGCGCTAGTATCGCTGTACATGGTGGAATTGTGATTACAATGAAACGAGCTGCAAGAAATTATTTGTTTATGGTAAGTAATCTGTAGGCATCGCCATATATATAACATCTGATTTTATTATTAATGTTTAAAGCACAGTTACAAGTGTTGGGAAGAAGCTGTGATGGCAAATTTTTTTCTAAAAATTCATTTGGCAAGATACAACCACATCTAACCTGCAACTCACGTGGAGGGCAAAGTGGAAACTGAAAGAGTGAACTTTCCACTTTGCCCATGTAGTTTGGAATTCACTCATAGAGTTTGGATTTCCTCCTAATATGCAATTGCAAGATAGTTAATGCATTTGGCTTATAGTTTACGTTTTTTTTTTCCTGTTCTACGGAGGAGGGATCCGAAGGCTTACAATGCTGCCTGAGGCTTATTGTGCTCACCACTCCTATTCTGTGAATGATTGGGTTGTCGAACGGCCGTATTATACAAGTACAGCACACTGAACCTGAACTGAACCCGGGATATGGTATCAATAATAATGATATCATTGATATGTGAATTAATGATGGCGAAATGAGTCTGAGGTCCAACGCCGAAAGTTACCCAGCAATCCTGCTTCAATTGGTGCTCCGAGTCTGGCTGGATCAAATGCAGATAATTTTTTGCACTGGTTGAAACTTTTGCAGAAATTGGCAGACCTAACAAAGAAAAGCCAGTGTTGTTGGTTCTTGACGATCATACTTCTCACCAGTCATTTCAAGCTCTTGAATTCGCTTGAAAAATTTGGATCATAATCTTGTCGGTTCCTTCACACACAAGCTGCAGCCTGTCGAAGTTGCAGTTCACAAGCCATTCAAGACGCATTTTGAAGTTGGAGTAGACAAATTCCAGAAGAGCTATCCAGGAAGACACATCGGTGAATATGATGTGGCAAGTCTGATCCGTAAAGACTTTGAGAAATCGTTCGTGCTTCCGAATATCACTAGCAGATTCTCAAGGACTGAAATTTTTCCATATGAACGCAACATATGAAGATGATTTTGCTCCATCTTCTGTCCATTATTGCCAGTACAGCCTAGTAGTTACATTGCGAAGATAGGTCTCCCAATGAAGCAGGAGAATACACAGCTAGATGCTTAAAGTGTGGAACATCGAATGCGCAGCCTCATGTGACACCAGAAGATATTGCTCCACTCCCCAAAGTAAGCCTAGGCGTACTGCTTCAGACTGGTGAAACAAACCGAAAACAACGTTGTCAGAAAACTGAAATACTGACATTTCCATGTAAGAAGGCAGTCCGCGAGAGGCAGATGGGAAACCTGGCGGCAAAGGAGTGAAAACGAAGGCCGGTAAGACGATGCCGCCAGTACACTAAACCACACGCCTAGGTAGCAAGATGTTTTCTGTTTGGGCTGTGGAGAGCAATATTCTGACCCACCATCGGAAGACTAGATCATGTGTTGTAAATGCAAAGACTGGACTCATTAACTTTGTGCTGATATTAATCTCCAGACTATGTAGGCTAGCCTATGTGACAACTGCAGTGCTTGAAAACGTTTTAAATATGGACAATTATTTTATGTTTTACGTATCTTAAACAATATTTTCATTTATATAGTGTGTTATGTAATTTCCACTTTGCCCTCTCCGAGTTTCCACTATGCCCTCTTGGTGAGGGTAAAGTGGAAAATTAAAGGGTCCTCTTATTTTTCTAATTACTTTGTTGACTTCATTCATTATAAGATTATTTTTGTGTTTAAATGTTGACAGATGTATAACGTTTAGTTTGTGTACAAAAACTTTGTGATACAACTAAACACAAAGACAGGATTAGATGATATCAAAATCCATTCCACTTTGCCCTATCCTCCCCTAACATAATGGAGTTTGTCTTTTTTTAAGTTTTCAATTCAGAAAGTTGTTATTAGATACATAAACATCCAAATAAACATGATTATTTTCTCACGTACTATTCCCAGTCTTTAAACAAATTAAAAATTACGTTTTATTTAACGATGCTAACAACTGCCGAGGTTATATCAACGTCGCCGACGTGCCGGAATTTTGTGCCGCAGGAGTTCTTTTACATGCCAGTAAATCTACTTACATGAGCCTGTCGCATTTAAGCACACTTAAATGCCATCGACCTGGGCCGGGATCGAACCTGCATTCTCGGGCACAGAAGGCGAGCACTCTACGGACTGCGGCACCCAGGCCGACTTCCCAGTTTTGATCATAATTATATTTAGAGATAAATATATTTGAAATTTGCCCCTATTTGCTGAACTAATTTACAGGACTCATACGTCAAAGCTATGTTTGTACATCGAATACCGTCTGAATTATGGATATTTGTCTTATTTGTATGTGATGACAGGCATTGTCTTGAGTGAACGCCCAGGATATTGCTGGTATCGTGCTACAGAAATCAAATGACTTGTTTATTA
The DNA here is from genome assembly GCF_040183065.1 of Periplaneta americana. Classification (NCBI taxonomy): domain Eukaryota; kingdom Metazoa; phylum Arthropoda; class Insecta; order Blattodea; family Blattidae; genus Periplaneta; species Periplaneta americana. Next base: position 79,917,380 of record NC_091126.1, read on the forward strand.
GTTCTCGAGGAAAGATCCACACATGAAGGTTTACAAGATTACAAAGTCTAAAATACCAGCAACAATCACTAACTTATACTTGTGGTACAAGGTTTAAGCCCGTAAGTAAAATTTGTCTTTGTCCTAATGTACGAAAACATCTCCGTAGAGAAATAATCCACGGCGGGAAGTGAATATACACTTCAGGCATAGATAGCAACAAGTAGTGGCGCTTATATGTGAAGTAACAAAGACTTCAGTTAATGGATTATCATGTCACTTTGAGATTTACTTATGATAATGAAATAAAGGACTAACATACACGATGAAATATGATTGTTTACAAACTCGTTTCATCTTCGATGATAGAGATAACATTTGATTGCAAATTCGTGCCTTCAAAGTCGGAAGGAGACAATGATTTTAAGGATGATATTAATAATGAAAACGGTTTCTTAGAAAGGGAATAGAAATTGATTGTCTCGTTTCATATGTTTACAAGTATATCTAATGACATTTTTTTATTATTTAATATTATTCAGAGACCGTAAGATAATGTGATAATGAATCAAGAGAGGGATAAGAAATGGTAGCCATAACCGCATAAATCGGAGAAAACCTACCGCTCAGTACACCACAAATCCCACGAATAGATTCCTGAACTACATCAAGTGAAAAACACGTGCCTCTGGATGAGGCAATCTGAGGAAAAACTGTGTTATCACTTTTACCCTTCAATATAGGCTTATAACTAGAGATGGTACTTTTCGCGATCACGATAAATACGGAATGTGTCCAAATGCTGTCGAAATAATTACTTTTATATTTAAAAGCATGTTAAGTACATTACTGTAGATTTTTTATTCGCGATAAAAAGCAAAATTGTGTACAAAATGTGAAATATAAGTGTCTCTGGGAAATAAGAGCGAAATTTCATTTTATAAGACATTTTTGTGTGTTTTTTGTAACAAAAAATGCAGAATCTATGTATAGGCCTCGTCACACAGATTCTTACTTTTTTTTTTCAAACAATTTTGTCACCCCTCTATATTAGCTTTTACAGTATGAATAGAAGAGGAATGTGACCTACCTGTTATCCTCTTTGTTGTCATCTGTATCGTTATCTCGAATTTTTAACTAATCTGTCTTGTGCTGGTGGTAGAATATTGGCTGCCTAGATGATTGGCTGTACTGGAATTGGTTCCCAAATCTGTGAATTAGTTCCCAGTTCGTCCCAGAGCTATACTCGAGTTGGTTCCAGGTTGATTTCTCCTATGTACTGCAATTGGTTCCCGCGCTAGATCGACAGAAAACATTTCCCTTCCCATTTTATACAGACTTAGGACCGTCAACTACTGTCTACAGTAGTAGGTAGGTTAAAAATGTTTTGTGCTTGGCGGACACGCTGCGTCGAATAACTTCACAATTTTATTTCTGTACTGGTAAAAATTTTAAACAAACGTGTCGCAGGAATGCATATCTACTTACACTGCCATCAGAAATCTTTTCCATCCAATCTTTCACAAAAGTTTTCTTTTGTTGCATTATCTTAGGCCTACATTTACTTTTACTCCTAAGCCTAATGTAAGTATCGCACTGAACCTTCTTCAGAGCATCTGCAAGTGCAAATATATTTTGGTGTGGAGCACAAAAGTGCGCATTAAGTTTACTGCGAAAAATTCACAACAGTTGGTTGTTCGCTCTAAGGAAGAAGTAAACTCAGCCCATACTGGAGGTGGATGCTCACTTGTTGGTGTAATATGAGTATGGAGGAGGTAATCAAAGAACTGGTCCAATCGATCGTCTATAGGTTTGACAACTATTAAGTCATTAACAAAGCAATCTTCAACTTCTTGAGGAGCCAATAAAGGCAGTCCGAATATAGTTTTTAGAAGCTGACCAATTTCAGATTCCTTACTTTTAAATTCCGCACTCAAACCTAAGGATTGAATTTTCCTCCACCAAGATTGTGCAAGATGGAACCTACAACCTTTCAGTTTGGCATTAGGTAATACGTTTGAAATTCAATTTTGGATTGCGTTTTCGAAGTCGGCATAAACAACAACTGGATATACATATTGTTTAATTTAATTGAAGGCGTAAGTATATGACGCCTCATGTTGATCTTGTAGCAAGAAGAACACAAAAGGTACAGCCTTGGATATTTGAACATGGGGAACCAACTAACGTTGATGATATTTGAACATGGGGAACCAACTCACGTTGTTGATATTTTGTTTGGGAACCAATTGCAGAACAGCGAGATGATTTCTCTAGGTTCAGTATTCACGCAAAAAAGTTATACGTGTTAGCGGGTGATGTGATTAACAAGGTAGGTCGGGATAAAATCACAGTATAATTTTTTGGCATGTTTCTTAATGTTCAGAATTTCACTGTATGTTTGTATTTTTCCTTTATTTATTACTAGAGCCCGGAAGTTAGGCAAAATGCCTTTTTCAACTGGGTAAGTATACGAAAATGTTTAATAGACAAAAACATGTTTCCACACATTTCGGGACGACAGGGCCAGCTTTTATTTATTTATTTATTTTTTGTTTTGCCTATTTTATCTTCCGTTGTCTATTTTAAGGTTTGTTGTTGTTTAGTCAACTGTCCGAAGACAAATCTGAATTTCACAAGTGATACCAAGAAGGCACCACTTATGACACAACTAGGCCAGGAGATAAAGGAGTAGGGTAGCCCCCTCCATTGCATACATAGCCGACTAACTACATATTATATTAGTTAGACTTCAGATGCATACAAACAATTGTTCTTCCTCTGAGACATATTGTCACGTGAGATGTACTCCCTGATAATAGATGTACAGCTGTCAAAAGAAAAAGTGGCCGCTCTCCTGTATCAAAGTTCCCTTCGGGTATCTTCGCTACAATTCGGAGACAGGCGATGTTACATGTTGTTGGACCACGTTGCCTCATATCTACAGTTATAATTGAAGTATACTGTGTGTTATTCGATAGCATAATGGTAGCATTCAGGCGTCTTATTCATGAGGTCCTGCGTTCGACTACAACCTCGTGCTTTTTATGTCCTTTTTTGTTCTGTTTTTGAGAGAGACAAACTAGACATAATGGCTCCTTTTTCTTTTATGATTATTTTAGTAATTAACATCAGGTTCATTAATATATTATGCCATGACTTTATCATTACCATTATGATATTGTGGCTGCAAATGGAAAGAAAAAAGATTTTATTCTCAATAAAATATCTTTCGTGGCATAAACATAACAAATTTACTGGCGTCGGCCTTAAAATATTCAAACAATTAAGCGTTCAAAAAACATAACAAAAAGCCACAATTCAATATTTAGTCTATCTTCCTCTTATCTCGATCATCTTGCAGTCGAGTGGGCATGGAATTGACTAGTCTTTGCAAATAGCGACTGTTCTTAGACACGATATTCCAGGCATTCTGAACATACACACATAAATGTTCTGTCCATGGACAGGTCTTTAACTGCAAACCCAGCAATCTCCAATCTTTCCTATTTTCTGCCTTCCTCTTAGTCTCCGCGTATGATCCACATATCCTAATGTCGTCCATTATTCTTTTCAACCAGAGACCCAACCAATTCCTTTTTCTCTTTCTAATCAGTTTCAGCATCATTCTTTCTTCACTCACTTTTTCAAACACAATTTTATTTCTTATTCTGCCTGTCCACTTTACACGCACCGTTCTTCTCCACATCCACATTTCAAATGCTTCAATTCGTTTCTCTTCATTTCGTCGTAATGTCCATGTTCCTTCCCCATACAATGCCACACTCCACACAATGCACTTCACTAGTCTCTTCCTTAGTTCTTTTTCCAGAGGTCCGCAGAAGATCCTTCTTCTTCTATTAAAAGCTTCCTTTGTTCATGTTTGCAGTTTTCTTAGGAAGGATAGGCCTAAATGCGGTAACATCCCGTTGCTTTCCGCACACCACAATCTCTTTCGCATTTTATTAAATTCCAAGGGGCCCAAGCGTGGAGATGAGGAGAGTGGATTTGACTAATTGGGCCCTCCGGACTTCACCGAAAGTCACGGCAAGGGTTAAATATTAATTCTATCAGGATGTTTGACCCGTCAGAGACCGGGAAATCTCAATTAGCCTTTGCCCCCCGCATCCTGGACTAGCTTCTACGAATCATCAGAAGATCTTAGAGTGTGATTGGGCCAATTTTTCCAAAAATGTTTCCACACTTTTGCTCTCGTAGCTCAGCGGACGAACGTCGGAATTTAGATGTCAACGTCTCAGGTTCAATTTCTCGTTACTCCTTTTCATTTTATTGTGGTTCAATTGTATGTAATAATACAAAAAGGAAAACTAATACCAGTATTATGCAACTGGATTTTTCCAAACCTAATATTAAATTTATGTTATTTATATCGCTAAAGAACGATTACAATATAAATAACTTGAATATTATTTATACAGTCTCACTAAAGAACGATAACAAAATATAAATGATAAATATCGGTTTGTTTAATTAATATATTGCGAAAGAACAATAACAATATAAATAACTTGAATATTGTTTTATAATGCTAATGAAGGAAAACAGAATATAAATGATAACTTGAATATTATTTAAATCGCTAAAGAACGATAACAATATAAAAACGTGAATATTATTCATATCGGAATTTCACAGATTTATTACAGATGTATTTAAGGAATTGTAGAAGAATAGTAATTAGTAACAGTGTCCTATTTATTCTTCTTGGAGCCAAATTTGTAACTTTTAAAAGTGTGGTTACTATGTTGAAGTGTATGTGTTGTAACGGATGCTTGATTTGTTATGTATGTGAGTCAGTTATGTGATGCTTGATGTCGTCGCAATGTCGTAATTATGTTTTGATTGTGTTTGTGTGACTATTGTCTATTAATTTATGATGTATGGTACGGAAAGCTGCATATTTGTGTTATAGAAGTGTTACGTATGTGTGTTGTTAATGTTTTTGTATGTTACAAATTGATACCTGATATATTTTTTGCAATCGCAATGCCTAATTTACGGATTATTTATGTTTTGTTTACATCGCGTAAGCTAATTTAATTTTCTTTTCCATTTCTCTTTATGCTTATCTTTTTTGTGTATAAAACTATAACTCTAACATACATATGTAAAATACGGCTAACCCCCATTGGAAATACAATAATAATTATTATTCATATCGTTATAATACGATAACAGAATACAAATGATGACCTGAATTTTGTTCATATCTCTAAAGAACGATAACAAAATGTAAATAACATGATATCCATTAAGAACGATAACTGGATATAAATGATAATTTGAATATCATTTACATCGCTAAAGAAAGATTAAAAAATAAAATGAAAACTTGAAGAAGGCCCGACCCCACGACCTTTGAATCATTAAACAAGCACTCTATCACTGGTCCACGAGGCGTAGATATGGAACACTTTCATAGTTCCGGAACTGCTTGTACAAGCACATGCATCGTGTAACATCGCCGCGACCCGAAGTGGACTTTGAAAATATTCGCCACTTTTTTTTTGACAGCTGTACATATCAGCCAGAACCTCAACCAGAGGATTTTTAAGGTTTAATGCCTTATTTTGCCTTTCTTACTTTCGATGGATATTTTCAGTTATTACGTATATATTAAATAAATCAGTACAATGAAAATGTTGTACGAATTTCTAATATATTAAAAATGTAAATGAAAACAATCTTTTATTTTATAAATGAGGCACCTGTTACAAAAATTAAAGAATATTTTTGCATAGCAGTGATCTCTATTGAGAATCTCACCTCACATAAATACATTTAAATTATCTATAGCGCCATGCCTACAAAGCAGCCCTAACCTGATCAGTCGGCCGAGATGATTGATAAGACCAACTACTGATATTATATCTCTTACCCCAATCTAGACTGAGAGGTTCCGTTTCTACAGATTCCAAGAAAACGTGCAAAGAGGAAAAATGAATAAATTCTCTGACAGCTCGATTTGTATTGGCATATTACTTTGCGTTATTGCTACCGATATGACTCTATCCACACAGTAGCATGTTTTAAGTATGCTCCAATCACTTCGGGTGGAAGTATAATGATCTATTTCATTGATGGAAAACATTCTTTCAGACAGGCTACTGACTATGTCATTTCAGAACTTGAAAAATTATCTTGTATTGGCATGTAACCCAGAAAAACAAGAGAAGTACTGAAATTTGATTCACAGGTTTATTAGGTAAATAGCATATATTAAATTACTGTCTTGATGATTTTACTCTCTATTTTTTTAATTTTTAAATGCTTATTTTTTACTATTTTAATGTCCATATCCTAAGTTTTAAGTGCCTAATTGTCTGCCTATTTCACCAAAATAAATTCCTGAACTTCCGGCTGTACTTATTACGTTCAAGAATTTTAACTGTAAAATTTAGAAAATGCACATGTTAACACAGTGATAGACTAATATAGATTTTTCCATAAAAATGTTCATTAAAAAGTGTCCCATTTCAAAATGCTACTAAATTCTAACATTTAAAGCGCTATGAAGTACTAAATTTGATTTTTGAAGTGTGAAATGTTTCATTTTAATTTTCTAAATTCTACCATCTCTACCCATAATGGCTATAAGTGACTGTCTATCATTGTCGTCTGACATTCTAATGAATTCTGCCCGAATAGTGCCCACATCTCAAGCATTGAATTCTTCCGAGCGTCAAATAGAAGATGCAGTGGCTAATGGATAACATTTCTAGACAAGGATTTTGGGTATAGTAGTATGAAATTCTTCTTCTGAAGCTATTTCTATTGACTTCTGTCTTTTTAAGCTAAATTGAGAATAATTTGACGTTAATTAATGTTTGTCTCTTTGCCTATGATTGAAATTCTGACTGATATGTACAGTTTCCCCAAAAAGGAATAAGACGACTCTTGGCCGTCGGAAGCTAAAGTTGTACAGCGCGGTTCGACATCTGGTCGTGCATGCGTAGGCCTATTTTCATCCTACTCCAAAGTACACACCAGTGCAAAATGTTATCAGTTGTCTGTTTCTGGTGTAAGTTCCTTTTTACGTCCTTGATCGTTTACGTTTTATGAAAGTTTGAAATATACCGTGTAACACGAAAGTGTCCACACCCGTGGAGTAACGGTTAGCACGTCTAGCCGCGAAATCAGGTGGCCCGGGTTCGATTCCCGGTCGGGACAAGTTACCTGGTTGAGGTTTTTTCCGGGGTTTTCCCTCAACGCAATATGAGCAAATGCTGGGTAACTTACAGTGTTGGACCCCGGACTCATTTCACCGGCATTATCACCTTCATCTCATTCAGACGCTAAATAACCTAAGCTGTTGATAAAGCGTCGTAAAATAACCTACTAAAATACATAAAAAACACGAAAGTCATTCGTCAAAGTGGAAGAACAATATTAATTTTGAAATGACAAATGTAGACCTACGGCAAAGACAATAAGGAACATTGTAAGGACCACGACAAAGACAACAAGTACCACGACAAGGACAGAGATCAGGACCACGATAACATATTACAAGAAACACCAAAAACACCACGACAAGGATTATGATGACTATCACGACATAGACCACGATAAGAATTACAAGGGTCGGAACCCCGAAAAGCACTATTAGAAAGATAACAAAGACAAGGATCAGAACAAAGATCAGAACCACGATAATATACTACGATAAGAAACATGACAAACACCACGACAAGGATTACGATAAATACCACGACATGGACCAGGATAAGGATTATGACAAGGACCAGAACCACGAAACGGGCTATTAGAAAGAAGCAAGGAAAACGATAAGAACCACGACAAAAATATCAACCACCTTCATAAGGACCATGAAAGGACAATGCTCTGAACAAGGACCACAATAAAGATCTCAGCATGAACCATGGTAAGGAAAACGATAAGGATCACAACATGGAACACGACAAGAAGCACGTTAAGAGCTACGACAGAGACTACGGTAAGGAGAACGACATAAAACACAAGCTTCAAAATAGGATTCAATATGGACCACGATAAGAATCTCGTCAAGGACGACGATAAGGATCACAGTATGGACCACGAAAGGACCAGGATAAGGATCACGGCGTGAATTGCGACAAGGACCATGATAAGGATCACGATAAGATCTCCGACATGGGCCGCGGTTAAGATCACAGATTAACGAAGAGGAGTACAAGTGAGGAGTCTCAAGACTGATACAAGGCCGCTTGGCAAAGCCTGGTCTGGTGTATGGAATTGTTATATGGTTGCAGTATTACAATAATAAAGGCTACAGGTGTTTTGCATTACTACAAGCAATTAAGACTGCAAAACCTTCTCACAACACTGTACGAGCTCAGTATTCAGGTAAATTTAGACTACGCATTATACCATGATTCACTTCAAGGTTTCCAAGACGTGTTTGTGTTCTGGGTATGACAGCTTTTACGAATATTGTAATTCCTAGAATAATTGCTATTGCTTTGCATTGTTTTTCTGCAATTCCTTGATATTTCGGTTATTAAGAAGAGTGTTGAAGAGTGTTGTTATTGGTGAACACGACGAAGTCAATAACCTTCATTTTCTCTCTAGTCCACACCAGTGGAATAACGGTTACCGCGTCTGGCTGCGAAACCAGGTGGCTCAGGTTCAATTTCCGGTCGGGGCAAGTTACCTGGTTGAGGGTTTTTCCGGGGTTTTCCCTCAACCCAATATGAGTAAATGTTGGGTAAATTTCCGTGTGGACCCCGGACTCATTTCACCGGCATTATCACCTTCATCTCATTCAGACTCTAAATAACCTGAGATGTTGATACACCGTTGTAAAATAACTTACTAAAATAAAAATATTGTATTTCTCTCTCTCTATTCCAGAAGACAAATTCAGGATGATTATGTTCTATAGACTTGTGTGTTAGTATAGCTCTATTGTAGTAGATTCTAGGTTGGTCTTTTTGTATTACACCTCATTTTTCGTACTCTCACTAGGGTTCATAAAGTGGCAGTTCCAAGAGTAGGGGAGCCGAGGGCAAAGTGGAAGGGGAGAGCAAAGTGGAAAATCGTTGTTATGCTCTTACAACAATAGAGAGGAGCACTATTCAGTATAATATTCAAAGCTTATGGTAGTATGTATGTTTCTACTTAGCCGCACAGCGCTAGTATCGCTGTACATGGTGGAATTGTGATTACAATGAAACGAGCTGCAAGAAATTATTTGTTTATGGTAAGTAATCTGTAGGCATCGCCATATATATAACATCTGATTTTATTATTAATGTTTAAAGCACAGTTACAAGTGTTGGGAAGAAGCTGTGATGGCAAATTTTTTTCTAAAAATTCATTTGGCAAGATACAACCACATCTAACCTGCAACTCACGTGGAGGGCAAAGTGGAAACTGAAAGAGTGAACTTTCCACTTTGCCCATGTAGTTTGGAATTCACTCATAGAGTTTGGATTTCCTCCTAATATGCAATTGCAAGATAGTTAATGCATTTGGCTTATAGTTTACGTTTTTTTTTTCCTGTTCTACGGAGGAGGGATCCGAAGGCTTACAATGCTGCCTGAGGCTTATTGTGCTCACCACTCCTATTCTGTGAATGATTGGGTTGTCGAACGGCCGTATTATACAAGTACAGCACACTGAACCTGAACTGAACCCGGGATATGGTATCAATAATAATGATATCATTGATATGTGAATTAATGATGGCGAAATGAGTCTGAGGTCCAACGCCGAAAGTTACCCAGCAATCCTGCTTCAATTGGTGCTCCGAGTCTGGCTGGATCAAATGCAGATAATTTTTTGCACTGGTTGAAACTTTTGCAGAAATTGGCAGACCTAACAAAGAAAAGCCAGTGTTGTTGGTTCTTGACGATCATACTTCTCACCAGTCATTTCAAGCTCTTGAATTCGCTTGAAAAATTTGGATCATAATCTTGTCGGTTCCTTCACACACAAGCTGCAGCCTGTCGAAGTTGCAGTTCACAAGCCATTCAAGACGCATTTTGAAGTTGGAGTAGACAAATTCCAGAAGAGCTATCCAGGAAGACACATCGGTGAATATGATGTGGCAAGTCTGATCCGTAAAGACTTTGAGAAATCGTTCGTGCTTCCGAATATCACTAGCGGATTCTCAAGGACTGAAATTTTTCCATATGAACGCAACATATGAAGATGATTTTGCTCCATCTTCTGTCCATTATTGCCAGTACAGCCTAGTAGTTACATTGCGAAGATAGGTCTCCCAATGAAGCAGGAGAATACACAGCTAGATGCTTAAAGTGTGGAACATCGAATGCGCAGCCTCATGTGACACCAGAAGATATTGCTCCACTCCCCAAAGTAAGCCTAGGCGTACTGCTTCAGACTGGTGAAACAAACCGAAAACGACGTTGTCAGAAAACTGAAATACTGACATTTCCATGTAAGAAGGCAGTCCGCGAGAGGCAGATGGGAAACCTGGCGGCAAAGGAGTGAAAACGAAGGCCGGTAAGACGATGCCGCCAGTACACTAAACCACACGCCTAGGTAGCAAGATGTTTTCTGTTTGGGCTGTGGAGAGCAATATTCTGACCCACCATCGGAAGACTAGATCATGTGTTGTAAATGCAAAGACTGGACTCATTAACTTTGTGCTGATATTAATCTCCAGACTATGTAGGCTAGCCTATGTGACAACTGCAGTGCTTGAAAACGTTTTAAATATGGACAATTATTTTATGTTTTACGTATCTTAAACAATATTTTCATTTATATAGTGTGTTATGTAATTTCCACTTTGCCCTCTCCGAGTTTCCACTATGCCCTCTTGGTGAGGGTAAAGTGGAAAATTAAAGGGTCCTCTTATTTTTCTAATTACTTTGTTGACTTCATTCATTATAAGATTATTTTTGTGTTTAAATGTTGACAGATGTATAACGTTTAGTTTGTGTACAAAAACTTTGTGATACAACTAAACACAAAGACAGGATTAGATGATATCAAAATCCATTCCACTTTGCCCTATCCTCCCCTAAGTCTTATTTTATAAACAATTTTTATGAGAAGTATTTCCATGTTGAGTTTTCTTCCATATTGATTTTGAATTAATTTAACACAAAGTAAAAGAATATGCTGATTACGCGATAATCTTACGGTTGAAGCATTGTGCTCCAAGCCGGAAGGCCGAAGATTTCATTCCCGATATGAGCATGGATTTTCTTCATTCCAATGCTTTGATCTAATCCTTCAGGCCGAACTGTGTCTCTGGGTATTATACAGCCTCTAATAGAAATGAGTACCAAGGATATTTCCTTCGTGGTAAAGGCTGCAACCACGTAGAACTGAAAACCTTGCCAATGCCAATTTTCTATAGGCTATCCTATAGTCCTTCATTGCCTAAAATAGGATATTGTCCACGCAAGCTCTCTTGGCAGCTAGGTAACCTAGCTCTCTTTGCCTGACCTGCAGCTATCCGTTTTGTACATGGCGCTTCTTATGCAGTTGTACTGACTGTTAACAAAAATATCGTTAAGGTTTTACTTGATACTGATATTTCCATACTATTTCCAAAACGAAGAGTCTAAGTTTCAGTTCCATGATAGCATTCCTATAATATTATAATTAATTCTAGTTGACAACTGTTGCGTGTTGTTCTAGGTATGTAGTGACACTATAAAATGGAGATTTCCATGAAAATAACAAGTTTTGACATCCCCAGCAACGTAAAAGTGATTTTTACATGTCTCTCATGTACAGGTGTCATATTAAAGTCGTTCATAAATTGTTTTAAGCATCACACGCAACACGACTACGGGTGAGCACATAATATTTTTCGTCGTTGAATTTCTCTAACTCGCAGAGTTAGTATTTTAACTTAAGTAATGAATGAGAACAGCTAAACATAATAGACGTAGGTTTGGGGGACTAAATGGTACATTAATTCATACAATGCGTCCGAGTAAACAGACAAACATTTACAATACGTGGATCTCTCGAGGATAGTTCATGGCTTTTAGCTAGAGTGAGGTGCTCGTTTAACTGCCTGAGAGGATTTGATATTCCGTCCTTCCTTTCGTACTTTTTTAATTTCAACTTCGATTCCAGGTGATTATAGAGTATTCTAATTAATACTACTGTAAAATATAAATACGCAATCCACCATAACATATGAACCGGAATATTTCACTGCAATAGCTACAGAAACTCGAATTCTACCGTCGGTAAATATTGACAGTTCGAATCTCTGAAGCTCGTAACAGCAAAGGTGAAAGATAGTGAAAGAAGAATTAAATGTATGTAAGATGTTCCAGCAAGCAAACTACGTCGACATCGTCCAACTCCATGCGGGTTGTTATTGATCTCGTATGTCTTAGAGACCATATGGTCTGTCACAGTCTGAAACAATCTTTTTTCTTGGTATATCCAGGTTTTGATGTGACTTATTCAAAATATATTGAAATAAATCAATAAATTGTGTTAAAATTCTGCGCTGTCTGTTCTTGAAAGATTCCTTGCGCATTCCGAATGAAAGAAAACAAATAAATCAATTTGAAGGATTGTATGCAACTTGCGTGTTAATAAAACGATGTTATAGGAACTCTAAGAACAGCAAATAACTGGATAAAACATTATCAAAAACTGGAATAAACATTGGAAAGGAGAAAGAAAATAAATAATTAACGTAACAGATTGTCAGAATGTGTTTTGTTTAACATGAAATTATCATACGAAGACTAAAATTTGTAAAATTCACGTGATAATGTCAGTGAACGTTATACTCATCCCTGATTCCGCCTAGGAAACCTTTAAATACCTCCCATGTGTCTCGACTGTTATTTGGGCTGCCTAAACAAAAATGAGCGGCTTAAATCAGACACTCTGTGAAGAGATTCCTCCTCCTTAACTATTGGGCGAATTTTTTAATATTTAATACGTACGAGTCCATATATTCAGAAATGATACGCATGCAATACGCAGTGTCCCAAAATTATTCCTCCAATTTCACAATGGGCATATTTTATCTCTGTAAATCTGTAACTATTAATGTATTAACTGTGTATGGATTTCTCACTGAATAAAAGCTGCACGTTAACGTTATGAATACTTTCTTCGGCAACTACAATATTAAAGTGTAAAGTGAAGTCTAGAGTACTGTTGGAAACTCACTGTTATTCTTCATCAAATTTTGGACTTACCACTGAATAGTAATAGCAAAGGAAGCTTTTAATAGAAAAAGGAGTATCTTCTGCGAACCTCTGGAAAAAGAATTAAGGATGAGAATAGTGAAGTGCTTTGTGTGGAGTGTAGCGTCGTATGGGGCAGAAACTTGGACATTACGACGAAATGAAGAGAAACGAATAGAAGCATTTGAAATGTGAATATGGAGGAAGAATGGGGCGTGTGAATTGGACAGACAGAATAAGAAATGAAGTTGTGTTGGAAAGAGTGGGTGAAGAAAGAATGATGTTGAAGTTGATCAGAAAGAGAAAAAGGAAATGGTTGGGTCACTGGCTAAGAAGAAACTGCCTACTGAAGGATGCACTGGAAGGAATTGTGAACGGGAGAAGAGTTCGAGGCAGAAGAAGATATCAAATGATAGACATTAAGATATGGAGACTAAGAGAAAGGCAGTAAATAGGAAATATTTGAGAATGCTGGGTTTGCAGTGAAATACCTACCCATGGTTATAAACAAAAACATATAATGTTCACAACTAATAAAATAAACATAAACGAATCGTCTCTCGCAGGAAGAAACTAATAATAATAATAGTAATAATAATAATAATAATAATAATAATAATAATAATAATAATAATAATACAATCACCTTTGCACAAAAGAAAAGTTCAAAACTAATAAAAATGATACAATTAATTTTATTACAAATTAATTGTTTTATCAAAGTACATAAAACGTTGTACGATATACTTTTCAATGTCTTATTGTAATATGAAACGTTATGATACTCATATCGTAAATAATTATTACGAGTACTTAACTTCAGTAATTTATAACAATGCTGATTGGAATTTCCCGTCTGATTTATATCCAATGCCTAATTCATAACAGAGAACTCATTAATCTGTTTAATTCCCTCTTGAACATCTCTATGGATGAACGGCCTTCAGATTGTCCTTAGATAAGTTTCTGACCGTCCTTGTTTTTACAAACATTTATAGCGCTGCATTTTCTTCCTCGGCAAGAGATCACGGTCGTGTGGACATATTCGTAACCAGACAAACCGGTGTTGTAATGTATCCGGAGGAAAAAAAACCTACTATAGTCTGTAACGTAAGATTATTGCTTATCTTTGGAGTGACTAACCAATTTCGTGGTTGAAGGGATAGTCGCAGATTATTTTAGTATATTGTATATATACACGCTATGCTTTCTATCATCCTTCCTGTAGTAAATGAAAACAAAAGCTTAAATGCTAAAGGCTATTAATTCGAAAGGTGACATTATATTAGTGTTCTGCAAAGGAGGACACATAATTGAATAAATATACACATAAATAAAAGCCAGGAGATATTCCATACTGCTTTTCATCTGATTGTGATCTCATCACATGTGAAATACCATAAAGTGGAGTAAACTTGACCACAAAAAGTAAGACTTAAATCATGATATCTGCCCTGATTGTGACTTAGAATTATAAAAAACTTAAGAAATGGAGAAATAATAATGAACTTTAAAAATATATTCAGTGCATCTGGTATGATTAAAGTCTTTTTGTTAGTCAAGTTTATCCCAGTGTACGGGTACTGTGTTATAGTGTTTATTATTTCTCTCACTAACATAGCCTGATATTTTGTCTTAATGTAGGTGAACGCAGTTATTGCCCCTATTTCTCTTTCTTTTCTCGGCTCTGAAAGAATATGATTGGTTGGCATTAGGCTGCGATTGTTGCTAAGTATGAGGCAGAAAGGACACCAGAATTCCTATCAAATTTACGGAAAATTATTCTCCAGAAATCAAATCTGTTCCATTTCACTTCATAGCAGTCGCTTCATCAATCCTCAGCCCCTTGATAATTTCCATATTGCGAAATATATTACTAGAGAATGTTGAAACAGTAGTTCATTTATTCAATAACTTATAGTTGTTTTTATAGCCTGAATTGTGATACGTCCCAAATTGTTGTCTCATCAAGACTTGTACTTTCAATTTTTGCGTATATTGGGGAAAAGTGGCTTACACAAGTTAGTTAGTAGGGTTTAAAAAGGGCGCGTCAGCTACTGGCTATTTGCGCCTTTAGTTTACGCACTGATCAACAAAGGTATAGTAATACATTGTATCATGTTACATTATGATGCTCCCATCAGCAGTGTAACAAGAAAACTCTTATAATAATAATAATAATAATAATAATAATAATAATAATAATAATAATAATAATAATAATAATGATAGTAATAATAATAATAGTAATAATAATAATAATAGTAATAATTCGTGGCGCTACAGCCCGTGAAGGGACCAGACCGATTAGCCGGCTGCTGGCCTCACGCCAGAAACATGCCGAAGCAGAGATGGACGAACATCCAACCAGAATGGAGGTCTCGTGTGCCTAGCAAGATGATCTCCCCTAGCCGTTATAGCTGGCTTTCGCAACCGGATTTCGCTACCTATAGTAGCTCCCCAAGTGGATCACTATTCTGGGTGGGCACCGTTCCCATACACTGGCCGAAATTTCATGAGAAAATTTCTTCCCCCATAAGGACTCGAACCAGCGCACATTCCGTAACGGGAGTCCTAGGCAGTATGCCTTAGACCACGACCCCACGGCTCGGCACAAGAAAACTCTTATACACATTTTAAATATATTTTATGTTTAATTTATACACACTGCATTCCGAAGAAATTATCACTTGTTTGTTATTACAGCATTATTTAGATGTGCTGAATTATCATATTTCTAAATTTTGTTTGATGATATTTTTTATTAAATTTAAGTGGCATAATTATTGACCGCAATTTTGTGGAATTCCCACAGACTTCACTAACCTTCTCCACCACAATACATGTATCTGGATTGAACATTTAATTCACAGTTAGGATGTCTAAAATTGCAACGAAAGATTGGGTTGCTTTCTCTCACTGTTTCAACAATTTCAATCCTAAAAATTAGAGACTTTCTTATAAATGAAAAAACAGAAGAGAAAAGGCAATACATAAAAAAATCACATGTCACAAATGACACAAATTTATGCAAAATACCCATCATAATACCTAATTTTTTTATTATAGAAGTATATTTCCTTTCAGATTCTCCAAAAAAATCTTATGAAACAGGCATTCACTAATCATTCGAGTCTGGTTACAAGATCAATACTATAAAACTTTACACGTTGTGTGCCATCACATGTACTGGCAAATTTTTGCATACTTTAAAATGGCAGGAAATAGTGTATCTAAGTTGACAGCTTAAGTAAAGAGCAACACTGCCAAAGCCTGAGGGGCTAATCTGTCGGAGTCAGATGATCAAAGCCGTAAAGACCGGCAGTAAAATTGTAAACGAAATTTCCCATATGGCGAGCAGTTGCATTTCACTAAACATAAATCGTATTCACTAGTCAGGATCGAAGTCACATGTCGGTGGAAACGTTTGCAAAGGAATTCCTCGCACTTCTTCAAAATAAAGCGATTTTTAACACTACTTTATCTTTGCAAGAACTGTCGCGTATTTCTATTATTGTACAAAACAACGAAATGATAACTTAAATCTGCTTCCTTCAAGAGTATGAACTTTTGTTTCTTTACAGTCCAACTCAACTGTCCATTGACGTGGAATGGCTCATGTACAGTAGGCCCTATATATATATATATATATATATATATATATATATATATATATATATATATATATATATATATACTTACTTACTTATGGCTTTTAAGGAACCCGGAGTTTCATTGCCGTCTTCATATAAGCCCGCCATTGGTCCCTATCCTGAGCAAGATTAATCCTGTCTCTATCATCATATCCCACCTCCCTCAAATCCATTTTAATATTATCCTCCCATTTACGTCTCGGCCTCCCCAAAGGGCTCTTTCTCTCCGGCCTCCCAACTAACACTCTATATGCATTTCTGTATTCGCCCATACGTGCTATATGCCCTGCCCATCACAAACATCTGGATTTAATGTTCCTAATTATGTCAGGTGAAGAATACAGTGCGTGCAGTTCAGCGTTGTGTAACTTTCTCCATTCTCCTGTAAGCTCATCCCTCTTAGCCCCAAATATTTTCCTAAGCGCCTTATTCTTGAACATCCTTAACCTCTGTTCCGCTCCCAAAATGAGAGTCCAAGTTACACAACCATACAGAACAACCGGTAGACCCCTAATATTTATTGTTTCATAAATTCTAATTTTCAGAATTTTTCTACAGCAGACTAGCTTCTAAACCGTATAATAACAGGCATTTCCCATATTTATTCTGCGTTTAATTTCCTCCCGAGTGTCATTTATATTTGTTACTGTTGCTCCAAGATATTTGAATTTTTCCACCTCTTCGAAGGATAAATTTCCAATTTTTATATTTCTATTTCGTACTATATTCTGATCACGAGATATAATCATATAAGTTACTTTGTAAGTTATAAATAATAATAATAATAATAATAATAATAATAATAATAATAATAATAATAATAATAATAATAATAAAGTGAATAATTTAACAGTTAATTCCCTATATTTGGTAGTGAAGCATAGCTATTGAATAAGGATTTATCTGTGCTTCATTTCACTCCAAGTTAATTTCCAGCCTATGTATTTCAATTTTAAAAGATTATGATATTACATACTTCTTCACCTAACATAATTAAGAATATTAAATCGAGGCGTTTGAAGTGGGCAGGGCATGTCGCATATATGGGTGAATCCTACAAATGCATATAGAGTGTTAGTTAGAAGACCTGAGGGAAAAAGGTCTTTAGGGAGGCCAAGGCGTAGATGGGAGAATAATAAAATATGAGATATGATTGTAGGAACTGGATTATTCTTGGTCAGGGACCGATGGCGGGCTTATGTGAGACCAGCAATGAACCTCCAGGTTCCTTAAAAACCACTTGTAAGTAAGTATGTATGATATTATAGAAGAAATTCTCATATACCCGAAAAAATAGGAAAGTACAGGTTGAAAGAACGCAACGCAAGTTACCAAACAAGCATTTAATTTAATATATATATATATATATATATATATATATATATATATATATATATAGCAAAAACGCAGCAAGATTATTTCAGGAAACGGTGAATGGATCAAATGAAGTAAGAGAGTTAATTACACAGTCTCTATTAACCTAAAAAAATTATTCAAGTAAAAGATTAAGAGCATGGAAGAGGACCAACAATACGCTCCAAAAATATTTTAATAGCGGAAATAGTAGAAGTGAAAAACTGTTAATAAAAATTTACGTAACGGAAGCTTGGGGGTTGGGCGAAGGGCTAACAACCCAGCACCGTAAAAACAGCTTTTTACGAATCCTTCAAATAAGACCTTTAGGGAGGCCGAGACGTAGACGGGAAGATAATATTAAAATTGATTTGAGGGAGGTGGGATATGATGATAGAGAATGGATTAATCTTGCTCAGGATAGGGACCAATGGCGGGCTTATGTGAGGGCGGCAATGAACCTCCGGGTTCCTTAAAAGCCAGTAAGTGAGTAAGTAAGTAACGAAATCTGACATCAAGATTATGACCACTAGCTTCTCTGGTTATCGTGACATAAATATTGCACTCTACCGTTTTGCAAGCGTTCAGCTAGGCAGCCATGATTTACGTATTCTCATTATTACTTGAGTTATGTACACTGTAAACGTGAGTATTGTGCAAATGATTGGAAATATGCATACGTTTAGACTTTTGTTTCCACGTTGACTAAAGTAGAAATCACATCAGTTTGGTACTATTTGTAAGTTGTATGAATCATAAATTTTATTTTAGAATGTTAATTTACTGTCTTTTACTGTATAATATTTAAGAAGTGTCTTATTTAGATATTTATCTTCTGTTATAATATTCGATGGAAGTGGGTAATTGTTCTTCGTTTTGTACTTGTGCTGTGACGTTTGTGAGGGCTGTGAATCATGCTAACGTACACTGTGAGGGAGACCTAACACGTGTGAGAGTTACTGTTAGTCCGAAGAAAGACTAAAACATCTAAATTGGCATGTGTTCGAAGATTAGGTAAAGTTTTATTCAATAAATTGTAACTTATATCCAAATTACCCACTGTACTCAAATTATCCTAACCCACCCACTATTACTTTCTTTAGCGATATCTAGCGTATTTTGAGATTAAAATTCATATTCCTTTATAACGACACCTCGCAACTTTTGAGGTTCAATTTAGTAACAAAAAGGTATCACGAGTTGCCATCCCTTCCTAGAATTTTTCTTTGGAAAGAAAGGAACGTACTTTCAACTTAAACATATCAAATTCACTCAATCTTATTTTGCACTTACTGTGCACAAAGCAGCAAAACCATTATTATGCACTACGGATGACTGTGAACACTTAAACAAATTAAATTGTATTACAAAATGTTTGAATGTCGGAACATATTCACAGCAAACACGGAACAGGGACGAGGAATGAAAATTCCCGATTTTCCGAACAGCTTTGACTTACTGTTAGAGAAAATAAATAGCTTCGAAAAATCATCCAGTTCCTTATTAAACTGTTGATGCGCATACAAGTTATCGACATATCGAAAGTGTCCAGAACGCATCTGTATAAATACTTCATTTCTGAGTTCTTGCATTGCAACAGATTTCTGAATAAAATAAGGTGTAATTATTCCTATTCCACAAACAACACGAATTATTTCCTAAAGTGAAAAAGTAATATTTCCCAGTACTGTAAAGCCTCAGTTTTGCGACAACTCGAAAAGCTACAATTTCTCGCCAATAGCGGAAGTTCTGACAGAAATTCTGAAGCAAGTTACCTTTTTGAGTACTTTGGTTTTAACTTTGTTTTCAATTTCTTTGGGATCCAATATCACTACAGCATCACCTCAGTCACTGAAAAGTCTGTATAATTTGTAACCAACGATATAGCAATGCTTATTCAGTAAATTAAAATTTATGCATTTAAAGTTCATACTTCTGGCCACAAATGGCGTTAGCGTGCTTCTCATGTCGTCAGTGTTTAATGTGGAATATGAACGCGGTGTGGAACTCGATTAGATTAGATCAGAGTCTTAAAATGGCGGACTCCGGTCCGGATCCGGACCCTGAAGCCTTTTTCCCGGACCTCCACCGCTTATACAATGTTAGAGTAAACAGAAAGTAAAACAAATACAAAACGCAGTAAACAATTTTAAAGAGTAGTGTACGACTTATACGTCCCCTAAATTGTAAAACAATATTTTCTCCACAGATGTATAAACATCGGTGTTATGTTGTGAATTATTTCAGTGAACGTCTTGGCTTCCTTGATAGTGACTCAAACCCTAACTTGTCCAAATTTTTAAAATATGTGCTGACAATGTTTGGGTCTTTGACATAATTATGTATGCGAAAGTATGTTTTTTGAAGAATATTTTCCGATTCACAATATCTAATGAGTACTTGCAGGACTGCATAACAATTGCTGAAACTTCGTACAAACTGGACTTTGAAAAGATTTTACAAAGCAAGGCATGCACCTTTTCTCACTGATAAGATTGGTTTGGTGAATTTTTGTATTTCAAACGTGAATATTGCAATTAAATTTAAAATATCATTGCTCTAAAAATTCTTTTCTGTGTGAATGTATTGTATGTACACACTCCACTGATTGAAATACAAACAAAATGCATGGATAAACAATGCTAATACGTCATTGTTACTTTTTCTCCATGCAGTATTGAAGAGGTGGATTTCAAAGTGTACTAAGTCCTTTTTGAAGATTTGATTTATTCAAGTTTTAATTTATCCTTTCCAAGCCTATATATATATAACTGTGTTACTCAGAGATTCTAGCTGATATGTACATCTATCAGTCAATACATCTCACTTGATGATATGTGTCAGAGGAAGAACAAATGTTTGCATACATCTGAAGTCTGATTAGTGTAATATGTAGCCAATCAGCCATGTATGAATGGAGAGGAAAAAACTGGCTATCCTGCCCCAATATCTCCTGGCCTAGTTGCGTCATAAGTGGTGCTAAGTTGGTATCACTTGTGAGGTTCAGACCTGTCTTCGGACAGTTGACTAAACAACATAATATAACTGTGCAAGTTTATTTAACAGACTCTCCTAAGTCTTGACTTAGTGTCTGCATATGCGTTTTCAAACGGATCTAAGGTAGCCAAATTCATTTTATCAGTTTTTGTCATTTTTCTCATAACTTGTCATTTGGACTTAGGTCGGTTTGTAATCCACCTCTTCAATTATGCGAAGTAATCAATCAGCGTAAGATCAGCACCTGTCTTACTCAACCAAATTTTTGAACATAAAAATCCCCTCTATTGCGATGTTACTATCAATCGGGACCCCGAGGAAAAATAATTGAAGACCCCTGGATTGAACGATAACAAAATTAAAGGGTATATAAGCGTAATTGTAGAATAAATTATAAAGTTAATAATTTATTTTTGCTTATGTCCAGCTGTAATTTCAATCTCATGTTAAAATATCACGCTAGTTCATATGCTTATCACAAGGTAAATTCTGCTTTCTGTGTTATGCCAAAAAATTGAGTTTTTCGTTTCAAATCTTTGGGACACATGCTGATTTGTACAACAGCATTGTCCTCGTTGCGGACTCGCTCCAGTAAAGGCTGTGTTTCAATGTCACAATTATATTCATGCAATTTGAATAGCATGCACAACGTTTGTGTTTACGTACCGTTACGTTCCCACGCGATGGCTTTTAAAACTATCGATTTTTCCAGCGATGAAATAACTAACACGTTTTCAGCATGACATGTCTCTTCCACACCGCGGTTTGCCGCGAAATGAGTACGCTGGATGGCACAGGTAGTAGTTCCGCGGCGAAGGTCGTGTTCTGAGTCCCGTTGGTTGTGACATGGCGTTGTGGTGAATTCTGTATGAACCACGATTCTCTGTTCACGTAATACCTCTATTGTTTTAGTGCAGATTTCATTTTCACAGATGTAATTGTTATTCCCAAGGTTTAAGAGGACTTGAACTTAACCACAGACGAAACGACCTTCCCAAAACACGCTATACAGTGTTTCATGTAAAACAATTTTTATCTCCAAAAGCAAACAAAAATGAGCAAAATATACGATCCTGTCGGCAAAGAGGGAAAAACATGTCAAAAAAGGGGATTTAAAAAATTTGTTACAATTCATAGCATTTGAAATTTTATATAATTATATATTTCTGTAGTATTATATTCCACTTATTCATGTAAAGTAGTTTCTGTATGTAGCACTTCTGCGTACAAGCACTGTACAGTCGATTGGCGCAACATAGATTTCGACTGTATATGTCCCCAGGTCCAGACGGCCGCTTGATTTTGGCAGAATAAACATTATTATAGCGATGCGTTAAGAAATCACGTAATATCCATCCATTATAACTCTATCCAACGACAATATTGCTGATGTCGAAGTTAAACAATAAACATAGTCGCATGCGAGCGATCTTCATCGCTCTGAATTTTAGTGGACAGTCGGTGCAGTATGCAAAATGGCACAGTGAGTGCATCAACACCGTTCGAATTCTATCTGAAGTGAAGTTATGCGACATGGAAATTCCAAAGCGCGAACTGTCGCTCTTTTGTACAGTTGTCAAAAAAAAGTGGCCGCACTCGTGAACAGCAAATATTTTCAAAGTCCACTTCGGGTCGCGGCGATATTACACGATGCATGTCTTGTACTAGCAGTTCCGGAACTATGAAAGTGTTTCATATCTGCGCCTCGTAGACCAGCGGTAGAGTGCTTGTTTAAGGATCCAAAAGTTGTGGGTTCGGGCCTTCTTCAAGTTTTGATTTTATTTTTTAATCGTTCTTTAGCGATGTAAATGATATACAAATTATCATTTATATTCAGTTATCGTTCTTTATGTATATCACGTTATTTATTTTTGTTATCATTCTTTAGAGATATGAATAAAATTCAAGTCATCATTGTATTCTGTTATCGTTTTATAACGATATGAATAATAATTATTACTATTGTATCTCCAATGGGGGTTAGCCCTATTTTACATATGTATGTTAGGGCCATAGTTTATACACAAAAAAGATAAGCATAAAGAGAAATGGGAAAGAAAATTAAATTAGCTTACGGGATGTAAACAAAACATAAACAATCCGTAAATTAGGCATTGTGATTGCAAAACATATATCAGGTATCAATTTGAAACATACAAAAACATTAACAACACACATACGTAACACTTCTATAACACAAATATGGAGCTTTCCGTACCATACATCATAAATTAATACATAATAGTCACACAAACACAATCAAACTATAATTACGACATTGCGACGACATCAAGCATCCCATAACTGACTCACATACATAACAAATCAAGCATCCGTTACAACACATACACTTCGACATAGTAACCACACTTTTAAAAGTTACAAATTTGGCTCCAAGAAGAATAAATAGGGCACTGTTACTAATTACTATTCTTCTACAATTTCTTAAATACATCTGTAATAAATCTGTGAAATTCCTATATGAATAATATTCACTTTTTTATGTTCTGTTATCGTTCTTTAGCGATATAAATAATATTCAAGTTATCATTTATATTCTGTTTTCCTTCATTAGCATTATAAAATAATATTTAAGTTATTTATATTGTTATTGTTCTTTCGCAATATACATAATCTGTATTTTATGTCAGTGATTATTATAACAGAAATAACCATCTTTCTTTGTAAAATAGGTTATTTCATTTAGATAATTAAATACGTCTTATATTATATCTTATATTAATTAAACAAACCGATATTTATCATTTATATTCTGTTATCGTTCTTTAGTGATACTGTACAAATAATATTCAAGTTACTTATATTGTAATCGTTCTTTAGCGATATAAATAACATAAATTTAATATTTGGTTTGGAAAAATCCAGTTGCATAATACTGGTATTAGTTTTTCTTTTTGTATTATTACATTATACTGTCTTGAACCACAATAAAATGAAAAGGAGTAACGAGGAATTGAACCTGAGACGTTGACATCTAAATTCCGACGTTCGTCCGCTGAGCTACGAGGGCAAAAGTGTGGAAACATTTTCGGAAAAATTGGCCCACTCACACTCTAAGATTTTCTGATGATTCGTAGAAGCTAGTTCAGGATGCGGGGGGCAAAGGCTAAATGAGATTTCCCGGTCTCTGATCGGGTCAAACATCCTGATAGAATTAATATTTAACCCTTGCCGTGACTTTCGGTGAAGTCCGGAGGGCCCAATTAGTCAAATCCACTCTCATCTCCACGCTTGGGCCCCCTGGAATTTAATAAGATGCGAAAGAGATAGTGGTGTGCGGAAAGCAACGGGATGTTACCGCATTTAGGCCTATCCTTCCCAAGAAAAACTACAAACATGAACAAAGGAAACTTTTAATAGAAGAAGAAGGATCTTCTGCGGACCTCTGGAAAAAGAACTAAGGAAGAGACTAGTGAAGTGCTTTGTGTGGAGTGTGGCATTGTATGGGGAAGGAACATGGACGTTACGACGAAATGAAGAGAAACGAATTGAAGCATTTGAAATGTGGATGTGGAGAAGAACGGTGCGTGTGAAGTGGACAGACAGAATAAGAAATAAAATTGTGTTTGGAAAAGTGAGTGAAGAAAGAATGAT
Organism: Periplaneta americana; assembly: GCF_040183065.1. Classification (NCBI taxonomy): domain Eukaryota; kingdom Metazoa; phylum Arthropoda; class Insecta; order Blattodea; family Blattidae; genus Periplaneta; species Periplaneta americana. The sequence continues at coordinate 79,942,143 of NC_091126.1, forward strand.
GCTGAAACTGATTAGAAAGAGAAAAATGAATTGGTTGGGTCTCTGGTTGAAAAGGATAATAGACGACATTAGGATATGTGGATCATATGCGGAGACTAAGAGGAAGACACAAAATAGGAAAGATTGGAGATTGCTAGGTTTGCAATGAAAGACCTGCCCATGGACAGAACACTTATATATGTATGTATGTATGTATGTATGTATGTATGTATGTATGTATGTATGTTCAGAATGCCTGGAATATCGTGTCTAAGAACAGTCGCTATTTGCAAAGACTAGTCGATTCCACGCCCACTCGACTGCAAGATGATCGAGATAAGAGGAAGATAGACTAAATATTGAATTGTGGCTTTTTGTTTTGTTTTTTGAACGCTTAATTGTTTGAATGTTTTATGGCCGACGCCAGTAAATTTGTTTTGTTTATGCCACGAAATATATTTTTATTTAGAATAAAATCTTTTTTCTTTCCATTTGCAGTCATGGCATAATATATTAATGAACCTGATGTTAATTACTAAAATAATCGTAAGAAATAAAGGAGCCATTATGTATAATTTGTCTCTCTCAAAAACAGAACATAAAAAGCACGAGGTTGTAGTCGAACGTAGGACCTCACGAGTAAGAGGCCTGAACGCTACCATTACGCTATCGAATAACACACAGAATACTTCAATTATGACTGTAGATATGAGGCAACGTGGTCCAACAACATGTAACATCGCCTGTCTCCGAATTGTAGCGAAGATACTCGAAGGGAACTTTGTTTCAGGAGAGCGGCCACTTTTTCTTTTGACAACTGTACAAGAGTCAGTCAGATGGCAAAGAAATAATAAATAACTCAGTGCAATTCTGTAAGCAGGAAAAGAAAAAGGTACAATAATTCTTTTGAAAGGGCAATGTAAAGAGCGGCTGCAGCTGTAGGGAAAAGTGTAAGGACAGTTCAAAATGTAGGCCTAGTGAACGACTGTAGGAAGCAGCAGAGAGTCATCAGATAGCTGTAACATCCATGAAAAAAGGCACAAACAAAAGAAAAAGGATTTGAAGGAGTTCGATCAATGTGTAGTGCGACAAAAATTTTTCTTGAATATTATGAGGAAGCTAGAAATTCCTACACTTTGCAAACTGTACATCATTGTGAAAGAAAACGGCACTATGTACATTTTATCTAAAAAACAATAAAAATAAGCGCCTTTCGGAGGATTATAATAGATACAGAATTCAGGTCAAAACATTTTAAAATAAAAGATAATATGAAGAGTACAGAGGAAAAACAATCAAAGCCACAATTCTCTTGAGGGTGTTGTAATCTTCTCACTTAGTATATTACTGCAAAATTTATTGTTGTTCCTAATGAAAAAGTAAGAAAGGATGACTGTATCCGTGGTGATAATTCTCCTTTACCAGTTTTGATAATAAAAACACTAAAGTTTGGAGTAATCTACTGAATTAGACATAACAACACCCTTATGAGAATTGTGACTTTGTTTTTTCCGTGTACTCTTCATATTGGTGGAGTGTAATAATCAGACATCGGATTCTAGGGCAAATGCCTATTTTGTTTCGTTAGGAGAACAGTAAAAATAATGATTAATATTTGTGTTTCATGGAAATTGAAAGGTATTCAAAGAGTTTTATAGTGCCCTAAAATGCCCTAAAACGGTTATTAGAGCCTAATTTGTTAATATTCGCCTAAAAATGCCTAACTCACTGTAAAGTTTCGCATTTTACTCTTACTTTTTATAATTTATACATGCATTCACTGCGAAATTTAAGGCATTTAAAAAGTGGAAAGTTTGCTTCACACCGGCCATGAAACCATTGATAAAGGAAACAAAATGTTTTGAATCTCACGACACTCGCAATAGATTTCACCGAATTTAACATGTTTGGAGGCATAAATGCCGACAAAGAACCAACAGGCAACAATCACAACATGTGCTGCTACCGATTCAGAGATATATACTACACTATACTATACTATAAAAATGACTGTTTTCGGTCTGAAACCGATTAGCTGTACTGCCCTTCAGAGTGTCATAAAATCACAATTTTTGGAGAAAGAGTGTTTTTGAAATATTTATGAAAAGTCGTAAAACTGCGAATTAGTAGGGTAAACCGTTACAAAATATTAAAAAAATGGCCCTCCTAGTGTTAACACTACCAAGAAATGCAACAATAAGTGGAACTTTGTATTTTTGTCCAATTGAATCTCAATAACAACGGTTCATTTGAATGCTCGTTAACAGTTGCTCTTTCCCTCACCTTATTTGTGTTGAGAAGTTTTGAGCGGTAAGACGTTTTCCTGTGAAGTTTAACGCGATAATGTCGAAAAATATAAGTGCAAAATCTACATTGATCCGGCAATGGCTAACAGAATATTCAGAATTCACTTATGATGGAAAAATAATATTCTGCAAGATTTGTAGCAAACAGGTATGTAACAATAGTTGAAATATATAAATTCTATTAATTTTAATGAGTAGGCCTATAATATTTATACATTGACTGAGCTATCCTGAGGTATAATTCTTTTTAAGACCACTACACTTTAACCTTTTAAATTCCGATAGTTAAAGTATTTGCAGGTCATTAAAATTTTGATTGTTCGAACCCACTAACTTTATGATAGAAATACGGCAATACAACAATTAGGATTTTATTTTAATTCAGTTTACTTTACATTTTTAGATTTCGCAAGAAAAGAAGTGCCACCTAAAGCAGCATGTGCAAGGAGCGGCTCATAAGGCTAAAGCTCAGCAGAAAAATCAACTGCAACAAACTTTACTAACACAGCCTACTTCATCCAATCTCAGCAGCAATTTCTATGCTGATTTAACCAGAGCGTTTGTTGCTGCTAACATTCCCTGGAATGCAATTGAAAATCCGGTTTTAAGACAGTTTTTACAAAAATACTGCAAACAAAATATCCCATCTGAGTCGACCCTAAGAAAAAATTACTTAGACAGAATATACAATGAAACTTTAGCTTCCATTCGGGAGGATATAGGTGATTCTTACATATGGGTCTCTGTGGATGAAACCTCAGATCCTATGAATAGGTATATAGCAAATATGGTAGTAGGAAAACTTAGTCCTGATGGACCTTCCATTCCATACCTCGTATGTGTTAAGGAACTTTCGAAAGTGAATAGCCAAGCCATTGCTTATTTTGTAAATAAAGGCCTACAGTCTTTATACTCGGGTAATATAGACGGTTCTAAAGTTCTGTTGTTTTGTACTGATGCTGCCTCATACATGGTTGCTGCAGCTCCACTTCTTAAAACATTTTAACCTAACCTCACGCATGTAACCTGTCTAGCACATGGCCTTCACAGGGTTTCTGAAACAATCCGGAATGAATTTCCTCTTGTCAATTCGCTTATTTCTAACACAAAAAAATGTTTTTGTAAAGCCCCATCCAGGATTTCAATATTCAGAGAGAACTTTCCAGATATCCCACTCCCACCTCAGCCGATTGTTACACGATGGGGAACCTGGATTCAGTCAGTGGTGTATTATTCTAAGTATTTTAAAGAAGTGGTCACAGTTATTGATAAATTACCTGAAACTGATAGTGCAGCGTGTGTGAAAGCAGTGAAAGATTGTTTGAATGACTCTCGAGTGAAAACCGATATTGCCTACATAACATCAAACTTTTCTTTCATACCTGCAAGCATTGAACAATTAGAACGTGAAAAACAATCTCTTTGTAGCCAAATAGCAATAGTAAAGGAAGCTCAAGTGAACATACATTCTGCTTTGGGCGAAACTGGGAAAAAAGTTAAAAATAAGTGGGACAAAGTATTAAATAAGAATGTAGGATTTTCATTGTTGGAAAAAGTATCAAGAGTGATATCGGGGGAAAGTGTAAATGTTCCAGTAAGTATTGATGTTTCTATTGTACCTAATTAAAAATTTGCGCCTCTCACATCAGTTTCGGTTGAAAGAAGTTTTTCTGCTTTCAAAATGATTCTCAGTGACAAAAGGCAAAGGTTAACTGTGGAGAATTTAGAAAAAATTCTGGTGGTGTACTGTGCAGATAATTATAATAAAGTCTGAGCATGGAACTGAATTTCAATAACTTAAAATGAGTAATCTTGATATCAATAATCATTATTTCATTAGTTTCAATATATTAAATTTGTGCAGCTCTGTTTATAAATATAATATAGTATTCTTTTTTAATGTTTAAACATACTTTTTTGTGCGTATTTTAGTGTAGGGGAGAGTCGGGTAGTATCGGACATCGGGTAATATCGGACAGTGAGTTTCTTTCATCTACCACACGATGATAGTACCTGATTGACATGGTTACGTTTCTCTGATATCGCATAGAGAAACGTAACCATGTCATTCAGGTACTACCGTATGGTGGTAGATGAAAGAAACGCACTGTCCGATACTACCCGACTCTCCCCTATAACTAAAAATTTCAGTCAAAGAAATAAGTATGATACCTTGATGTGCCTAAAATGCCTATTTTCATTAAAATAGAGCCTAATTTTACAAATTTTGAGCTTATTTTAGGCGCCTAAAACTGCAATTTTTAGTGCCTAAAAATCCGATGTCTAGTAATAATCCAATTGTAAATCGTGTAAAATTTCTCAGGCTCTAATAGAAAATAAATGAAAAGGTGCACAGAAACCGGTTGTTAAGACAGATTAAACATGGGTGCACATACACTATAGGTCTACTAATAGTGGTATAAAATAAGTGTACAGAAAGATGAAAGTCCTGACCAAATGAGCAATAGTTGTATAATTTTAGACAGAAAAAAAAGACCGATTCACAAACGTAAAGTCCCCTTCGGAAGACTTCGGTTGATTCCGTGACAGCTTAGATATACACTTGATCGAATTTCTTATGCAGGACTCCGCTGTTTTTCCTTTGCTTTGTTTGTTTGTTTGCTTTTCCTGTTTATAGACCAAGTGTTATAACTAGAGTCCTGCGTTTGGTTACTTTGAGTACAAGTTAGATGGACATGGGTCATAGGCCTACTAGTTTCGCTTGCAACGGAAAGCTCTGACTCGTCTACCCTCTCCGTTTCATGTGTTTACATCTGCTTATTCGTATAGATCAGCCGTGCCGAAAATGTGACTTGCGAGTACATTGAGGCTCGCAATGATAGCTGTGCGTTTCTCTTGCGTCCTACCTCACTTTATCCCCACCCTCTCACTCACTGAAGTCAAAATCCGTTCCATTTGTATTTTTTATCTCTGACCTGCGAGTGGCGTATCGTCGCAATGTTTCTCTCGAAACCATGTACCTCTACAAAAACGAAAGTTTCAAGTAGGATGGGAGGACGCATTTTTTTGCTGCCAATATGATGAGAATATTAAATGTATGATTTGTTCACAAGTATTACGAGCAAAACGGTTGTATAACATAAAACGGCATTATCCTACGTGTTACTCACGAAACATTAAAAGCTTAAGTGTTATTATTATTATTATTATTATTATTATCATTATCATTATCATTATTATTATTACTATTATGATCATCATAATCATCATCATCACCATCATCATCTCTATACGTCGATCCTTTTTCAGCAGTTGTACGAATAATGCAGTTAGATCTTCAATTTGAACTCACAGATTTACAATGTGATGTTAAATGAAAGCTAGATGTAAGGACTTGACAAATGTTGAACTTTAAAATCTTTGCCATAAAATAAATATCAGAAGCTTCGTTCTTTCGCTTGCTCTGTTGAAACCATATTCACTACAATTTACGTTTGTGAAAAAATATTTTCAACAATGAAAATAATAAAAACCAAATTTAGATCACGACTAACAGACAAATATCTTCGTGATCAACTACGTCTGGCAGTAAGTAACATAGTCTAATTCCTGATTTTGAAACTCTGTCGCAGAGACATTCTGAAAACAGTTAATTTTAGGTTGTGATAATGTGTCCCATGTTTTCTTGTTAATTTCTTTCTTCGTTATACATACTAAACATTAGTTTGTAGCCTTGTACTGTATAAAATTACATTTAAGTGCTTGACGTAAGGAAAATGAAAATCCGTTAATAAGTCAGACAATTGCTTCACTTCCCCTTCGGGTGTCCGCGTCCCTCCATAGGTTCTATGCACGTTGCAGGTTACACAGTGGCTCGGCGCACGATCGGATTTTCGCCACGGCTGTATAGTATAGATAGTATAGGCCAGCAGTGACCAAAACTCGAACTGCAGTGATTACATGCGACAGACAGCCTATGAAGTATGGAGACGGAGGAAAGATACTTGGCATGAAAACTATAACCAGTGATGGTTCCTGTACTAACATCTTGATTAATCCCGCGGATAAAAATCTCAAGATTTGCTGTATTAGTGATATCACTGCTGTCATCAAGAGCCAGTGAATAATATACGATTTTTCTTGTTCTTTTTTTTTAACCTATATTCATCAAATATTATTTACAATATTAAGCTTATACACAGTGTTGTGTATTGTAATACAAGGTATTTTATTACATAATACTATAGTCTAATTATTTTGTAAATTATGTATAATAGTATAAATAATGTTTCATCAACGTAAGCCTTCATTGTTTATAATAGTGTAAATACTGAAAACAGCATATTTTAGTATATATACTGTAAAGGGCTGTCAGACATTGACTACTTACAATAGCCGATTCTATGAAAGACTGCTTTTCTTCTCTAGAATATGATCTTTCTTCAAATATTACTTTCGTAGAATATTTATTTGCAATATATCAGTTTTACTGCATTATCTTAATCATTCCTCCGATCCAAATAGTCTTATTTAACAATAAATTGTAATTATTTAACAATTAGAATTACATGTAACTAAACACATGTACATTTTGCTCTTATTATTATTATTATTATTATTATTATTATTATTATTATTATTATTATCAGGGAACGGATTTATATGGACTAAAAATATATGAAATATGTAAATATATATGTAGTTATTTTTACCAAAATATGGAATTAAATATGGATTTTTACCAAAATATGGAATTAAATATGGACTTAAAATTATAAAAAAATGACTATGTACGTTAAATATTGGTACATTTTAATCAAACTAAACAAAAAATATAATGGACGTACCTTATCTTCCAATGTAGTTTCAACAAAACACAATTTTTATTGTCTGTTACCATAACAATAGGTTACAAACATTTCTTTCAAGTGCTGAAAAGTGAATCTTCTTCTATTGTCTCTGAGGATAGATTTATACTGACTAAAAGAGCGTTTGACGTCACAAGAAGTAACTGGTACATAATTCAATTTCACAATGTCTGCTGGGGATAAGTCCAAGTTAATCTTCACTGTTGATTCACCACTCATCACAGCAACAACCTTTTGTAGTTCTTCATATCCAGGGTTTTTTGAAAGTACAGTGTCCACCTTAGCTCTTACTGCATCTGCAACTTTACCTCTACCACGATTCAGTTGTTCCACAGTACTATTTATAATTTCAAAACTTTCAGATAGTGAAAGGTGCCTATTTTGGAGACTTTTGAGCGTTTTTATGATGCATGAAAATGTATGCTGAATGTGAGCTAAGTCATTCTTCACACTTATGTCACAGGTAACTGTTTTCGCAGTATCAATTGAGACTGCATCTTCAGAGTCCAATGCAAGGAGAACATTGTTAATAGAGTCTATATGTTCGGCATAATATTCAACTGCTTCTAGCCATGTACCCCATCTAGTTAAAATTGGCTTTGGTGGCAATGGAATTTCAGGGTACATTTCTTTCAACACGTTAACTCTACTGGGAGCTTTGAGAAATACTTTTTTCACTGATGAAATCAACAAATCTACTTTAGGGAAATTGTCTCTGACCACTTCTGCCACACGATGAAATGCATGCGCCACACAAGTAAAATGAGTCAATTTAGGATATACAACAGATAATGCTTGTCCAGCTTTGACCATATAAGGGGCAGCATCGCTAATAAAGAATAACACATTATCGTACATAATACCCTTTGGCCACAGGATACCCATAGCTTCGTTGAACAGTTTAACTATAGTTTTGTTATTGCACTTTTCTAGAACATCACAATGTAAAAGAATTCGTTCAGAATATTGTTCACTTAACAAACCGATAACTACATTACCAACAAGTCTACCTTCTTTGTCGGGAGTCTCATCAATGGAAACCCAAATTGAACTATCTTTAATTTCATCTCTTATCTTCTGTATTGTCTCATCGTAGATGGATGGAGCATACGTCTTCCTAAGTGTTGACTCATCCGGGATTGTATGTTGAGTATATTTTTCAAGGAATTCCCTGAAGACCTTATTCTTTAGTTTGTAGAGAGGAATATCAGCAGAGATGAGAGAACGGCACAGGTCGATGTTAAACTCAGATCTTACATTCGATGTTGTTGGTTGTGTTAAAAACAATTGTCTCTGCTTGGAATTTAGTTGTTTGTTGGCCTGATGTTTACTAGTTGTAATGTGTTGTTGCACCAGGAACTTTTGTGTAGATGATACTGCACACTGACACAAATTACAAAATAATATTTTATTGTCAGTTGATAAACCATCTTCTTTAAATTCTGAAATGTAACTTGTTAGTTTTGATTTTAAATTGACTGAATGACGTACTTTTGGCATATTTACCGTCTTTATAGTATGATTTACAAAACTGAACCTATGTGTACTCTGACTGGCATTTAACTGTTGAGCTGCACAACTGAAGTCTGTTAAAAATTTTAAATTAAATTAATACAGTTTTGTAACTTACTTTCCCATTGTTGATAGGACTGCTAATTTTCAAATAACTCTGATGTTAAAGGGATTACTGAACATGTGTTTAAATCTCTATTGTTGAAATGTATTTTTAAAAGTTAATGGAATTTTGTTTTGTTTTATTGTTAAACCTAATATAATATGGACTGTTTTATATGAAATATGGAAAATATATGGAAATTAACGAAAATATGTACTAAACTCTAAAATATGGAAAAATATGGAAAATAAAAGTAGGATTTTTCAACCCTACACATTGTGAAACATAAAGATAATGCAGAATATAAATTATATTAGCTTTATAAGTAAATATGTATTTACATATAAATCCTTTCCCTGATTATTATTATTATTATTATTATTATTATTATTATTATTATTATTATTATTATTATTATTACATTTTAGTAGCTTGTTTTACGACACTTTATCAACATCTTAGGTTATTTGGCGTCTGAATGAGATGAAGGTGATAATGCCGAAAGTTACCCAGCATTTGCTCATATTGGGTTGAGGGAAAACCGCGGAATAAAACTCAACCAGGTAACTTGCTCCGACCGGGAATCGAACCCAGGCCACCTGGTTTCGCGGCCAGACAAGCTGACCGTTACTCCGCAGGTGTTGACTCTATTATTGTTCCATTGTTTTCTGTATTTATGTTATTTATGTATTTTATACTGGTTGATTGGAAGAGAAGGCCTTATGGCCTTAACTCTGTCAGTACCAGTAAAAATAAATGAAATAAATATATAAAAACATACATATTTGAGATTGTAGGAAAGGTCATCGTAGTGTCAATTTAGACCACTAGAATACATTGTCAAGTGTTCGAGGTCTAGTTTTGAAACATGAACAGCCGTTGCACTGGACCTTTGGTTAAAGCTGCTTCCGGAAATAATTTCTGTTTTTTAGTTTTCTCATTAAATCTGTACTATAAAAGTCACAGATCTTTCCGTTCCATCAGCTATATGGATTGTTATCTCTAATTCGGGATGTTGTGTGCAACATTAATCGATTATGTAAATTTCTTTACTTGTTACGAAAACATTTGTTTATATGTTGTGCAATATCAGTTATTGCATTTTCTGTCAAATTTATTTGGAAGGATTTATTCGGAGCAAGAAATGTCGCCCAATGCCAAGGTTATTAATAATTATAGTAATTTGGAAATGTTGTCTTTTCATTTATGCTATAAAATAGAGCAGTCATTGATATTAAGATCATGTAGAATCTTCATGTTTTAGTGGTGACGTCTCCAGTGCCAGATGTTGATAACTCTGACAAGTGGGAAATAAATCATTATGTAGAGAAATGAGTACGAGTTGGGTTATCGAACATGTAAACAGAGAGATATTGGTTGTGAACATTTGCGCATTGACCTTTCGATCATAAGCGACGACCTCTGAACGAGCTCATCTAAATGCAGACATGGAAGAGATTATAATATGACGGAAAGTGAAAAGTCCGAGGCGATGGCAGGAAAATCTCGAACTACTACAAGTAGATGATTGTGGACCACGGGCAAGGCCAGGGCTGGAATTAGTCTCCACTTATAAAATACCACCCTGTAAGTGCAGCTGCAGCTTATTATGTTCTTTGAAGAAAGTATTCTTCCTATAACTTGAATAAATTAAAAAAAATGGTACACGAGCTCTGCCTAATTATGTTTATGTCGTGTTAAGTCGCCTCCGGTGTTGTTAAAATAAAATAATTCGTTCAAAAATACTCCCGGAGATCCCAAATACAATTTTCGAACAAAAATTAAAAATAAAAATATTGTGAAAGTGAGACGAAAGAACGTGAACAGGTGAAGAATAAAAAGTGTCACAAAGTTAACACGTACTTCCTCATTATACGTTTTGCGCACGTCACTGCAATTCAGTTCATTTAAATGTTAAATGTTATGTTTTATTTAACGACGCTCGCAACTGCAGAGGTTATATCAGCGTCGCCGGATGTGACGGAATTTTGTCCCGCAGGAGTTCTTTTACATGCCAGTAAATCTACTGACATGAGCCTGTCGCATTTTAGCACACTTAAATGCCATCGACCTGGCCCGGAAACGAACCCGCAACCTTGGGCATAGAAGGCCAGCGCTATACCAACTCGCCAACCAGGTCGACCAGTTCATTTATCAAGTTGCGAATAATATTACTGTTTATAAATTGTTTTCTTGAACTATTATGCAAAAGTCATACCTACCAGAACGAAATAATTTAACAGACATTTCAATGTCAATACTTGTTAGTGGTTCATTATACGATCTCGAACAGGTACCTGTACCTCCCTCCTTTTTCTTAGAGTGATAATTGCTTCCACAATCGAGCAAAAATTTTTCTGAACAGGATCTGAGGATCTTCCATACTTGATCACCGCTGGATTCTGGACATAATTCACAACGAAAAGTTTGCATGGTAACTTATTTCTCTTAACTAACCTTTTCTTCCGTTACAAATAAAATATTCTGCCGACTCATGAAATTGAGCGTTATTATGTGCTTTTGATTTCAAATAAAGGGTTATTAATTTTAGTATAGGCTTATTATCATTTAAGGAAGCGGTATCAACTACTATGTTATTCAACGTCAATAGTAAAAGTGGAAGTGAGATAATATTTGGCGAGATGAAACGATAATTCGTCTTACAGTTAGACCGGCAGCATACTCATCGGACATTCTATCTCGGACGGACAATTGTGTCTCGGAGCGTCCGATACCGGACAAGACTGTGTCTGTTTGTCTAGGACTGTCTCGGACTGAGTTTCGCGACAAAGTATTGTACATAGTTAAAAATGTAGGTCTATAACCTTTACACATACATAGAAATAGAAAAATAATGCCACATTTCAAACCCAGAGTATCGTTCTCGACTCTTGTTTATACGCCTAATGAGAAATATTTGGCCCTAAGCGAGACTGGTACTGGAGCTTTGTTTTTCAATCATGTTAAGTCTTGAAAATCAGTATTTGTAATTTATTTATCAGCTTATGTTACGACCTTTTAGAATTTACGTTATATACTCTTTCATGTTTATTTAACCTTGTTGCGAAGATTGGCTTTTGTTGGGCAATATGTATTTATAAATATATTTTACGAGTGCTGTAATGGAAGCCTTCTGAAGATACTATGCAATGTATTATGCGAGGGTTGTTTACAAAGGGTTTAGACTAATGACATTTACTCTGTCGTAGATGGTCCAGGCTCCCAGGTTAGGCTTCAGCCCTTTCCATGTATTCTCCCTGAAGAGCTATTCATCGTTGCCACCGCGCCTTAGCTTTCGTATGACCACACTGTACCATTCGCACCCAATCTCTGACAGCTGCTAGCAGGACGTTATTGTCAGGAAATCTGACACTAAAGTTGGAAGGAAAAAAAAAAAAAAACATAATTGTGTTCACAAACAATGGGGTTTGGTTTTTAGGAAACATTGAGAATTTGGCCACAGTTCTCTTGTTCAACAAGCATAATTATTTCTGCGACACCATGTACGGCATTTTTAGACTTCTTGGAATATTCCCATTTCCTTACGAGAAAGCATTTATAATTTTCTCCGAGTTTGATGGGTGTTCCACGAAAAATTGTTCTTTAAAGTAACTCCACAATCAAAAATCGGCCGGATTGAGATCTTCGAAGCCATATTATTATAAGGCGCTAATATAGACACGATCACCAAAGATGCATGTAATTGTTTTGCAGGAGTGTAACTATGGACTGTGTGCCATCTGCCATGAAAATTATGTGTTCCTGGTCATGTTCCCTCAGTCTAGAGCAGTGAAGTCAAAGCAAGCGCATTTTTCTGACCTTGACGTCGTGCGCGGGCATTAAGCGCTAGGTATGGAAGGAGGAAGGATTATGTAGGATATATGAATAAGTAGCCCTTTGGATTAAGAAAACAGTGATGCACAAACTTCAAACGGAACGTGAAAATTTTATGTCGTTATTTTTATATGGCTTCTTTCTGTTTGGTATTTTCTGTATTGTCTGTCAAACAAAAGTACTAACACCAGTTTCTTAACACTGCAGTTGTGTTTTAAACGTTAATAACATAATAAAGGGTTAACAAGGAATATTCACATAAATTCCATAGTAGTACAACTATACTATAACTTACTAAGTGAATGAAACAATCATTCATAAAGAAAATGATATCCCAAAGAAAGAGATTAGTATGACATGGTAAGCTGGAATTAATATTGATGGTATCATTAACCTTATAAAAGTAATCAATAACCTAATCAAAACAATATTAGGCCTATAGTACAAAGCAAAGTTACCTAGGTATGTTTTAACTGTAACTAATATTACATAACAAACCTCTTATCGCATTAAGCTTTTAAGGTGATATTGGTGAGCAACTTCCTATGATAGAATATTTAATTATTTTCTCGAAATCTGCTGAAGCTATAGAGCTGACGTTTTTACAACACATGGGCATATAACTTATGTTTATGATGTAACAGTAGTTGCTGTAATATTGACTTTTATTTATTATCATATTGAATCAAAAATCACTGTATTAATTTTGACCGTAGCATTTCATAATATACTATCTTCAGTAATACGTATTTACGATGTATTAGATTTACGAAAACATTGTTTCAGTACCTGTAAGGCTACTAAATAAACATATCTGAAAATTTAACTTTTCTGTAAAAAAGTTGAGAAAATATTCTTTTGGATAAAAAAGCAAGCTTGTGAAAAATGAGCATTAAATTAAAACTTACATTCTTATAATGCACTTATATTTTTCCGTCAAACCTAACAATTAACATGGATACAGTTTTAATAAGTTCTCTTCCCTTTATCCATTGAATCAGTGCTGACCATTCCTGTATATAGCTCTACCAAGCGGCATATACTACCTCTTTCGTCTGTCTCTTTCCTTTACGCTGTCTTTCCTGAGCTCTAAAGCGCGCGCTTGCGCCTATGGGCATCAGTTGACATGACTGGTCTAGAGTAACAAGTTCTGTAGCATACTTTAATAGTGCTCCCCGTGTATGAGTCTCTGTTATTCCACTGTTGTTTTCGTCGAAGAAATTGGACCAATGATGAATTGCGAAGAGAAGTCACACCATATAATGATCTTCCAATCATAAAGACCTTGTTGAATTAAAACCTGGGATAATTTCCAGATCAAATTTTGCAATTACATGTGTTAACTCCACCATTAATAAATGGGTCCCAGACGTTACACCCTGATACATTTCACCCAATTTGTTTTCTCGCCCAGAAACCAGCATGGTCTAATTTAATTTTTACCCAGCTACTAATATTATGTCCTACACTATTGCACCTGTAGTCATTTTGCCCAATTTTTAATTTAGTCTAAAACATTTTTATGTCCAGTTTCACATTCCGGTTAATTTTTATGTTAAGTTACACTATAATGTGCAATTTTACATTTCACCTCATTTTAAATTTAGATTATAATGATCAATTTCACATTATTTGTCTATAAAATGTTTAACAAACTAGGTTCCACTATCATCGTCACTCTCGCAGACATCATTTTCATCTTCATGATATAATTTCAGCTTTAAACTAACAGTTATCAAGTATGTTAAGACATCGTTATAGGATTTGTACTGTTCATAGTTCTGAACTATAGTCTCCAGCTGGATTTGATTTCTTAAATATTTCTGCTTTAAAGGATATCTAATGTTTATGTCCTCCATCGCCACTTCATTTTGTCTTTGGTCCAAACGTATATGCTCGAGGAATTTTCAAATTAACGCATGTTGCATAAAAATGAACTTCTGAAATCTTGCGTGCCAACTTTCTGTAGTTATTTTCATGTGTGTGATTGCCTGTTTTATACACAATAATATTAGGATGTACATCATAATTTGTTATGCACCTTGCCGAATATATACCATTGTTCACATCTGCAGTTTTTTTGTTTTATTTTTATTCGCAGAATGTAGATAATATAGATAATTTTCATTTACCAATAACTATCCGCCGCATATTGATTCAAATCGTGAATCAATTTGTAGTATGTGACTAGAATGACGTATAACTTACTATGTTTGTACTGTAGTGTGCGTTTACTAGGTATCCCAGGAAATATATAACAATATTTCTGTTAAAATGGATGAAATGTGACTGAGCTAAATCACATAGGACGAAAAAAAAATTGTGTGTGTAATTAGTCGAGGTGAAATGTTGTGGGATGAAAAAGCATTGGGCGAAATGTCTTTGGGTGTAATAAATTGGGCGAAACGTCTGGGAACGTTAATAAATATGTGTGCTTAGTTTCTCAAGAAATATTTTTAGCCAGTGATTATTAAATTGAATATCTGGTAACACAAATAAATTGAAATACCTTTTCAGCTTCCCAATTTGAGTGCGAAGTTGGTTTCAGTTTATATGAGTACAGATTAAGATGTTTGCATAAAATTCTACAAACTGCTATAAATCATTTGAAGATTCCTGGATACCTAACTAACACTACTGAAATAATTCCATATAATTATTTCTGCTTATTTCATTACTTGTCTGAATCACTTCAGTAGTAGCACAGTCTAGTATATACAGTCACGAAGCTTGAGTTGTGAGGATACTAGGAACAATAGACTGTGCCGATACTATTTCGCATTGTCTGTGATGAGGCGATAGTAGCGATCCTAGTGGTTAGCAACTATCTATGGATGCATATTCCCTACGTATTGAGCTTCGTGACTGTATATACTAGACTGTGGTAGTAGTGATACCATTGATTACCTCTGATGTCCAAGATTCCTTTTTATCAGCAACAGAACCAATTCCCTCGTGATTGCGAATGGAACATGATCCCTCTCTTAAATTGTGAAGTGTTAAAAATTTTGTCAGGACATAGTAAAGACTCCTATTGATTTTATAATAGCATTGAACCAGCTGTATTCTAACATTTAATGTTGTAACCATGGCTTGGAACTTACAGCAGTACTAATAAAACCATTACTGATTTGATCAACAAAATGGTAACTATGAAAATGCAAAAAGTAACAAATTAAAAAAAATCCATTGCTTAACAAACACAGTGAATGTTTTTCTATCTCAAATGGTATAAGAATTATAACCCTTTAAATATTTAAGTTACTTTTGAATAACATATTTTGGTATATTTCGTATTCGTTTATTAAGGTGCGTGCTTTTCGTTATACAATTCAAGCCAATTCTCAAATTGCGTTCACATACTTTCTCGTAAACATCGCAGCGACGACGGTCAAACTATCCTGCACCAAAGTGCAAACTTCTGAATTTCAGACTCTACTGGAAATTCATAAACGATACTCCGGAGATGTAATCACAGAAGATAGTCGAGTCTGTTCAAATTAGCAGACTAAGCATTATGATCCAGCGATGCATGTCTTTAGGTCATATTTTCCTCATATTTAACAGATAAGAGAAACTACTTACAAGTAAACCTTCAGGTGGGGTAAAAAAAATAAAGACTTACCTTTATTACCATTCGATTAAGCATTAAAATCAATACAAAATACGTAAATTTTACAACTCGAACGCAATGAACACCAGAGATCGCGACCAATCAAGATCAAGTTAACATGGGCTACTTACAAGTAAACCTTCAGGTGGGGTAAAAAAGAAAGACTTGCCTTTATTACCATTCGATTAAACATTAAAATCAATGCAAAATACGTAAATTTTACAAAGATCGCGACCAATCAAGATCAAGTTAACATGGGCTACTTAGATTTCAAATAATTATATCACGCAGCAATGCTAGACGCGAGAGCGAAGACAGTACTGCTGTACGAGTATACACGCTGTCAGCTAGTTTGTACCTTGCAGTTTATTGTGTAATGTTATGTGCAGTGAGCTGAAGAATATGAACCCAGTGAATATAGTGATTAATATTCTGGATAAACTAAATGAAGAGGGTTATAAGAAGACAGTGAAATGTCGCGGAAGGAACTTGAAATTGTTGATGATATATATGACTTATTAAAGAGTTATGAATCGGAAGCAGTTGAAGAAAGTCATACTCTGGACACTGATGAAAATTAACCATGAAATGATGACAATGTCATGCCTCATGTACGAGAATGGGAGACTGAAAAAACAAATACTACGTCAGAAGAGGAATTAAGTACTTCACAATGTTCCGGTTCTCAATACGCTCCGTCCCCTCCCAAAACATCCCGAGTCATTGACTTTGAAGAAAAATGTAAAGTAACAGAGTATTGGATTCTGCCAGCTGTACCGACAAAGAAAAAGAAAAAGTTTAACCATAGGTTATGGAGCAATATGAAACATAAATTCACGTGGTTAACACACGAAAGTCAACTGTCCAAAGATTGCAACTCATAAGTCGTATTTGGTGGTATGATTTTGGACAGTTTGGACATGTAGGCCTACAATGATGATCAAATGTTTAATACAGACTAATGTGGGTTCCATAAGGAAATGCCTTTCGGCAGAACATTAGAACGCCAAGGAACCAGTAAAGTGTATGGTGTCCTGCAATCCAAGGGGGCAACTACACATTCCTACACTATAACGCCGGTGGTTTCTAAAGCTGGAAAACTGATGCGAAAGTTACTACTTATTCACCAAGAACCGAAAGGTATAAGTCAAAGAGTTGCGGAACGCATTTTCCAGAGTGACAACCTTGAGTAAAATGGACTTCGTCGGGAAAAATAACCAAAAAAGTATGGATACAATTCTTACGAGAAATATTTCTTCCTAAGTCTGCAACTTGCAATCTTCTGCTGTTGGACTAGTATGGTGTCCACTGCGACGAAAATACAATTAAGCAACTGTTAGAAGAAGAGGACTATGGTCTTGAAAAACTAGTAGTTAAAATCATACCACCAAATACGACTTATGAGTTGAAATCTTTGGACAGGTACTTTTTTCGAATGTATAAGCATATGATTTGACACATTTCTCATAATGTAGATTTTGATGATTCATCTGATAGGCCTACATTACAACAACGCAACAATATACTGAAACTACAGTCGCTTGTTTACCAGCAGTTTCCTTCTCCACGATTCCAACAGGCGCATGGGTATGGTTGGGTGTTAGCTGGATTGGGATCCGGAAGTGGACAACGTTTTCAAAACACTACAGAGTACTGTAACCGAAATGTACAAGGAATATGTACGATATGTGCAAAATCAGCCTGTATAAAGTGCGGGTGGTGTACTCACAATTTGTGTTTCCAACATTTTTTCATTAGCTATCACTGTTATGCGACATATGTTTCTGGATAAAAACAAATCAGATTCTGGAATACGATGTGTTAAGTAACATGATGACCACATCATCGTTTTCCTTCTTATGCATTAATCGCTAGTTGAAGTTGTATTTTCTTGCTGCTTGAAGCCTCGTGTTCTGCGCTGTGTATCGCACTTGATAATTGAAGTCGAGTTACGAAATTTTAGGATTGTGCATATTTTATTATGCTGATTCCAAAAATATAAGGTTAATTTTCATCGGTTTTTACCTCAGGTGAAGGTTTACTTGTTAGCTGTCTATTTGAGGAGATGTCATCGTAAGTAGGCGTCAACAACCATGGATTTACTCCATCACATAATTACTTGTCTGACGTACGGTATGTCCCTCAGGATTTCATACAGGCTAGACCATATAGGCTTATTCATATTCTGTATACACTTGAAGTTTTTCGTATTTTAACAGTACACCTTTGAAATTACTAGCCTATAGCCGTTCTTGATGGTATGATGGTTATCATTCTAGCGGTTTGATCCGAAGTTCGCATTTCTTATTCCTGAAGAGAAGTAAGTTTGTGAGTTTCGTGTCGTAGATTTACGGAATTTAGGAGAAACCTGTCTCCAGTAGAGGGTTCCAGGCAAAGTTTGTCAACTATTCCTTACCAACGTCGAATATCGTCGCTGAATAACATCTGCAGTTGGAAGTTCCAAGTCCACACCTGTGGAGTAACGGTCAGCGCGTCTGGCTGCGAAACCAGGTGGCCCGGGTTCGAATCCCGGTCGGGGCAAGTTACCTGGTTGAGGTTTTTTCCCGGGTTTTCCCTCAACCCAATACGAGCAAATGCTGGGTAACTTTAGGTGCTGGACCCCGGACTCATTTCACCGGCATTATCACCTTCATATCATTCAGACGCTAAATAACCTAGATGTTGATACAGCGTCGTAAAATAACCCAATAAAAACAAAAAAAATGGAAGTTCCATTCAATAAATTACTAATACCACCACTGTTACTGCAGGGAAACTTATTGCGGAACGGAAGGTCCCGGGTTCATTTCCAGACTATAGCGGAATTTTTCTCGTTGGCAGATAGAGAGTTTCTTTCAGAATAGTTAACATTATACGAATCTACTGACACGGAAGTTCATCTCAGACTAAAACCCTAGATCATTATATACCCCCAGATAGGTCGGCTTTATAGGCTTTGACGTTAACAACTTTTGTCAGGTTTACTACGCTGCCATCTAGTTGTTACATAAGGAGTCACGTCATAATTCCCATTTGAATTGCATTTACGACTGTATTGCCACCTCGTGTTCGTTTACTGCGGACGGGTGGCTATCCTGGCGGTTGTTCTCTTCAAAGTGCAAACTATTTTAACATAGCGATGACCTATCTGTTACATATATGATCTAGGGTAAAACTCATCTCCCCCTCCATACCCATTGGTGATATAGCTACGGCACATGATAAGGTCACAGGACAGGTCTTATCTCTTCCACTGTTCTACTACTGTATTGCATTAAAGTTCATTAGGTGTAACTTCTTTCTATTAAACTATATTAGCAAAATGGTCCTCATACAAATCTGTAAGCAAGAACGATTTAAGCAGATGAATTTACTTACTGACTAGTATTGTAATAACTCTTTCAGGAATAGAAGTGGTAATGGTAGTATTTAATTTAACGACGCTTTCAACTGCAAATATTATTCAGCGTTCAAATGCAGCGTCGACAAGAAATGTCCAACAAGTCTTGCCTGGAGCATTCTACCAAGGACAATTCATTTTCTATTCTTTCATCGCTCTTTTGGACCATGGTCTTCTCCAGAAGTATTTTCGCAACTTAATATTAGACATACACACAGAAGACTGACCTAAGGCAAGAGAAAGTCCACCGCTGTGGAGTAACGGTTAGTACGTCTGACCGTGAAACGAGCGGGATCAATTTCAAATCCTGGTTAAGATTTTCCCGAGGTTTTCCCTCAACCGATCAAAGCAGAATTGCTGGGTAACTTTCGGCTTTGGATCTCGGGTTCGTTTCGTCATCATAATTACATTTCCCCTCTTTCATGATTATCTCCGTTTATTTCCTAAGTTTCGGACTTGCTCCTATGTAGAGTCGGGTGCGGGCCGCCGCCGAAATTGAACCTCATGGATGTGTAGTCATTCGTTGTTGGTGGTAGAGCTATGCATCGTGGGCTCTCCACTGGGCTCATGGTAACTCATGAAACCGAGGTTGAGGGACGGCGGTGAGGCTTGCGTTTAAAGGTAAAGGTTTCATGTAGGCTGTTCGTAGGCTGCGAGCAGGAAGATCTGTACTGCAGAGGGCATTAGAGCATGCACACCGTTCCATTCCGGGTAGTACAACTGACCAACCCGAGCGGCCTTCGTGCGAAGACAGTTGCCGAACGGCCGCGCTCTTGTACAAGTACAGCACGCCGCATCGTGAACTTAACCTGGGCTATTGTATGGATGATGATATGTGAATTAATGATGGCGAAATAATTCCGAGGTCCAACGCCGAAAATTACCCAGCAATTCTGCTTCAATTGGTTGAGGGAAAACCCCGGAAATAAACCTCAACCAGGTAATTTGTCCCAACCAGGATTTGAACCCGGGCCCGCTGATATGCTGACCATTACTCCACAGGGGAGGACCAAGCTCACAGCTTACTCCAAAGTGATATGAATCAAATTCTGCAACAACAATTGAGAAATGTAACGTTTCTTTCCAGTAATCATATATAAAACATTATTAATCACTTTAAAATTAAAATTTTATACTGCGTTCTCCTTTGCAAGAATGAAGAATATTTGCACGGCAGAAGCGGCGTCGTAGGGAACTCAATACTTGTACGAAATGTGTGACATTTGCCAATGGGGAAAATCGTCGGGACCGAAACCTCGAGGAGAACCAGTCGTCCTGCGTTTTACGTTATTTATATTTACACGACATACAGACGCAAACACGCAATTCAGCGAGCTGGTATCGAGTTCCGGAGTTTGGACATCCCGTGCGCTAGCGTGATTCGCCGCAGTGTCATTCACATTGCGCTCTCTTACGAGATGCTATTTTGAGGAAACAAATGGATGATCTTGGCTCCAATTCAATCGGCGGTAACTTCTGCCATGTGTGAAATTCGTACACTTCTCAAAATATTGGTGACACGTGCAACTCCCTTGCGTAGGAGGGATCGTCTTCCCCTTCTTGCTTCATAGCTGTGCAGTATTTAGACATTATTTAATTATATATGAATGTTTTATTTAATAATGAGTTCAACTACAGTGTTAAGGTTAAGGAGGGTCGATTATTTGACAACAGGAAAGAATTTGGGGAGTGTCATTATGGTGGATGGATGGATGGATGGATGGATGGATGGATGGATGGATGGATAGGTAGGTAGGTAGGTAGGTAAGGTGGGTGGGTGGGTGGGTGGGTAGGTAGGCAGGTAGGTAGGTAGGTAGACAGACAGACAGACAGATAGATGAACAATTAATCGAGTGGCTGGACGATTGGCTGGATTAGTGGATGAATGGATGGATGGGTGAGCAATTAGTCGAGTGACTGGATTAATGGATGAATGGACGAGCAATTAGTCGAGTGGACGGCTGGATTAATGGATGGATGGGCGAGCAGTTAGTCGGGTGAATGGATGAATGGCTGGCTGGCTGGATGGATGGATGGATGGATGGATGGATGGACAATTAATCGCTTGGGTGGACAAATGGCTGGATTAGTGGATGAATGGATGGATGGGTGAGCAATTAATCGGGTGGATGGCTGCCTGGCTGGGTGGATGGATGGGTGGATGGATGAGCAATTAATCGGGTGGCTGGACAGAGGGCTGAATTAGTTGATGAATGGGTGGATGGGTGAAAAATTAGTCGAGTGGCTGGATTAATGGATGGATGGGCGAGGAATTAGTCGCGTGGATGGCTGGAATAATGGATGAATGGATGAATGGATGGGCGAGCAATTAGTCGAGTGGATGGTTGGCTGAATGGATGGATGGATGGGTGAGCAATTAGTAGAGTGGCTGGACGAATTCTATACTATTATTTATTTTTATTTAACTGGCTAGCTAGCTAGTGAGTACAAATTAAATTTATAAAACAAAAATGTTTCTAGCCACTACCATAAGAGCCAGGCTCGTACGGTGTATTCTTAGCCAATAATATAACATAAAATTTATAAGGAAAGTACACTAAATACAGTAAGTAACTAATGGCTGAATTAGTGGATGAATAGATGAGTGGATGGATGGGCGAGCAATTAGTAGGGTGGCTGGCTGAATGGCTGGATTAATGGATAGATGGATGGATGGATGGATGGATGGATGGATGGATGGGCGAGCATTTAGTCGGGTGGGTAGGTGGATGGCTGGCTGCCTGACTGGATGGATGGATGGATGGATGGATGGATGGATGGATGGATGGATGGATGGATGGATGAGGAATTAGTCGGGTGGCTGTACGAATGGCTGAATTAGTGGATGCATAGATGAATGGATGAATGGGCGAGCAATTAGTCGAGTGGCTGGAAGATGGCTGGATTAATGGCTGAATGGATGGATAGAAGGGCGAGAAATGATCCGGGTGGATGGTTGGCTGGCTGGATGGATGGATGGATGGATGACTGGATATTAGTCGGGTGGCTGTACGAATGGCTGAATTAGTGGATGAATAGATGCATGGATGGATGGGCGAGCAATTAGTCGGGTGACTGGATGAACAGCTGAATTAATGGATGAATGGATGGTTGGACGAGCATTTATTCGGGTGGTTGGATGAATGGCTAGATTAATGGATGAATGGATGGGTGAAGCAATTATTCGAATGGATGGTTGCCTGGCTAGCTGCCTGGATGAATGGATGGGTGAGCAAATAATTGGGTGCATGGATGGATGTTTGGATGGTAGGTGGCTGGTTGGGTGGGTGGGTGGATGGGCAGGGTGTTCAGACGGACGGATAAGCAAGTTATTACTATTTATATTGCTAGATTGCTGGACATGTCACCAACAGATTGTTATGACACCACTTAGATTTATATGCTGTAAGAGGATACTTCTGCCCTTGTAGTGAATTGTAATACTGAAAAATACATTTGTGCGAGATCGTGCGTATTTGCTTGTTTTCCGCACAGAACCAATACGCGGTAAGTGTGAAATACCACATTCAGTATTCCCAACGTAACACACATAACAATTTCCCTCTTCTTGTCGCTTAAGCGCGATATTCATTTTACTGCTTTAGGCTTTTAACATATTATTTTTAGAGACGTTTAACATAGTAATAATTATAAATTGGAAACTTACCACTGCAATTTCACCTAAATTGCAATGTTAATTATTGTTTTTAAATATTTGCAAAAATTAAGTAAAGTCTACTACTCCACGAAACTTATTGCATTCCTGATACAAGTAACATTAAGGAAGCCGTGAAAAAATCAACGAGATTCCAGATGCCGATGTTATTACTGCAATATGTAATATAAATAATATTGTTAAAATATTAAAATGAAAAATAAATCATTACATAACCTTACCGTTTGTTTTAAGTTCGCATTTATAGACTGGGGGAAAAAAAGACAGACGTATATCACGGCCTGCTGGAGTATAGTAAACACAGAAAACATTTTACAGCAACAATGTTGAAGAAAGATATTTTGGTGTTCCGAAGTTGGTGTCATTAAACTGAAACCAACATGGAGATTTCATTGCAACTAATTAGAAATTCGTCTTTCAGGTATGTAATAAACGATATTCGCACAAAATAAAGTACGATACACGAGCGGTATGTTTGTTTTCATGTTCTCGGAAATTAAAAAAGCTCAACTACGTTTCGCTTTTTCAATCTTTTCCTCGACCATGAAAACGTCAACATACCGCTCTTGTAACGTATATTACTATTTTATGCAAAGAACGAGGCTGTCAATAGTATATATATGAAATGTTGATACACATAATTTCTCTGAATTTGATTGAAGCACGTTTTGTAACATGTGGCTTGCGAACTACATATGACCTAATAAACTTAATTGCCACTCAGAAGACATCAACCACAATTCGTTTAAATCCCAATGGATTGCCAGAGAGGTTTGCTAGTGGGTGATGAAACAATGAACTGTCAATCTATTCTAAAAACTTGGCTCACGCATAGGTTTTCATACCCTTTTGTAAGCAGACGTTGATGATTATGCAATCGTGATTAGGTTGCTTTACACAATGCTTCTGAAGTAAATAAGTAAGAAGAATTTTTGGCATTGTTTGTCCTAAGCTATATCCAATTAGTGTTTATGAATTCGCTTAAATGAATAACTTTTTGATGCTCAATTTAAATACAAGATATTTTGGAATTCTCAGTGTCGGAACCGGGGGAAAATCGAAATTTATTAGGAGGAACGCAGAATGGGAGATGAGAAAGAAAGGAAAGACTATGAGATAACTAACAAACTTAGCAAGAAACAGAGCTAGTTCGATGATTCGCATAGATATTATATTTTGAAAAACGTTGATAGTAAACATCCCAAAAATTTCTCAAGAAATAATTATTTTTAATGAAATAAAATCTGTATTAAACTGAAGAGGGTTGAGGGTGAACCATGGCCATACGCACATAAGTCCTTTCATATGAGCCTAGAATACGGCCTTCCGTTCTCGTTCTCGTTGCCGTATCCGTTCCCGGTTTGTTGTGAACAAGCCTTAAGGCATCACTCATTAGGCAAATAAGCCAAGAGGTAAGGGGGTAGGGTGGCCAGTTCTTTCCCCTCTCATTGCATGCATATAAAGAAATAATTTCTGAAGCCGGCAATTCCATTATTTAATATACTTATACCCTAGGTCAATTATTTGATCTTCATGACAATTTATACTATGGCAGAAGTGGCATTAGAGGTGCACAACCTTGGAAACTTACATAAAGACTCCAGTCTCGATTTGCGCACAGTTTTTTATAATAATTCCTTGTCTCCAATCGATATTACGCAACGAGGTAGCTCCAAGTTTCTGAAGTCCCACCATTTCTCTGTTTTGTGTTATGTTATAATAATCCCGATAACTCGAAAAACAAAGCTTGAAATTGGTATTGTATAATCATATTGGTTCCAGTAATTAGCAGGTTGAAAAATAAGTCGAATTATACAATTTCTGTGACGACGTTAGAAGCAAATCCAACATATTATAACCCTGGATAGATAATAATGGTGGAAGTACACAATGATATAACGTAGGGGATTATGGGAGAGTGTGAATAGTGATTCAGCTCAAGATAGGTACAGAGTCGTTAATATACAGTAACTAAATATATGGCCGAGTCGTGAGTCAGCTGATGTCTGCTCACCAAAGGCATCAGGATTGATCTAAGTAAATTCTGTGAATCTTTGATAGAATATGTGTCTAAGGAGAGATTCTTTATACTGCAGTACTTTCGTTCCTGTGACATTTTTATTCCGTCACTGGTTTTTTGATCATAACAGCAAGTAATACAGTATATTGTGAACAGTGATTTTAATTTTAAAAGGAGTATTGAAATGGATAATACTTTTGGGTATTTCATTGATAATTGGTCCCGGTCTACTTCCGTTAGCAAAGTTGTCAGTGAGCTCTAGATTTTTGGCTTGAAAGTACAGTTGTGATCTTTCATTATTACACCATACAGAAGCAGCTAACAGAGGCAGGTAACACTTCTTCCTGTTAAACAGAAATAATCTTTTCTATGAAATGTGATAAAGCTAAAAATATCCCCTCAACAGACGCATGAAAGGCATAGCGGTAAAGCTCAGAGCTCCATGTTTTCATGACCTCGGCATTATAATGAGATAGTGTGTTTGGCACAACGTTTCGACCGCATTTACTGCAGTAAGAACGCAGTACTTAGTAATGAATTAAAAAAGAAGGCTGAGTGGACTCCGGGACTGCTCTGGAAGTATTGGCAATGAAAAATTTGCCGTCACCACCCGGAATTTAATCCGGAATCTTTAGTCCGTAATCGGAAGCTGTACTAAATGACCTACCTGGCTTCCCTATCAAATGTGATAAACTATGTAAATATAGGAGTTCCATCAGCGTGTTTGCTTTGTGATATAATATAGTCGTTTAAAATTTTCGCTGTAACAATGAATATTTATGTGCAGCTGTCAAAAAAAAAGTGACGGCACTCGTGAACAGCGAATATTTCTAAGTCCACTTCGGATCACGATGATGTTACACAATGCTCGTGCTTGTAAAAACAGTTTCGGAATTATGGAGTCATACGACATCTGCGTCTCGTACCGTAGCGGTAGAGTGCTGGCTTAATGATTGGAAGGATGTGAGTTCGAGCCTTGTTCAAGTTATCAACTTATTCTGTTATCATTCTTTAGCGATATAAATAATATTCAAGTTATAATTTGTATTCTACTATCGTTCTTTAGCGATATAAATAATATTCAAGTTATCATTTATGTTCTGTTATCGTTCTTTAGCGAAATAATATTCAAGTTGCCATTTATATTCCGTTATCGATCTTTAGCGATATACATAATATTCAAGTTATCATTTATATTCTGTTATGTTCTTGAGCGATATAAATAATATAAATTTAATTATATTTGGAAAAATACAGTTGCATAATACTAGTATGACTTTTTCTTCTTATATTATTACATTATACTATCCTGTAACACAATAAAATGAAAAGAAACGCCGAGGATTTAAGCCTGAGGCGTTGACATCTGAAGTCAGACGTTCTTTCAACTGAGCCACGGGAGCACAAGTAAAGATGCATAATAATATGCGAAAAAATTGGTCCAATCCCTCTCCAAGACGTCCTGATGATTTGTGGAAGCTCGTCCAGGACATGTCTACTCGACTGCAAAATGTGATCGAGATTGGAGGAAGCTGGAGTTAATATTGAATCGTGGCTTTTGATTTGCTTTTTTTAACTTTTAATTGTTTGAATTTTCTAAGGCAGACGCCAGTATCCTTGTTTTTTTATGCCATGAAAGATATTTTTGTTGAGGATATTTGTTTTCTTTCTTTCCATTTGCAGCCATAATGTCATAATAAATAACGATGAAGTCTTGGCATAATGCATTCATGAACCTGATTTAATTAGGCCTACTAAAACAGTCATAAAAGAGACAGCAGCAATTATATTTTCTCTCTATCTTAAAAATAAAAAAAAACATAAAAAGTACTCAGTGTGTTCGAGCACAAGACCTCACGAACAACAGCCCGGAACGCTACCATTACGCTACAAGTGTAACACGTAGAATACTTTAATTATAACTTATATAGCAGGGATCGTGGTCCAACAACATGTAGTAAATCGCCTGTCTCCGAATTGTAGCGGAGATACCCGAAGAGAGTGGCCACTTTTTCTTTTGATAGCTGTACCTACATATGTTATTCTCGAGCCATGAACAATTGAAACATTGGGAATGACTAAAGGTGAGATAGGGGAGAGTACGTTAAACCTTTCTACCTGATTGTTCAAAAGTTATGAGCGATGTTGACAAATGCTGCAGTACAAGTAACACAAAACAGTTGTATTATATTTAATATAACAAGAATTGTTTTGGAGGTCTTTGAATAAAAATCACACTGTAAATAGTGGCGATAACTAAAGGTAGGAATTTGTACCACAACATGAGGATATTAGGCTAGTTGTGCATAGACTGTCGTTACGTCATGAATGACGTGAAGCCTGAGATATGATCAGGTTAGAACTGAAATGTGTTGTGTATCACAGCAATTAAATTGAGAATGGTTCTCGTGCGTAGGGTTCAACGTTGTGCCCCGACAATTGATTTGCGATTCGTTGATTGGTTAACCACATAAAGCTACAACCTCACTCAGCTTATACCACGGCAGAGTTCCCTAACAGGTACCCATGCACCTCCATTGCTAGGTACGCCCACTCTCTTTTTCAACAAGGTACACTCTATGTATAGGCTACCTAACTTGTAGTCTCAGTGGATAATTCTTATCTTTATTTAATTAGTTATGATTTATTTAACGATGCTAGCAACTACAGAGGTTATATCAGCGTCGCCGGTGTATCGGAATTTTGTCCCGCAGGAGTTCTTTTACATGCCAATATATCTACTAATCTGAGCCTATCGCATTTAAACACACTTAAATGTCATCCACCAGGGCTGGGATCGAACCCGCAACCGCGGGCATAGAAGGCCAGCACTATACCAACTACGCTACCGAGGCCGACTCCTATCTTTAGTAATAACCAATTTGAACACCGTAACACAACATCCTCAATCGTAACAGATATTTATGCAAATAAAACGGCCAGCGAGATTATTCGCAATGTAGGCCTATATAGCTTTGAAATAGAGTTACACACAGTATTAGTCACTTTGCATACGAGTGCCCTATTCTGAGGAGGGCGCTAGCAGTGTGTTCCTATGGTGACCAATACCGTCCTGCAGAGAGATGGGCTAGTTCGAGAAACATCCGTCGGCACAGACAATGATTACTAGTGCCACGCCTGCCTCCTTGCCATTTTTGTAACCTATTTCACTTCGCGTGGTTAAAATTTAAAAGGAATGTAGCTTCAGAAAATGCTTTTGAGAAAGAGTTGACGAGATTAGAGAATCTAACAGAAGCGGTAATGATGCACATCGACGCGAAACGCCATTGGGCCAGTTGCATTACAGAAATTGAGGGAGCTGATTCCAAGTATGGCAATATGAGAGAGTACCTGAGTGTCTGAAACCGTGGTTGTTACACATGCCAATAAAGGAATATAACAGGAATCGGAGTAAAGGTAAAGTCACTTTTAGCGTTTTTATGTAACTAGTTATAGTTTTCCGTAAGTATATCAACTGTATTATTATTTATGATCATGTTAGCTAAACTATGGAAATATATTTTTGCTTTCATTCATTTGTTATTGCTGAGGTATTATATGCTTGCAGTAGACCCTATATTTTCTATATACATCCCCCATACGACAGACCTTTAACCCACCCATCACGTTACGTTTCAACTGTTCGTAGACCGAGAATACGTATTGTAATTATATGAAAAATGAACCATAAAAATGCTGGATTAAAATCGTAACAAATATCTCTAGAGTTATTGTTTTTCTATCTATTAGCCTCCTTGAGGGGGGCACGGGCTGGAGACTACCCTCACGCGTAGGCCGCTTGGTTGGGCCCATTGAACTATCCAGAATGGACTGGTGCGCATGTCCTAAGGCCCCTGCGCTACAGATTCCCCTGTTGGCCGCCTCCAAACTTCTCTACAGCCTACAGAATCCTTTTATCTTCCCGCGTAGACATCACCGCGATCCCTCAACCCCGTTCCAACGAGCAACCATGAGTCCAAGAGAGAACCCACGGTACATAGCACTATCACAAGAAACTAATGACTACATACCATAGGGTACAAGTTCGGTTGCGTTCCGCAGCCGACCCACATTGGAGTTAGCCCGAAATAAGGGAAAGAAACGAAGAATGATGGTGAAAGAGAGGAAGTGTAATTATTATGGCGAAGTGAGTCCGAGGTCTAACGTTGAAATTTACCCAGGTAACTTGTCCCAACCATGATTTGAACCCGGGCCCGTTCATTTCATGGTCAGACATAGCTAACCCTTACTCCACAGCGCAGCGGTGGACATTAGAATTATGGTGCCTCACAATGATACAATTAATGTATCTGTGAATAAAAAAAACGACAAGCGAGGAATTCTTAACAAGACGAACCTTGGAATGATATGTGCCTACTGAAGAAAATGTTCATAATAGTGGTGGTTTGTTAATACAAAATATATATTAGGACGAATATTTTTTCCCACGATAAGAGCAGGAACTAAATTTCCAAATATTCTTCGGCAAAATTTTAATGGTGTGAAAAATTTCTACTTTTATATTCAACATTATAACGAAACCGCACACGCTCCGTATTATTTTAGGCATGTGTTGGAATATCTTTGTGATCAGTTAGTAGATTTTAATTTGCCGCGTCAGTGGCTCAGTGGCTCAATGCTATCGCATTGGTCTCCATACTGGTGACTCGGGTTCGATTTCCAGTTTGGTCGTGAAGAAATTTTTTTTGTGGACAAAGCAGTTGGATATGGTAGGCTATTTTTCGAGGTATTCCCGTTTCCTTTTTTCATTTCACCAATACTTTCCACATTCCCCTAATTTAATCTGAGGTTGGGTGGTTCCTGCCCAACTTGAAGACAAGCGTGGAATGGGACTTCTGCCATTGGTTGAATAACAATTATACTTCTTTCCTCCTCTGCCGGTAATGTTTACTTCGCCTGTTAGACATTATGGAACGAAGTATAGTACCAGATGCAACTCCTGCCGATATAGTGCATTTTAAATACGCGTCATTCACCTCGTGTGATGTAGAGCATAAGTTGAGCCAGTATAAACCAGTTTTGCGGAATAATAGGAGAAGCTTCACATATGAAAATTTAAAACAGCATTTGTGACATAGTGCTTCAATAGCAGACTGGGGTAATAATGTAAGTGAAATGAAAAGGGCTATGCTAATTAATTGAATTCGAACTAAATTTATTAGATCGAAACTGAAATTACGGAAAGGATTGTGAAGGGAAGATCAGTGATATAAATATTAAACATAGTCCTATGGGACAAAGTAATCTTTAAAACAAAAATAAACTTATACAAATCATTTTTTCGAAGTGTGACAACTTATGTAGCAGACGTGTGGGTGTTAAATTAAAAATTTTAATCTAAATTAGACCCCACTGAAATGGATTTTCGTCGACCTGGGTGGCGAGTTGGTACAGCACTAGCCTTCTGTGCCCGAGGTTGTAGGTTCTATCCCGGCCCAGGTCGATGGCATTTAAGTGTGCTCAAATGAGACAGGCTCATGTCAGTAGATTTACTGGCATGTAAAAGAACTCCTGCAGGACAAAATTCCGGCACACCGGCGACGCTGATGTAACCTCGGCAATTGCGAGCGTCGTTAAATAAACATAACATTAAAATTTTTAAAAGGATTTTCTCAGGAAGATCTGCTCTATTTTCAAAATCGAATAAAGTGAGAAATGAAAAAATAAAGATAAATATGGAATATCAAAATTTTATAGTTGATTATATTCGTAGCAAACAGTTAATCTGGTACGGCCATTTTCGGAGGATGGAAGAGGAGACACTGCCAAGACGGATGTTGGAATGAATTCCTGAAGGAAGGGGGCAGGCCATGGACTACATGGATGGAGGAGATTCGTAAAACTGTGCAACGTAAAGGATTGGCAGAAGGAAACTAGGAAGACAGAGCAGAATTAAGATGCAGAGGAAGATGCTAAAGCATTGTTAACCGCTTATATATACTTGAATTCAATAGTTTGATGCATTTCTCTAGATCCAAAAATTGATCAAAGGCAGTGTCTGGTGGTTAAAGCTATATTTTTATTTGTTAGTATTCCATATTTTTCCATATTTAAGAATATATAATTACATAATGTATACACATATTTTGACTATTTTAATAAACATATACATATATTGAATATTTTAGTACATAAAATTTCTAGCCCTGCTGATAAGTACCAGGGTCCGGAGCGCTAAGCATTTCCTGTATCACATCGGAAAACATATTACCCCAAGACTTCAGTCCATCCAGTATTTAAATATTGCAGGTTATAGATGAAATGAGGGGGAGATGGAGGTTGTTGGTGGATTGAAAAATGGAAACGGAAATACCCGACAAAAAACCTTTCACAAAGTCTGCTTTATCCATCACAACCTGGCCGGATATCGAACTCGGGCTGCCTGGATGGAAGACAAGCGTGTTAACGTTGAGCCATAGACGCGGCATGATGTTAGGCCTACATCCCCCAAAGAACTGCTACATTTCCGTATTATATATTTACTTTACAGAATCCTGAATTTAGTTCCCTTCTGAATAAAGGTATGATAGAACTTTTATCTTCCTCAAACTTTCGTTTATCTTGCAAACCTCGGCTAAATGGCAAGCATGTAAAAGATAAAGTAATTCAAATTAAGTTGGAAATAAGGCGCTAGTTAACTATTTTGAATTCTTCCACAATTATAATTATATTAAATCTTTTTGTTTCATGTAGCAATTAGTATGTTTTATGTAGTTCCCTTACTTTGCGATTTATGCAAATTTTTAAATTACAGATAAGGGAATGAAGGAATAGTCATACTTCTTCATTGACTATAATAACGATCTCTATTTACTTCGACATCCAACAGGATACCATAAATTCCCGAGCTAGTTTCTTCATTAAATAATGAAAGTATGCTTATGGTGTTAAGCTGCAGTGTAGTCAGAATGTGATTACTTCCTAATTTCAGGCCCCTTGAGGATAAGGATCGTGTTAGTGATCTTGAACCTGATATGGAGTAAGACAATTGAAGCTAGCGCCTTATCAACCGCAAAGCCCATGGTGTCAAATCAGAAAAATGTAAAGCCTTTTAGGATTTACATTATCTTGTGCAGCTTTAGTGGAAACATTACTCCTTCGTATAACGACCTGTAGAATATTGTTACAGTATCAAAGTCTAAAATATTCTTCTCAAGCAATTTATATCATATCCTAACAATTTGGTAATTCCACTGTGAAGACCAGCGCACCGTTATAATGAGTAGGTGCCGCCTTGGTACCTCAGTTGACAGAGCGCTGGATTACGTCAACCGTGGACTCGAGTTCAAATCTCGACAATGTCGGACTTTCAAGATGCAGTCAATTTATTTCCGAACTGCACTTGTATTTACTGTACCGTTAAACATACATGCGCGTGTCACTGCAGATCATTCCTTGCATGCCTTTTGAGCCAGTCTATCAAACAGCGTCAGATTGTCTTTAAAAATTGTTCTTCTACACATGATTTTGTGCAAACATGTCAAGAACCTATTGCGATATTTCCTGGAATCTCTCCATATACGCCTTAAGGCTAGTCTTCTTCTTTGCCTTTCAAGTGATATATTTAGTATAGATTTCAGGCGTTTCCCTGCCTCTATGTAACTTTTCTGTTTCCTTTGTTCTGTGTGTTGCCGACATTGAGGCCAGTACGGAAACTTATTGATTGCCCCTTGTACATTTGTGGCGCACAAAACCAAGTTTTTGCGGGTTTTATCGAAGTTCTCCAGCGTTTCTATCGTTATTCGAACAGCATTTTACACACCATCTTGTTGTTTCTATTTGCATTTCTCTCTTACACTGATATGTGTCAGAGGAAAAGAATTTGTTTGTATGCATCTGAAGTCTGATTAGTGTAATATGTAGCTAATTAGCGATGTATGCAATGGAGAGGGAAAGGAACTGGCCAACCTAACTCATTATCTCCTGGCCTAGTTGCCTCATTAGTGGTGCCATGTTGGCATCACTTGTGAGATTGAGACCTGTCTTCGGACAATTGACTAAACAACTGTTTTCAATTGAAGTTGATGTCATATAAAGAGAACTTACTATGTAGTAGTTAATAGTTTTATTATTATTGTTATATGGAAACATATTTTCTTAATTTTACTTATTATTTAGCACCTATATCTTTATGCTTCTTAAAATTCGTTAAAAGTTAACTTTACTTTAAAAAATCCAAAATTGGAAATAAACCCGTAAAGATATTTAGTACATTTGAGAAAAATACATAGACGTATAAGCAAAGCTTTTTGCCTCCTCGTGTCGAGGTTACAAAAGCATGCATTTCCATAAATTTCTGCCACCACACGATTAATGGCGTGTAAACAGAAGTCTCGTATTACTTTTTCCTTATGACCACAATAGAGACGTACGTGCAAATAGGGAAATAAAATTTGAAGCTCCCTTATTGTATAAGTTTCGCTTACAACACATCGGGCATGTGTAGTGAACAAGAGCCCTGTATACAGTGTATGCTACATGTGGACAGTCATTTGAAATTGTTGTCTATATACGGGTGGACTCCCAGCAAGACTCGCTGCAAATTTTAATCCCGTATCTGTACATTCCTTCTATTCGTAATTGTCATCTGAATGTCTCAAACTCATTTTCTTCTTTTGTAAATTGTATAATTATGTTGCCGAATTTGGTTTCGTTAACTGCTTAATATCATTGTTAACAAACAACAATTTTCCTTATTTCTGAATTAGATAAAAGGTGGAAATACCAACAGATTGTTCAGTCAGTTTTGTAAGGGGAAATTCATCATAAGCACAATGACTTAAGAGTTTCACGTGTGCAACGCGATACAATTTTCCTTTTTTTGAAGTGGCGTAACGTGGGTTGCCAGCGCCCGGGAGAAGACAAGTGAAATATTCATTTAATGTTTTGCTAAGATTGATTTAAAACCTCCTGTTTTTTTTTTTTTTTTTTTTTTGTAAATTTTTCAGTAACAATGTTGAACTCTACATTGCATCTCTCTCAATTAAGAGTATTGCTAGGTTACTCAGTCTTTCTTGGCTCGTAGATCTCTGATACTTTATGATTAACTTAAGTTTTGAGAAGCTTCTTTCACAAATGTCAGCTGAAAAAGTGATCGTTAAAATGATTCTTAATATCAAACAACGTCAGTCAAACTCTCTTGCATCTTCTACTAGTACACTCACCTAAGCAAATTTAAAACTGTTCAGTTCGCAGTCTTCTCATCGTATCATGATTTACTTCATTATAAAATATATACATGTGGCGCCGAAGGTTATTTCGGAGCTCATATCTGCAACATTCAACTCTGTGTAATTAACACATGTGTGCTGAAATTGTTCATTGATAAAAAATCTTTCACAGTATCCAACAATGTCTAGATTTACATGAAAGCAAATCGCTGGTGACGCGTATTCATGTGCACTGTACATTTTGTAATTTGTGCCTTTAGCCGATTAATTGCTCCCCGATGTTCTCTGCGTGTTTCTTGTACTGAGGTCAAGCAAAGTCTAGAATCACAACTCTACTCTCTTTGTTCACCAGGCACCTTCTTTCGTCTTCTAACTTTTCTCTTTGGAGAAAAGTCCTACCTTTTGCATATCTGCGGAGCTTTCTCAGTTGCCTTTATACAGTCTCGTTTGACTTCACAAAATAGAGGCAATGCTTTCAACTTTTGCACACACTGATCAAGTACAAGTCCTTCTTAAGGCAGATATACTGAGCATCATTCACTTCGGTTAGTGCAGCAGGAAACGAAAACTAGATTGATTTGTTATTCTTTTTTAAATTTTGCGCTTCCAAGGATTTTGTGCAGGAACAACCACCCCTGCTGCCTCCCCTTACGCTACGCCACTGGCTTTTTGCACCGTGTATAAACGTCCAACGTTTCGAAGCTACGTATCGACTCCAGAAGCAGGGAATAAAGGAACGATAACCTATGCCTTTGTATCGGATGGATTACAAAGCATCTTTGGATAAAGGATTCAACAGATGATTTTTACTTACAACTCACTTACAAATGGCTTTTAACGAACCCACAGGTTCATTGCCGCCCTCACATAAGTCCGCCATCGGTCCCTATCCTGTGCAAGATTAATCCACTGTCTATCATCATATCCCACCTCCCTCAAATACATTTTAAAGATGTACGTCTCGCCCTCCGCAAAGGTCTTTTTCTGTCAGGTCTCCCAACTAACACTCTATATGCATTTCTGAATTCGCCCATACGTGCTACATGCCCTGCCCATCTCAAACGTCTGAATTTAATGTTCCTAATTATGCCAGGACGATTTTTACATTAATTAAATGTGGAGGTAATTCGTGGCTTTGAAACCTTGTTTCCATATCTACGATACGATGAAAAAACTAAACTTTTTCGCAGCACATTCGTTTTTAATTCTTCCATCTATATTAATATGACTATTACACTTTTACTACGTCATACTACTTTTGACCAATCAAACGGTAGGAAGAGACGTGTTTCAACTAATCATGGCTGTTTATCGCTACAGTTTTGCCATTTCCATAGCATTTTTTCTTTTTCGTAATGATGATAGTATTTGACCGATAAGCAGGTACACATACTTACACTTACTTATTTTTTGCTTTTATCACTTCTCTAGCCTTTGTTTCTTTGTTTGGCAACATTTCAAAATGCAAATTTTTACGGTATTATGAAACATGCGTTGAGATCGTAATTTGTTTCCCGCATAGTCTAGCGAAAATGGCTACTCCATTCAAACGTTTTGGTGAAGCTAACATTAGTGAAATAGAATTTTAGTAAGACAATTAATACCTCGTTTATTGTATTATAGTACTTTATTTCTTCTAATCTTTATATACAGTACTTCCTTCTGTTTTTATCACCTCCCTTCCATTTGTTTCTTTGTTTGCCAACATTTCAAACTGCAAATTCTATAAAACATGCTTTGCGATCGTCATTTGCTTACAGAATAGATAGTCAACTGAAAATGGTGGCTCTGTTCAAATGTTTTGGTGAAGCTAACATTAGTGAAACAAAATTTTACTAAGGCAATTAATATTTTATTGTATTAGAGTACTTTATTTCTTCTAATTTCTATATATACTTTCCTCTAATCGTGTAATAGTCAATTAAATCGCACTCGAGTTTTGATTTTCTCTAGATATATCAAAACCGCTAGTTAGATTACTGTTGATAAATATATTTTCAGTCTTGTAATCATTTTAGAACCTCAGGAACAAAACATGAGAAAATATGCTTACATTTGAATTCCTTAACGGAAATGAGTGACAAAATGTGTAGTAATACTAAGTTAGAATACTTGTCGAACTCTTGTAATGATAAATGACACTCAGCTGTAGTACAAAGAATGTATACAGAGTCCATTGTGGAGATATCAATGGGCGCTGTCACAACTCGTACTAGATTATGATGTCTGTGGATAAAGTTGGGCTTTCCGCTTGCTTATCGTTAGGTATGTTGCAAAATAAATTACAACACTGCCCCGAACACTATGTGAAATGTAATCCCGTATAAGTAGGATATTACCGGACTTAAGGATGTGTTCACGACTAATGATTTTACAATTCGTATGATAAAAAAAAATTAAACCGCGATTCATTAAATGTAAATAAACACATCGACGTCACCTTGAAATCGAAATGTTACGCTAGCCCCTAATTTCAAATTCTAAATATCTTTATAGGTCTAAAAGTTTCTTCCATATTTGGTCGCCAACAGCATATAGGCCTACGATTAATTTTGGTATGGAATGGATTACAGATGAAAGATGCGAGAGTGCACTTTTATTTAGGTCATTATTAAGGACCAATTTGTGACACCTTCAAATCTTGCCTTGGACGAGAATTTGCGGATAAATATTGCCCCAGATGAGGTCAGTTTTCTTTTAAATGTGTCTAAAATGACAAAGTTCCTGCGTGGAATGAGTCTAAAGTGTTTGCTAACAAACACTGAACTGAGATATTTCTATATTTTAAAGCTGAGAATGTGAGGCATCAAACTATGCTGAATATTTTACAGTATATTGTCTTTCGCTCAGACATACCAGTGCTCCTACAAAAAGAATGTTTCACTCAAAAATAAAGTTTGGACCTTAAAAATATCACACTTCCTTCGATACCGTGATTGGTATATGTGTAAACAAATGAAATTTTACCCAGAGCTACCTAGAATGTTATAATTTTCTGAAATAAAATATTATCGTATTTTTTAAATTTTGTAATTTCAAAATACAACACATGAACTGACTACACAGAGTAATATGAATACAATATGTGGACTGGTATTGATTGCATAGTATATTGATACAAAAATTACAATTAATAAAACATATACCGGTATGTATAATGACTAGAAGTCGATCTTTTTCGATATTTACCAATACAATCAACCTCCCTCATGCCAATATCTCTGCTACAGAAAATAATAATAAAAATACGCCTTAATAAACCTCTTGATTATCCTTCAGAACTGTTGTATTCAGAATTTAAATTATTTGACTTCCACCAAATTTATAACTTTGTAGTATTGAATTTCGTACATAAAAGCTCAAATATATTTAATTTATAGTCACATAAATATAAAACCAAAAGATCAGAAAACATATGCTTGACAGTACCTAAATGTACCACAACTGTAGCATATAATCACAGTAGCAACTTCGGTCCAACAAGGCTTCGGTCCAACATGATAATAGCTAAATTCTCAAACATACAATTTGCTAATGCTTCTTATTTAAATATATCAATTAAAAATTGCTGATTAGAGAGAAAAATTAAAGTTCAATTATTGTGATATCTGTGTTTTTCTTCTTCTTTTTTCCTTCTTTCTACTTTTTACTTTGTTATTCGATAAAATGTCTTAAGAGCCACAGGCGTGGCTCAGTCGGTTAAGGCGCTTGCCTATCGGTCTGAAGTTGCGGTCGGGCGCGGGTTCGATCCCCGCTTGGGCTGATTACCTGGTTGGGTTTTTTCCGAGGTTTTCCCCAACCGTAAGGTAAATGCCAGGTAATCTATGGCGAATCCTCGGCCTCATCTCGCCCAATTACCATCTCGCTATCACCAATCTCATCGACACTAAATGAACTCGTAGTTGATACTACAGCATCGTTACATAACCAACTAAAAACATTTTAACGTCATGTGGAATGCCCCCTGAGTACGAGTATTTAACTTACACTTTCTGGGGGTGCTAGAGTGTTTTATGTAGAAAAAAATAAATATGTAACTTTTTTCTGGCAATAAATTATTATTATTATTATTATTATTATTATTATTATTATTATTATTTATTCATTTAGTTTTAGAACTTAAACATTTTGGATTGTATTTTATTACAAACGAATATTTTGAGATGCTTATGATTGTAAATATCATATTCCAATATCTAAATTTCAATAATTAACTGAAATGATTTCCAATTTATGTCATAGTACTGTGACTTTCATTGTTTGCGTGGTTTCTTCTTTTCTACCATATTAAAACTATATAGTATTGAGGAATTTGTCTTGAAATGGAAGGAGCAAAATTTAATTTACTGTTTGTGTTACCTCATAGTGTCACCAGAAACATATCTAAAGTTCATTAATTTTGGTGTACATTTTCAGAAAAATAGAACAACACTTTTTAATCGCCCTATTTTTAAAGTAATATGATTGTTTTATGTTTTTACATTTTTTGTAAGTCTATACTCAATAAAACATAAATTGTTTACATTCAAAATGCTTCACAAAGATCGGTACATGATTTTGATGGGGGTAATTGTCAATGGCTGAATAAACGAAAGCGAAGTAAACTGTGAAATCAAGATGACAACCAAGCGTGTTTCCTAGTATTGTGCTGTCCAAGAGCTGGTTCGCACCGGCCAATTCCGGAACACTACTGTAGTTCCAAACCGCAGCCCCCGAGACCTCATATCCCCCTCTCCAGCTTCCAACTATCACTAATTGTCCCAATTAAGCTAACTCTTACTTCCATGCCATATGAGATGCTTTTATATTACGTCGTAGGAAAAATTCAATTATGTTTTGCCTGCTAACTCGTTTTTGTTACGTCCACAGTGCAAGGAATAGTTTAATGGTATTTTCCCACGCATATACAAAAGCTTCTGATAGAGGCACAGGATATACCCATCAAGATAAGTTGAAACGCTTGTAAGTTGCAAATACTAACGTGCCGCTTAATTCAAGCGAAAATTCATCCAACCTTAACTTGCCTTATGTGTCCTATATTCCTTATCAGGAACAGGAAATTGTTTCTGTAGTGTTGTTTACCAAATTTTTGTGCTGTTGCAGTTTAAGATAACATAGTGATGACGTAATAATTCATATCTATTGGCATTTGCTGTCATCATTGTCATCATCATAGTCATTATACTGGTTGTTTGAATGAAAATAACTTTAGATACGATCATTTAGATCTTCATAATCCAGCAATGCAAAGAATAACATTTATGAGGCAAAGGCACTTAGGAGACGGAATTCATTGCTCCTGATGACAGGATGATAGATAATGCAATTGAATTTGGCGTGGGTAAGAAATAGCCGGTAAATTTCGTCTCAGTCCCTCCTATTCCGAGACAATATTATCTTAAGTGCTGTAAATCTAGGACACGTCCACCGCTGTGCAGTAATGGTTAACATGTCTGACAGTGAAATGAGCGAGCCTGGGTTAAAATCTTGGTTGAAACAAGTTACCTGGTTGGCATTTTTTTCTGGTTTTCCCTCAACCATTTGAAGCAGAATTGCTGGGTAACTTTCGGTGTTCGATCTCGGACTCATTTCGCTATCATTAATTCACATATCATCATCATCTATACCATAGCCCGGGTTCAGTTCACGGTGCAACGTGCTACACTTGTACAGGAGCACGGCTGTTTGGCTACCCAATCATTCGAGTGGTACGCACAATAAGCCTCAGGCTGCAGTGCAAGCTTTCGGGTTCCTCCTCCATACAAGAGAAAAAATTAAGGAGACTGGATTTCCGGATTTGTTTTCCACTCGAAGGAAATTGTGATACAGGTATTTATGGCCTTTAAAATCCTTCGCTATCGGAAGAGTTCAATTTTAAAATCTTTTCTACAAGCTTACCACAAAGGAGAACATAATCGTCACCACAACACCACCATTATCATCGTTAGCATCACCATAACTATTATGATTTCGTTTGGAGAACATTCCGATCAGTTGGCGTGGTTGGCTCAGTTGGTATAGCGCTGGCCTTCTATGCCCGAGTTTGCGGGTTCGATCCCGGATCAGGTCGATGGCATTTAGGTGTACTTAAATGTGACAGGATCGTGTCAGTAGATTTATTGGCGTGTAAAACAACTCCTGCGGGACAAAATTCCTCCACATCGGCGACGCTGATATAACCTAGGCAGTTGCGTGCGTCGTTAAATAAAACGTAACATTTTAACATTCCGATCCAAGGAAATAATGCAACAGTATTATAAATTGGCATTTAGAAGGATTCCTAATGAAAACATACATAAGCATTATTCATGGAACATAAACAAATTAGTGCTAGTTCTTCTCCCTTGCTATTCGAATTAATCTGCTTGATATATACTGTACATTTTGTAGAGCCACTAGCGTATAATATTATTCTAATATGGCAGATAAGTGCAATGGATGTAAGCTCCATATGTGAAGTGTTCCTGAAAACTTTTGTTAGAAATAATGACAACATGAGCCAATATAAATTTACAAGATTAGCTCAGTCGGCAGACTCGCTTGCTGCTGATTCGGAGCTGCTCGGGTTAGATTCCTCGCTTGGGTTGGTTCGTTTTTTTCCGAGATTTTCCCAAACACAAAGACAAATGCCAGGTAATCTATGGCGAATCCTCGGCCTCACCTCATCTCGCCAAAAAATTGTATAACTCTTGACTTGTTCCACATCTTAAAGCTTCAATGCCAATGTAAGATCTATGGAATAATAAATCAAAATGAAATGGTACTCAACTACGCAGGATTTATATCTTCATATATTTTCATTATCATTTCATTCCTGTGTCATTCACAATAAACTAGAGTATGTAAACTGAAGATGTTAAAAATGATTGATTTCGAAATACGTAAGTACTCGCTTACACTTAATGTTGTCGCAGTTTTCACAGAAAGTTTTCGTACACTCCTGGTCCGCTAAACGGCTAACGCTATGTTTGATGTCATGGATAAAAGGGCCAACCAGAGCCATTCACCTCACGTTATTTCAATAGGGGACCCGCTATCTCTAGACGGATAACATGGACGTGAACGAAGTTTACCGTAGGCCTAATTCGGTGTCAAGACATGCCATCTCGTTTGATATTTAGCATTGTTGGTGATATTCATCTATTTAGATCAACTCAAATTATATAAATTATTCACTCAAAAATACAGTACAAGAAGACTCAGGAAAGAATTTTTCGTTGAGATTCCAACGGACAAAAGGTTGAGCCGTGAGTACTCCTACAAGCGAAAACGCTCCTTTGTTTAGCTCGCAGTAACTCGGACACCAGTAAAGATTTTGAGTAGCGATCACTTTTCAAATTAAATTTCCATTCTTTCTCAACATTCCTCTCGCTTTGATCCCCATCTAACATAAAAATTTAAAAAAAATTGCTGCTTACCAACTTTTGAAGATGTAAATGTCTATTCTGAACAGATCACATCCTAGTCAGTATTTTTTTCTCTCACTTTTCAAAAAAGATTTTCATTTCGAATTCTTTTCTATGTTTTTCTTAGATATTAAGCTATCAATTAAAAAATTACAGCGCGATTTGATCGACTATCATAGGAGTTACGACATGATAAAATCGTTAACGAAGCGGGAAATATCGTATAATAGATTATGACGTTAAAGAAATACATGCACCGATCCCTTACAAATTTTACCAACATGAACATACGTCACCAAATACGTCACTACTGAAGTTAACATAACGTTAGACGTTTAGCGGGCTACCAGGGTGCGAAAACTCTCTAATCTTAACATTCACAAAGCCTATTTTGATACGTAATATATTCGTCATGTTTATAAGTGGAATTGTTCACAAAAATTGTCTCAATTTACACGGACACGAATATTATCCTAGTGTCTCTAGATTATAAAGAAAGCACTTTGTGTGTATTAAGAATTGTGAACTTTACAGTAATATGCCTTAAAAGTTTAACCTCAAATCTATAAATGTAAGTTTAAACGCAAATGTTATTCAACTTGAATGATATGAGAGGATTTTATAACATCTACAATAAGAAGGAAAAGTGAAGAAAGAGTTCAACCTATCAGAAAATGCGATAACAGAATTTATCAACGGGAAATAAACAGAAAAGAAAATGAAACCTGAAAAATTGTAAACCAATATTTCTTTCCATGCACTTTATCGAATGTTGCTGATGCTATTTGCCGAAACGATAACGGTAAACTCTTTCGGATGTCTTCGAGTCTAGCCCCTAAAGATAATAGCATATTTCTTACAGAAATAACCGTTGAGCCCACATCCTTTGTCACTCGTAGAACGTTAGCATCTTCCATCTGCATCCTGTGTATGCAATGAAAGCATGTTTTCGTGGACAGTGCTGCTGTTACTTTCACATTCATTGTAATGAAACCCAGTGACATAGATCTAATTGTATGAAGCATTTCCAGCGAGTGGAGGATATAATTCATTACCATGCAATATAGTATTCTATTTAATTATTGAAAACTACGAATTCTGTTCAGACAAGATAAGACGAGTCCACCGCTGTGGAGTAACGATTAGCATGTCTGGCGGTGTAACGAGGTGGCCCGGGTTCAAATTCTAGTTGCGACAAGTTACCTGGTTGAGGTTTTTCCGGGGTTTTCCCACGACCCATTAAGAGCAAATGCTGGGTAACTTTCGGCGCTGGACTCTGGACTCATTTCGCCGGAATTATCACCTTCATCTCACTCAGACGCTGGATAAACATAGCAGTTGATAAAACGTCGTAAAATAAC
This sequence comes from Periplaneta americana, assembly GCF_040183065.1. Lineage (NCBI taxonomy): Eukaryota > Metazoa > Arthropoda > Insecta > Blattodea > Blattidae > Periplaneta > Periplaneta americana. Next base: position 79,985,373 of record NC_091126.1, read on the forward strand.
CTAATTAAAAAGATAAGACGATAGGCTGTGATTCAGTGACAGTAATATAAAATGAAAGAAGGAGAAATTTAAAGTCTGAGGAGAACTGTCCGCAGCCTCTTTATTAGGAATTGCACAGCGTGTGCCCGGAATCGAACAGGACTCTCTCTAGTAGAAGTAGTCAGCAAACTGAGATATGTACTTAGTTCTATTTCTCTTGTGCCGCTCTAGTTCGCAGTTAAGAAATCGTCAAAAAAACGCCTTTCTCTGTTCTGTTTTTTTATTCTCTCAAATTGTCCGAACATTGGACTTCAGTACCATTAACCTGGCCTTCACCACAGTGCAACGAAACTTTCACTCCTCGCGCTACCTCTGAGCAATGAATGAATTATTCTTTTTTGTTGTTGCTAATTCGCATTTTACGTCACAAAATATGCAGGGGTGTTCAAATTAGAAATCGGTGAGCAAATTAATTTAACGAATTTGATTAGGGAAAATACAGGAATTTTACTTGAAGCAAGTAAAGAGATAGGTTTGGAAGTAAATCCCGAAAAGACAAAGTATATGATTATGTCTCGTGACCAGAATATTATACGAAATGGAAATATAAAAATTGGAAATTTATCCTTTGAAGAGGTGGAAAAATTCAAATACCTGGGAGTAACAGTAACAAATATAAATGATACTCGGGAGGAAATTAAACACAGAATAAATATGGGAAATGCCTATTATTATTCGGTTGAGAAGCTTTTATCATCCACTCTGCTGTCAAAAAATCTTAAAGTTAGAATTTATAAAACAGTTATATTACCGGTTGTTATTTATGATTGTGAAACTTTGACTCTCACTTTGAGAGAGGAACATAGGTTAAGGGTGTTCGAGAGTAAGGTGCTTAGGAAAATATTTGGGGCTAAGAGGGATGAAGTTACAGGAGAATGGAGAAAGTTACACGACACAAAACTGCACGCATTGTATTCTTCACCTGACATAATTAGGAACATTAAATCCAGTCGTTTGAGATGGGCAGGGCATATAGCACGTATGGGCGAATCCAGAAATGCATATAGAGTGTTAGTTGGGAGGCCGGAAGGGAAAAAGACCTTTGGGGAGGCCGAGACGTAGATGAGAAAATAATATTAAAATGGATTTGAGGGAGGTTGGATATGATGGTGGAGACTGGATTAATCTTGCTCAGGATAGGGACCAATGGCGGGCTTATGTGAAGGCGGCAATGAACCTCCGGGTTCCTTAAAACCTAGTAAGTAAGTAAGTAAGTGAGCCCCTTGCTCAATCAATATGCAATTTTAATTGGTTACATATAATATAATCGTCTGGCTGCTGACTGATTGCAACTTGGAAAACTCGGGTTCCAATCTTAACGAGTGCCAATGGAATCTGTTGTGAACCAGGGCAGCCTTGAGGAATGGTCTCAGTTTATTCTGCTCAGTCCACAAATCTTAAATTCACAATTGGCCATCTTGGGTGGTTCAGTGGCTAAATTAAATGTTTTTGGCCATACATTCAAATCAGGTGACTTAGGAGGCCAGTGAATGATTTCGATCTCCGGCGTCCTTTGAAACTATCTTTGAACGCTGCCGGCATGATGCACGGGATAGTTAGTCTGCTGAAAGAGTGGAGTTCCTTCGGGATGACATTCACAATTCTCTTTTTTTCATCTGTGTTAAAGTTTTTGTCTTTATTTTGTTTGAGGAAGCATAATTTTAATTTTCAAATTTAACGTCATTTATCTTTTAGGTGAGGTCAAGTCTATTAATAACCCACAGGTGTTGAGCATCACGTACACTAACTTTCTTCTTTCTACTTTTATTATGACGGTCTCACGAATCTGAAAAAAATATTTCTACTTGAACGTCAAAAAATCAGTTGCACCGGGGATCGAGTTTAATATATCGTTCACACTCCACCAGCGTCACGCAACTATGTAAGTCATCGAGGCGAGATGGAGAGAATTATCCAACCTTTTGGTTTCACCGCAGTCAGGTGCCGTTCTTAAATAAGTACTGACAAAAAACGTTATCGTGCGAATCGTGCTATATGTCATAGACTTTCGGCTACCAAGTGTTGGTCCATTGTTTCTCTGAGGAAATGTACATTTACAGAGTGGAAGTGATATAACTGCATAGATTGAAGAGAGCAATAGAGTACGTTAAAATAAATAAAAGCCTATTTTACGTTTTGTAATTAAGTGCATGGTTAATTAGAACACTAGGCTTAAAGTCTGCATAGTTTGGCAACAGCGTGTCGTCGGCTCAAATACGAAAGCACACACGCACTCAGTCTGAACAGCAGATTTCTGTTCCTAGTCACTCCAGTACGATTGCCAGAGTTCCTAAAGTTAGGAAATAACGATAACCTACGTATTAATCTTTTTGTTTCATTTGCAAGAAAACCGTCCGTTTTATTTAAAACTGTATAGGGATCAATCATTCCTTCTCAATTTCTCTAATGATATGTATAAAAATTATAATTGTACGGTTAGTACTTATCGATGTTAACATTAAAGTGTTTGTTTTTCTGAGAAAAGTATTCATTTCGCACAGATAAAATATTATAATTTTATTGTACTTTATCCAAGGAAAAAGCTGTTAAAATCTGCACGGTTATATTACTTCCAACCTTTAGGCTTATAAAGCCTTATACGCATCTCTCTTGAACAATTCCAGAAAAACAAATTTGCTACAAACACTAAAATAGTGGAAATTCTTAAGAGACTCAAGTAATTAGCATTGTACCCTTGCAGTGGCTGAGTTGTCAGGTCTTCGGCCTGTCACGCAACATAATATTTGGCTCTACATCATTCCGTCTAATCTCCATTCCGTCATCATTATATAGTATATCATTCCCCGAACACCGACTTGCGACGCACGGAGGGGTCTGCTCTAGAGACGAGTGAGATTGCCTGCTCGAAATCTAGATAGCAGCGAACCTTAGTGTAGTCAGCCTGTGTGCGTTGGGAAAGCGCCTAGGTCGATATTTAGCACAATACATCTTCTACGGGCGCAGTGCTAGGTCGTAGTGCCCCCTTCTGAAATTGTATTCGAATTAACATTGTGGTGAATTTAACATTATTAGTTTTTGCAATTTAAATTTGGAAATCCACAAAATTGTATATTATGTGGTGATAATTCGAGGAAATGTTATGATTATGCATGTGGATTATCTTTGACATTTTCAATCATGTAAGGAAGTCTGTCGTACTGATATGTCTTTCCAAGAAAATTGTGTGTGATTCAATTCTAGAGGAAGTATCTCAGCGTTGAGGATGAATGGTTTCAGGATGTATTTATTATTCCTTAAAATGACATATGACTGTCTTTTCCTACAATTGTTTAATGACAAGTTTCTTGTACATTTCCATGCGTCATACAATATAATATAACTTCAAATTAGAAATTGCCTCCAGTAATAATATAACTGTTCTTACTGACCGACGGATGTCTTGATCATTATATAAATTTTTGGTCGGTTATTTAACGACACTATATCAACTACAAGATTATTTAACGTCGATGAGATTGGTGATAGCGAGATGGTTATTTGGCGAGAAGGGTTCGAGGTTTCGCGATGTGTTTACCTACTAATCGCCTTACATTTTGGGAAAACTTCAGAAAACTCCTAACCAGTAACCAGTCCAAACGAGAATTGAACCGATCACAGCTTCGAATCAGCAGGCAAACGCGTTAACGTCTGAGCCACGTCAATGACTTGATTGTTACATCTTTCACAGCTACTTGTATATCAACATTTGCGGCATTGCAGCGACCATGTAATGTATTCCCCAACATGTCGAAAATTTGAAAAATCGTTTAGAAACAATTTTGTAATTTAAGACGTTCTTCTGTACTTGCCATTGCATCCGCTACAAGTACTTCAGTGTACATTTCAAATTTAAACGTCTTACACGATTATGAAATTATGAAATGTAACGCTATACTGAATGTAATAGCATTGTGTAGATACTTTTACTTTATTGATCTGAATGAAGGGGGGGGAAATGGAAAAAGTCCAAACAGCTCAACCATTGAACTTTTACTTTAGTTTAAGGTGTGGTAAAGGACGGTATTTTGAACAAGAAACGTTAATACAGCTTACTTGGCGTTTAATTTCACATACAATTTTAGATATCAAAATAATGTCATTATTTTCATGTTTTCTATACCTGATTTAGATGACAAAAAATTGTTAAGGCAGAATCCTGCAGTAATTAGGCCTAAGCAGTAACATAGACGTTAATAGGACACAGCGGGTATCTGTAACGAGAATCTAGGAGCGTGACAGTAGAAAAGTCTAAAGAAAGCGTTGAAAATGCCGACCATTTGCTCTTACAATGTGAGAACTCGATCAAACACTTTAGTGTCCCGTCCAATGAACAAATAAGTTAATCTTAAGATATTTATCAAATGTACCTTCGCAAACGATTAGGATTGAATCTGGCTACTATTGGAGAGTCACTACGACCCCGACCCAGCATTCTAAATTCCATTTATTGCGTTTATCCTCCAGGTAGGCACATTCTCATCCTTCTAATTTTCGCTGAGCTTTCAGGTTGAAATGGTGTGCGCAAAAGAATTTCAAGATCAAACAGTCAGACCCATATTTAGGCACTACTGGCCTACATGCCTACATACTGAGGCAGTGCAGGCAGGTTCCTGCAATGAGTGCATGCACTGTGCAAGACTGAATCGGCGTTAATATTTCATACACGAAGAACCTGTGGTCAGCAGAAACGGTACCATAACACATGTATAATATGTAGTTTTAATAGTTTAAACAATAAAATTATTTAAATTCTAAACATTTTTATTTTAAATATCTCAACTATGCCAAAAAATGTTAGTACACTTAAAAAGAATACAAAGTAAAAAAATTATTCTTTGAAAATGAAATTAAAATAAAAACAAATCTTTCCTTCTATAATAAAGAATTCTAATAATGAATAAAATATTCATTGTATACCGTAGAATTAAATAAATTTACTTCTATCCCAAGATCATTCAGAAGGATTTCAAGATTCACTCCTACTACATCTCCATACTGACTAATATGGTATGTTTTACAATGATGAAATATTCTAACGCTGATAATTACTTTCCCACAAGCTGAACATTGTGTCCCATTTTCTACTTCCGAAAATAAATAGTCACCTTTCAACAGAGGATTCAACTGAAACCTTGAGCATCGTTATATATTACCATGCTACCATACTGTAACTGATTCACAGAAGCTCTCTTTATATACAAGATTGATTGATTACGTATTTTAGTTCGCATTTATGCGCTGCAATGGACTTTTTTCGATCGCTGACTTCAACGAGAAAAGAAAGCCAAGAGCGCCTGGGGATCAGGCAAACTTCAGAGGAATGTACATGAGTGTTTTCACTCAGTACACGCGGTGTAGATGCACACGAACGCCCATATTTGATCTAAGTGTCAGCAAATGTGACTCGTGGTCCCAGGCTGCGGGTTTGGTTGTGGGTTTGAACCCCTCTTTCGTTTATAATTTGTTTGGGTTTCTTTCCAAAGTTTTCCTCAATATTGATGCGGATCTCGATGGTGAATCCTCGAACTCTTTCCGCTAGAATACTACGTCTTTTATCAGCAAATCATAGACGCTAGACAATCTCGCGGTTGATATAGCATCATTAAATAACCCATTTAAATAAGAAGTATTCAAAGTTAGGAATTACTTAAAACTACAAAATTATTCCGGCTCAGTCTGTTAGAATTAGATTTTCATAATTTCGTGGTAAGTGTGAAACATCCAGGAATTGGCTTGAAAAAAATGGAAATTTCTTATGTTATGCTTGAAGTAAATTATAATTTTATTTCACTATTCCCTTGGGCAAGAGTAGTGAAGTTACACTATCAGTTGGAGGTATAATACCATTAAGCATTACCTATCTTTGTTTGGATATAGACGTAGGGATAGAATCTGAAAAAGCGCTGAATCACACAGGAGACAAAAGAATTACACAAGAGACTGTTAACACACAGAAATGTGGCATGTATTAAACGCCACAAGATTAAGGGAGATTATTTACACAATGCTTTGAACACACACAACGGTAAACGATATTAAGCAGATAAGCACAGGAAGGTCGGCAGCCACCAACAACGCTATCTCAGTATCAGTCATTACGAAAAACTTTGCACGGATGTTATAAATTAAGTTACTTTTATCAGACAAGTAACATCAGTAGTCCATCAATCGCTACAAGAATCCTCATTTGGGAAAGTATAGTTCGGATTTCATATAAAATAATTTGTTACCAGACGATCTAGGGGAGAGTTGGGTAGCATCGGACATCGGGTAATATCGGACAGTGAGTTTCTTTCATCTACCACACGATGATAGTATCTGATTGACATGGTTATGTTTCTGTGATGTCGCATACAGAAACGTAACCATGTCATTCAGGTACTACCATATGGTGGTAGATGAAAGAAACGCACTGTCCGATATTACCCGATGTCCGAGACTACCCAACTCTCCCCTATTAAGAAAAATGCATATGCTGTTCTACAAATCGTGTGAAGCGTGACGTCTCTGGCAAGTTTCCATGAATTTCAGCCAATTGAAACGAAACTTACAGAAAAAGTGATTAAATATTTCCATGAAAATATTAATTGCGGATTTCTAATTGAAACTTGACATATTTAATAGTATTAAAATAATAATAATAATAATAATAATAATAATAATAATAATAATAATAATAATAATAATAAAAAAGAAGGTATCCCTGTTATACTGTGGAGACCCACAGGGTCACGGGAGGTTTTCTTTAATAATTGGCATTTGTACAACATGTTTGCCGCTTTAAATTCAAATAAATACCTTTGGTAGAGGCCGAGTGAACCCCAGAGTCACAGTGTGGCTGAAAGGAATAAATCAATGAGAAAATTCAGTCATATCATCAGGAATCGACCACGCTATATTCCGATATGCCGCGAAGCGTCTTAACAGCGACCCTAACGTGCGCCTCTTTAATAATAATAATAATAATAATAATAATAATAATAATAATAATAATAATAATAATAATAATAATAATAATAAATTTGAATTAATTGCTATATCACTTTGCTCCGTTCCGACTCCACTTCATTAGGAATACTAATAACACAAGTTATAAATTATTGTACAGGGTGTCTGACTCAAGCCGTTCATAAATTGTTTTAGCCACAATGCACAATAGGACTATGGGAGGACTCTTTTGTCGTTGAAATTCTCTAATTCGCAGCGCTTATATTTTAGTTTTAATAATGACTAAAAAAAGTTAATGATAGCGAGAGAAGAATTGGATATAACATGTCCCATTAGACAAAATACGTTAATAAGGTCCAACTTCATGCGGGTTGTCATCGATCTGGTATGTCGTAGACCATATGGTCTGCCATAATCTGAATCCAACGTTTTTGTTGGTCTACCCAGGTTGTGACGTTCTCATAGTAGTATCGCTAGGAGTAATATACTCAAAATATCTTTAAATTAATTAGTAAATTGTGTTAAAACTCACGTTGTCTGTTCTTTAAAAGTTCTTTTTTATTATGCCCGTTAGTTATTCCGAATAAAGCAAAGCAAATTAATCTTAGGGATTGGAGATAACTTACATATTAAGAAATAATATCGGAACTATAAGATGAGCAAATAACTCAATAAAACACTGTCCAATGATAAATGCACTATAAGAAAAGTTGAAAAGTCGGAAGAAAATAAACAATTAACAAATTGATTGCACATGTTTAACATACATTATCAACGACGACATTCACATGGACGCTAATACACACCCCTGATTTCGTCTGCGAAACCATTACATACTTCCCACATGTTTGAACTGATATTTGGGCTGCCTAAACAAAAATAAACGGCTTAAATCAGACACCTTGTGCAACCTGACCGTATCATCATCGTTGAGCTGAGTTATAGCATAAGACAGCGGTTCCCAAAGTGTGCTCCGCGGAGCCCTTGGGGCTCCGCAAGTAAGTCTCAGGGGCTCCGACCGCGGATGACAAAAATTTCTGCTTCCATCTAGCCTCTAGTGCGAAAAACGTAAACTACTTCCATCAAGCGAAAAGTACTTTCTCAGAAATTCGTTTGATTTCTTCTTGCTAGATAGAAGCAGCAATAATAATATATCTACTACAGCCATTAGTCATCAACCAGCGCTCAGACAAAGGGGGATAATAACAACTGTAACCTTACTTTTGAATAAAATATTGCGAATTCTTTGGGATAGAATTCAGAATATACTACACATGATCCTGCTTCAGAGTTTACGATGCCTAGTGTAGAGGTACAGAAAAGGAAGTAAAAAACGAAAATATTGTGATTCATATTTGGATGTGGGATTCACTGAGTTTGCTGACAGACGTCCACAGTATGTGATATGTAACAAAGTTTTGCCCAATAGTTCTATGTTCCCTGCCAAGCTTCATCCTGACTTCACAAATAAAACTGCAGACTACTTCAAAAGAAAACGTGACGAACTCCATGCAGGTTAGAAAATAATTTTATCTCGTGTAAAGACAAATAACTATAAAACACTGGGAACGTCGTACTTGGTTAGCCATGACCTGGGTCTTACTGGTAAACCTCACACCCTTGCCGGAATTCTTATAAAACCACTATTAGTGAAGGTAGTAAAGAGAATGGTGGACGAAAGAACTGCAAACTTGATATCCAGTGTGCCCTTATCAAATAACACTGTGCATAATGGGATCCAGGATCTATCAAATGATGTTAAAAATACCATAATTTCCCATGTCAGTCAAACGAAATTTTTGCTACAACTTGACGAATCCACGGACGTTGCCGGATTAGCTGTGTTAATGACGTTTGTGCGGTACGAAATTTCAGATTCCTTTCATGAAGATATTTTGTTCTGCAAGCCATTGCCATCGTCTACAAGAGGTTCTGATTTTTTTCCCTGACAGATGTCTTCATTGAAAACTCGATACCGGTACCATGGTATTATTATGATGTACCGAAGTATATCATAATAATATTATAATATGAGTAAATAATCACTTAGTGATTCAAGACGGCGCTCATCCCGTCAGATCTCGGCCACTTAGTCACTCGTAATGAGTGCACCTCTGTACATAGTGCGTTGGACATTGTGCCACTGTCACATATTCTGTGACACAATACATGAGGGTAGGCCACCAAAGGGAAAACTGAGAGGTAGAACGTAAACTGAGGGGATTCGATCTTGCATCGGAACTGGAATCCGATGTGACTTAGTGGATAAAGTGTCAGCACGTAGAGCTGAAAACCCGGGTTCGAGTCCTGGTGTCGAAGAGAATTTTTCCCTATTCTATCCATCCTTCATCGATACCATGGAACAATTGCATTAATGTACGCACAGATGGTGCAAAGCCCATGGTAGATCCTGTTGCTGGCGGTGTTACAAGGATCAAGAAAGTTTTAAAATCTCCACAAGAAGTTATTGTGTACTACACCGACACGCCCTCGCAAGGAAAAAAAACCAACGTTATTAAGGCCTGTACTAGACAACGTCGTCTAAATTATCAACTTTGTTAAGGTACGACCTTTGCAGTGTAGGCTACTCAAAATTCTGTGTGAAGATATGGAAGCATACATAAGTCATTGTTATTAATTACATAGGTTGGATAAAAAGTAATGGCAACACTGCTGTCACGTGACGATGGTGCGTTCGAGAGCTCCCAGCTGTGTGGACATGAACAAGGACTGTTAGATGAGTTAGTGCAGCCAGCGGCGACAGTACTCCATCAATCTACTGCAGTGTGTAGAACGTTCACTTTCATAGGAATAGTGCGAGCGCCCTAAGACCATCCTTACAAAACTAGAGCAACGTTCCTGGATCAAAATTGAAATGGCACGAGGTCATAGTGCACAAGAATGTTTTCAGGGACTGCGTGAAGCATGTGGCGATGCAGCGTTGCCATATCGCACAGTTGCACGATGGGTTAAAGCGTTCCGGGAAGGCCTTGTTGCACCGGTACCAAAGGGAAGGTGACGACTTTCTTGGACGAATCGTCGCTATGTACGAAACCTGGACTCGCTCGTATGAACCAAACTTGAAACGCCAATCAAATGAATGGAAACATCCCGGTTCTCCTCGTCCAAGGAAAGTGCGCCCTACACAAAGTGCTGTGAAGGAGATGTTGATTGAGGCGTATGACATTGATGAGGTAATACTGCACCACGCTGTACCTCCAAGGCAGACGGAAAACGCGGACTACTGGAACATCCACCGTACTCACCCGATATGATCCATGCGATTACGATCTTTTCACCAAAGTGAAAGGAACCACTGCGAGGGACCCGGTACAATACCAGAGATGAACTTATCCGTGCTTTAGGGCGGTCAATACGGAACATCAACAAAGATGGACGCGCTGATGGTGTACGACGCCTTCCAAACATTTGGCAAAAGGTAATAAAAAGGGGGCGACTATATAGAAGGTACGTAAATGTTGTACCCCTGTGAATAAACCCATGTCAGAAATATCGAACTGTTGCCATTACTTTTTATCCAACCCTTGGTTGTCGCTTGATAAGCGTCTTGAGTTTTGAATGACCAAAAGAGTTTGCAAGAAGATTATTTGAATGATCAGGAATCGCTGTGCAAATTATGTTACTTAGCACAAATTTGGTAAAAAAATAAAGAATTCAGCACATCCATACAAGGGAAACAGAAAACTATATTCAATGCTAATTATAAAATTGCCGCACTGAAGAAAAAAATAACGTTCTACATAGAAAGAGTCTAGAATAAGAATCTGACATGTTTCTCATTGACTTCAAACTTTACAGAAAGAAATAACATAACAATGAATAACTCATTCATAGCAATAATAAAAGACCACCTTGACAATTTACTTCAAAATATGAATTCATACTTTCCAAGGGAAACTCAGGAATCGATTCGAAACAAATATGAGTGGATTGTAGATCCATTTCCAGTGAAGTCAGAATCATCAGCCCTCACTGCGACAGAATATGAGGTCCTTATAGACATGGTTTCGGACAGCCTGTCAGGCATTATTTAAAAGCAAACCACTTCCCGAATTTTGGGTTCAGTTAGGGGAGGATCTTTCGATATTAAGATCAAAAGCTAAATTGCTCTTACTGCCTTTTGGTACTACGTACTTCTGTGAAACGGCCTTTTCGAAGTACACGGCTGCAAAAACAAAATATCGAGCTTGTTTGGATGCACAAGACGATATACGTCTTCAACTGACTTCTATGGCACCGGACATTGGCACATTAACTGCGGGTGTACATGCAACATTGTAACATTTTAAAAATATCTTAACTACCGGTACTACTTATAATTATCACTTTGTACATTTAAATAATATTGTCTCCAGCTATTTTTTACTATTAATTCCTTTATATTATTATTATTATTATTATTATTATTATTATTATTATTATTATTATTATTATTCATAATTTTGTATACATATCGTGTGTAGACTATTATGCTTTATAGAACATATACAGATAGAACTAAACACTAAACATTTCTTGGGGCTTCGCGAGAAACTTTTGCTTCAAAAAGGGCTCCGTGGCTGAAAAAGTTTGGGAACCACTGGCATAAGACATAGCAGGGCAACCCAACACAGCGTAAGAGCAGGCTTTCGCGCCGTCAGCTGAAATTCTCTCACTTAAAGAGTAGGATTCTCTCTTCAGAAAACAGATGCGAGATGGTTTTTCGAACAAAGAATTTCTCAGAATATTCCTGTTTGCTCAGCGATTTTTATTATACTGTTGCTTCATTACGTTCATGTCATCATCTAATAAAGACCAGAACTGTCTCTGTAATTTAAAAGTTTGAAAGAAAGGAATTCAATTTAGAATTTCATTGTAAGATGTGGCACAATCACAGTCATTATGGAAGGTGCAATCCGATTCGAATTCGTGTCACCTCCTATATGTGCATGCTTCGCTACTGTTTCATTGGTTAAATACATTTTTATGGAAATCTAATGACAGGGAACGATATTCATTACATCACACACAACTGCTTTGCATAAAGATAGAGCAAGAAAATATTGGCACCGTTGCTGTTCTATTGGGAATAACAGGAATATTGAAACATTCTTCTATTGCATACAATGAAGAAATATCTACTGACGTGCACACTGGTATTTCAAATATTGCATGTTGTGAAATATGCTTTCTCTACTTCTACATGTATTGCAAAGTTAGTGCCATTTCCATCCGTTAGTTAAACGCTATGCAAGGGATGTAATTAATCATCGTATTTAATTGCGTCATAGTACATTTCGTATTTTTTAATATTTGCTGTATTTATCTAATCGCATTTTGCATGTATTTTTGTAGTCGCGTATTAAGATGACGAAAGCAAGTTCGATCATTTTACAAATAAACACGTCCTACATATCGAGTTCTCCATAGGATAAAGAATGAACATTAGCCTTATTGAGTAGAGGAATATTAAATTACATTTAGCACATCTTGCTGGACTGTGAGTTCACAATAAGTGTTTTGTCTACACTAGAGCAAACGTTACAAATAGTATGAAAACTATGACTTTGTTCCTTAGTTTGTATTTCTGTTTTATGTATATAATAGTTTCTTAATGTACCGGTATCTTTTTAACGTAAAAAATAAATTGTTCTTCTTGAAAATAAAAAAAATACACACATTATGGACTATCTTACAACATATATTATAACTCGAGAGTGAATTAATGTTGAACCTCAAGACTTCAAAAGTTATATAGATTTCTTATGTCTGATTATTATTTTGAGATTAAAGGCACAGATGTGTTACGGATATGTGTTACTATCTAACAAATAATTGTTATATTTGCACAAAGCCCGAAATTTGTAAAATTTCATTTGTCTCCAGAATGCTATAATTGAGATAACGGATATAGAGAGATCGGAGAGTTATAAAGTTTTCCACATATACTGTACACTCTCAACAAAATATCATGAACATAGACGATAAATTTGGTTCTTGCTGAGTCATTTGTTTAGAGACGTTCCAAGTTATTAGAAGTTACAGTGATCATTGTGTTTATTTTCAGTGCGATGTATACAGGATGAGTCATAATTATGTACTATAAAGTATTGCGGAGTATTCTATACACCAAAACAATCATATTTTGTCATATAAACGCATAGCCGATACTGCATTGTTATAAAGATATGGCAACATGCGTTATTTCAAAGCTAGTCTACTAATTACCCTTGGCTAAAGTCGGAACTAACAGTCGGTGTTGTTTTGTGGTTAAAAAGAGATGTATTCATAGTTGGCCATGTCTTGTAATTATAGTGATTTTTTTTATTCATGATATTTAATATAGTAACTGAGATTAGTGTTATTTTTACTTTACTGAATTGCATAACATAACAGTTGGCACTAATACAGAAAGGGGGAACCATACACAAACAGTGAAATGACCGATATGATCTTTATTTACGGTGAAGTAAGAAAAAATTGTGCTGCTGCTCGCATCTACGCTGAACGTTTCCTGCTCGACGACACCCAACCCCAAAAACATTTGTAGCCTTGGGGAAACCGGTCGCTTTGCACCTGTGATGACCAATGCCGGTAGATCGCGAAGTCGCAGGACTGCTGCTGCTGCTGCTGAAGAAAACATTCTGCGTTCTGTAGACCGTTCATCAGGTACAAGTTCACGGCGATTAACTGCACGTCATCACATGTCTCAAAAGTCAGTATGGAGAATTGTACATGAGGCATTGTTCTACCCGTACCATCTACAACCTGTGCAAGAATTGCAAGGAGAGGTTCATTTTGAACGTCGGAGGATATTCTGCGAATGGTCACTTCATGAAAATGCAGCTTATCGATATTTCTTAAGCAAATATTGGTACTGGATGAAGCAACATTCACTAGAAATGATATCTTCAATTGCCACAGCCAGCATATCTGGGCATACCAGAATCCAAATGCTATTGAGGAAGTACATTCACAACATCAGTTCTCCATCAATATTTGGGTAGGTGTAATTTGGGATTCCTACTGGAACTGTGTGAACTTCCTGCACGATTAACAGGTGCTGCGTATTTACACTTTCTGCAGACTGAACTAACCCAACAATTGGACGTCGTACAACTCGCAACACGATTTAACATATGGCTACTTCAAAATGCAGAACCTGCGTATTACGATCGTGCTGTGAGACTTCATTTGGATGAACGGTTCCCAGGCAGATAGATTGGATGCAACGGGCCTATTGCATGGCCGGCGCGATCATCCGATCTCAATTCCTGCGACTTTCGGTTGTGAGGCCACATGAAAGTACTAGTTTACTTCCAACGATACGCTACGAGACAACATCTGTTGAATACAATCATGGTTGCAAGAAACGCAATCCGGGACACACCTAATATCTTCCAGCTAAAAAGACATGCGTGGCGAAGGAGGCGGAATTGTGTTGTGAAGTTAATGGTGGACATTTCGAACATCTTCTATGAACCTTCAATGTCAATAAACATCCCTCTAAGAAAGTGCCTACCTGTTTTTTGTATTTCTAAACTGTTCCCATAACGAAGCTGTCACGACCAAAAGCGTATATGACAAAATATGTTTTATTATATACAGGGTTGGCAAAATAAAACTGGCCTGGAAAATCTGTAATATTTACATGTATTGTGGGTCTGTAACAATGAATATTTTTAAGAATATTAATTAATATCTAATAACCCATTGTTGCATCGAAATCACGGTTTTCTGCATTGTCAGAGTCATTTCCACGTCAGTCTTATACATATATTTCATATGTATTTCCCGCGGGGCAGTTTTATTTTGCCCACCATATAGAATACCCTGAAATACTTTATAGTACAGTAGTGGCAAAAAACCGGACCGACTCTTGTAGCTGATACACAAGAATCGTGTGCTGTGTATTGTGTTAAACTGTGCTAATTTCAATATGGATAGTGAAGCCAGAGGTATGTAGGGTAAACATTGGTAATTTCGTGGAAGTGGTTATTTCGTGATACTTTTTCTTTGCTCTTTCGTGAATTAACCAATGGTATTACGAGATTCAAATTTCCGCCAAGGGATTGCATATGTTGTCCGGTTTCCAGAAACATACAGCTACTTTTTGTGTGACTATTGTAGTTGCTTCAGTGAGCTTTTATGTTTGGAGAGAGCAAGTGAGCGTCGACTTCTCAGGCGTACAAATTTTATGGATGTTTGTAATTACATTACAGGCTTATTACTAAAGTTAAGCATATGATATTTGGTACAATGATTTAGTATATCTTAATGAAATTTTAGGAAATGTTTTTGGAATTTTAGATACAGCTGTAATCGCCATATAGGCTTAGTTTTACTGATTGAAATCTTAGCTGTTTGAGGTGAAATTTTGTTGAGCATTAAGCGTTACATTTTATAACATTTTAAAAATTGTATTACAACACGAATTTTAGAAATCTGAAGATAAGATGTGATAACAAAAAAGAAAAGGGGGGCGCAATGGTTCAGTGTAGCTTCTGTTTGATTTGTTATCATGCTAAGTGCCAATGATAAGTGTTAGATTACTTACTTGCAAGAATTGTGACAGAAGATGAAACATGGCTCCACCATTTTGGAGCGGAGATAGAGGCAGACAATGGAGTGACATCATGCAAATTCACCAAAAAAATAGAAATTCAAAAGTGCACCTTCGGCAGGAAAAGATATGGCTACTGTGTTTTTCGATTCAGAAGGACTCTTGCTTGTAGACATCATGCCACACGGAACCACCATCAATTCTGACGCGTATGTGGCAACTCTCAACAAACTTCAAGCTCGACTGAGTCGTGTTCGACGACATCGGGAGAAGCAGGATGTTCTGCTATTTCACGACAATGCACAGCCAAATGTCAGTCACAAGACCACAGACCAGATCAGAAAATTCGGATAGACAACACTGAAACATCCGCCTTATAGTCCTGAACTGGCACCGTGCGAGTACCATCTCTTTGGTAAACTGAAGGATCCCTTCGCGGAACGACGTTAGAAGATGACTCCCTCGTGCACGCTCCTAAAGAGTGGCTCAGACGTGTTGGTCCAGACTTTTACCGTGCTGTCTACAGGCCCTCGTTCCTAGGTTACGTAAGGCAGTTGAAAGGGACGGGGATTATGTGGAAAAGTGACATTTTGTTCCTAAAGGCTATATCTACTTTCTGTGAAAATAGCAAAGCTATGGGATAAAAATATAATTTTTAAACAAATCTTATGCATTACTTTTGAAGTTACCCTAGTAATAGGCTATAGTAAAGTCCGTAATAAAAGTGTTCACCCTTTCAGACCAAAGAAGATCCCTTTTGAATTTCATTTTTTACTTTGATTTCATTCTTATTATGTGTTGATATGTATTTCTATGTTTTCTTGCTATGAATATTAAACGGAATTACTATGTTTGAAGTCTTGTAACAATAAATGAGAATTTCATTTGACTTTAATGAATTTTTCCACAATTCTTTTACCTCTCACGAAATTATCAACAGTAATCTCACTAGAGGTTTTGATTTATCTAGAGAAAATCAAAACTCGAGTGGGATTTAATTGACTATTACACGATTGGAAGAAAGTATATAAAGATTAGACGTAACAAAGTACTTTAATACAATAAAATATTAATTGGCTTATGAAAATACAACTGTCTTCAAATGTATCAACTATCGAACCTGACGATGTCATATCCAGGCCTTGTACACTGGTTTCTGACAAATAAGTATTATTATTATTATTATTATTATTATTATTATTATTATTACTATTATTATTATTATTATTATTATTATTATTATTATTATTATTATTATTATTATTATTGTACCATCTCAACATTACGCTAGATGGCAGTAGTGTTTTATGATTATGTTTTCTTGTTACCGGTATCAGTTGTGCCAACTATGGAATCATCATTGAACTCTGTGGCCTGTTACTAGTCAAGAAGGCATTGTTGATTCAGTTTCATTTTTATTAAAATGCAACATTCCACTTCAATTATCCGAATCCCAGTAATCAACGTCACTTGACAGATGATTTTCAATAAATCTTAATATTAAACAATCTCTGATACGTGACTATCCATAATATCATATAGCAGAAGCTATAACATAACCTAACTAATATACTATACACAAGTGTTAGAAAAGTTTTAATTAACGACGATGACATAAAAAATAAACATGAATAATTTTAAAAGGAATAATTATTGAATGTACAATTTTCAAATTTGAATGTGGTTGGTGGTTCAATTGATGTTATATTGGACGTGTGCGTAATAGAAGTGAACTCGTTGATTTAGGCCTACATGGTGTATTCAACTTATTCTGGATTTCCGAATGAATAATTTTAAAAGGAATAATTATTGAATGTACAATTTTCAAATTTGAATGTGGTTGGTGGTTCAATTGATGTTATATTGGACGTGTGCGTAATAGAAGTGGAACTCGTTGATTTAGGCCTACATGGTGTATTCAACTTATTCAGGATTTCCGAATGGTGCTCTTCATTTATTTGTAAATCGGATTTCAGAAGATGCATAGATATGATCAGTGATTTTTATTAATTCATTTTCTTGAATGCCAATGCGAGTCATATTTGAAACTGCTGTGCATCGACTGGAGTGATTTATAATTTTATATAATTTTTTTTTGACGTCCAGACCAGCGCAGTTTCAAATGCTGGCAAACAAAGAAACAAATACTAGGGATGCGATAAAATTAAACAAATGCTAGGGACGCGATAAAATTAAACAAATGCTAGGGACGCGATAAAATTGTGCGATAAGCAGCCATGATTGGTTGAAATACGTCCTTTCGTACCGTTTTATTGGTCAAAAGTAGTATGACGTAGTAAGAGTGTAATAGTCAATGTAATATCACGAAATTACCAAGGTTATCACGAAATAACCAATCTTTTAGCTTAAGTTGTAAAAGTGATTTTTGGCACTTGTTCAAGAACGCATCCAATCTTTTATGCCTCCAGATTTGTGCAGCAAATTATCGTCTTTTAGATGAAAAAATCGGAATAAGAATATATTTACAATTTGCATTTTACATTAATTTTCATGAAATTATGACGAAATTACTAATGTTTACCCTACTGCTATTTAATGTAAAAATACGCAGTTATCCTTGCCGAATAGAGGTAGAAATTTAATATTGATGCCAGATGAAATTAAAAGCTCTCAAAGTTTTTTCGTCTGTAAGTTTGAGGCACTGAAGGAAACAAAAGATTGTAAGAATCGAAAAAATTCAATAAATTTCATTGTTACAATTAATTATACAAGATGGATGCCTTTTATGACTAGCAAAATTTCTGTCTGTGACTCTGAAATCAGCTACAAGGTTCCGTCCGGTTTTTTTTTTCTTGCCACTACTGTACATAATTACGGCTCACTTTGTATATTCGAATAATGTAAAGGTGAAAGTTGTTCCGAATATAACCATTCTAAGGAGTTTTAGAGGACAGTGGGGAATACTGTAGCACGTATATTGGAATAGCGCGAAGGGAAATAGTCTCATCTTCTCCAGAATGTAATAATCATCCAGGTAGCACAACTGAAGACAAGTGCGTCGAGTTCTCTGTTAAGGACGATTACAATTCCTGAGACGATATTCTTTGGAAGAAAAATAAAGCCGAGATCGTTTGTCATAGTTTTGTGACACACGAAAGAGCTCTGTAAACAAAGTTAAAAGTAAAGGTTGCAACAAGAAAATGTCACTTAAATGTCGCGCACAAACTGAAGAGTGTCGTCAGTTTCTATAGATATTTTGCGGACAAGGGACGAGCCGTACTGGATGCAGGTCGCTATAGAAGGTTTGTTGTCATCAGTTTGTGATTAAATTGCAGACTTACCAACTTTCATGAATATTGCGCGAGCCACCCTAAGTCAATGAATGAGAGGGGAAACATTTAAAAGGTACGTGAAAACGCGTCCTTACATGGGAGTTTTGGGTTGACGAACACTGGATATGTGAGGTCCAAGCCTGTAGTCCATTTCTCTCACTCCGAGTTTCGCTGTTTTATTGAAGGAACTTTACAGAATTTTGAAGGGGAAAGCCGAAAGTGTACGTAACATAATAGCTGGAATCGCAATTAGCTCACGACTTCTGTTCTGCATTGACACGATAATCTCGAGATTTAGAAGTAATCGCGTAACTATCGTGTTTAATGTTATGTTTTGTCCTATTGCTATTATTATTATTATTATTATTATTATTATTATTATTATTATTATTATATCCTATTATCACTATAATTTTTCCTATTATTATTGTTATTATTGTTGTTGTTATTATTATTATTATTATTATTATTATTATTATTATTATTATTATTTATTATTACTCTTAAAAAGGATGTTCCTTACTAAATTTCCATCTCTCGCATTTCATCTCTTGTAAATTGTCAGTTCTCATGTTGCATGCACTCTGCGATTGTGCGATTGTCAAGAATAATGTAAGACGTTTAGTTCAGTATTTCTCCAATGCAGCAATACAGTAAATTGCAACCACGAGAAGTAAGCAGGCGTGATATTTCAGTATGTTGTTATGATTATTATGATTATGATTACTTACACTCATGGAAAATTAATGTTTGTGGCACGAACATAAAACCAAATGCTCTGATATATTTTTGTGCTGTATTAGTAATTTGATATGATATAATTAAATTATTGTAACTTATGTCCTATTTGTAAACTAGTTATAAAACAGTATAAACAACCGTGTAAAATCTAACCCTACATACACATTTAATATAGATATTTTTGCACTAGAATAAACGGTTTTAGTTGAGGAAACGTAAATTGTCTTGTGAATTCGAAACGTTAATTCTGTCACCATACACACCCTCAGTTTTTAATACACACCCAAATTAATGTGTGGCGTTGGCACGATATTCGTGAAACACCGTTGTGGACTTCTGCGATGTGACACACTTTTCCTGCAAGACAGTATATTTTTAAAGCGTACGCACCATAAAGTGTCTTTTATGTGAAATTCTTCTTCTACAGAGTTGGCAGACTGCTATGTAAAATTCTTTCCAAATTCATTTCAAAATTGTAAATAATTATGCATCCAAACATAAAAATACAATTACATAGTTATCTCATAAACGTAAAATGATCTCTGATTACGTGCAGAAATATTTCCTGAAATATTTTTCTCTAAGACCCGTATTTTATATGATAGCATTTCTTTTCAATAGTTTATGTACAGTAGTGGCAAAAAACCGGACCGACCCTTGTAGCTGAAGTCAGAGCCTTGTTCACTCCAGAGCACGGTAGACTGGTAACTAAGACTTTCGTGGTTCGAAACCTGCCTGGGAAGGAAACTTTTTTTGTTCCTTATTCAAATTTATTCCCAATACTTTTCGATTGCTGGTAAAATTCATGTTCTGGAAATAATAAGTTAATTAAGTAGTAAAATATCGCTGCAATCGAAAAGTATTGGGAATAAATTTGAATCAGGAAAAAAAAGTTTCCTTCCCAGGCAGGATTCGAACCACGAAAGTCTTAGTTACCAGTCTATCGTGAGTGGAGTGAACAAGGCTCTGAAATCAGCTACAAGGGTCGGTCCGGTTTTTTTGCCACTACTGCACAGTTCCCTAAAACAGGAATGAGAGGATAGAATATTCTTAGTCTCAGATGTAAGACTCTGCGCATGATCGGAGACTAGAGCACTGATACACAAGATAACGAATATATGAGTTACTTAAATTCAGGCTATTTCGTTTGTTGCTAGCATAGTTCCGAAATTCACTTCAAAAACTGCAAAAATGTGGAAAAATAACGTAAATAATATATACATACAGTATAGTTAAATTGACATTTGCACCTTCATGACAAGTTCGACACTCCACGCAGAAATAAAAGTTTTTGTGTCGTCTCAATAGCTCAGACGCTAAGTCTTTTTGCGTATTGTGCAGAAGAAAGCGGGTTCGATTCTTAGTTTATACGAAAGATTTTTTTATCTGAATAACGTTGAAAAATGTAAATTGCTTTAACATGCATTAAGAAATTGGTTTTAAATGACTATACATTTAAATATTAACCTATCAGCCACCGAGACAAGCTGGGGAGACAGATATTTATCCAGCTTTTTAGTCTCACCGTAGAGAGGTCCCATTCAAAATACTGACAAAAGTATTATAGCCCTTGCCATTTAGGAAGACGTCCCAAGAGGGGAAACATGCGAGTGAGAGTGCTGACTTCCCATCCTCCAGAAGGCTTTGAATCAAGTTTTTTTTTAATTTCATTTACTGTATTCTATAGCCCTTACATTAGCATTGAAACTTTAAGTCACAATTTTGTAAGATTAAAATTGTACAAATTTTTGTACCATATAGATGAGGAGGCGAGATATGGCACATGACCTGTGTGACGGGAAAGAATAAACTTTAACTTTCGACGACCAAGAGTCGTCTCATTCCTTTTTTTGGGGAATTGTACATTGTTAAGTATTTTCCTCATAATTAACAGTGTTGATTTCGGGAAGAACGGTGTGACATCACTTCCTTTGTTGAGAAAGTGCAGGCACAAAAGAGACGTGATTTTTTATGTAGAAAGGAATAGATACTGTATGTTGTATTGCGAAAAATAAGTCCCTGAACATATTGTATAGAGGTGATTTCAAAATAATTGCACAGAAAATCCAGAACGTCTCTTCGAACTCAAAACCTCAAAACATTTTTGGTGATCATTTACTTTAGCTGAAGGAGTTTTTGTCGATAAAATTGATTCAGAACTCCTCGATTTTATTCGGGAAATAGTACGTAGAAACTACTAAAATTAAGTGAAAAACGTTTAGAAAATGAAGTCATTTCAACTTTGTTTCAAACCAGTGCCTTAAATGAGGCTGTGAAATTAAATATGAGTCTTAGTCCAGACTGTCCCGCGCCGTGGCGTAGTGGTCTAAGACATCCTGCCTAGGACTCGCATTATGGAGTGCGCGCTGATTTGAATCCTCATGGGGGAAGAAATGTTCTCATGTATGGGACCGGTGCCCACCCAGCGTCGTGATGCACTTGGGGAGCTACGATAGGTAGCGAAAATCCGGTTTCGCAAACCAGCTATAACGGCTGGGGGGATCATCGTGCTAACCACACGATACCTCCATTCTGGTTGGATGATCGTTCACCTCTGTTTCGGCATGTGGACGTGAGGCCAGCAACCGGCTGGTCGGTCTTGGTCTTTCAAAGGGCTGTAGCGCCATGGATTTTACTTAGTCCAGACTATCATCAATACTATTCGATCTTTACATTAAAACATGATAATGGATTACTGAAAATATGAACCTAGAGTAGGTGATACTGAAGTCGTAGCATGTAAATAATCAATTCCTTTTTCTGATGATCATGTCCTTATAGTATAAACAGAACATCAGTTATGAAGAATGTTACACTCTTGATCAATAGATTATAGGCCATGAAAGTTAGAAATATAGTAAGATGTAAAATAATAATGAAAAGAAAGATAATCGACCAAGTGAATTCATGTAATAGCTTAGTAGGTAGTATCATTTCTCCTCAGAAATATTAACGTCAATGTGGAAGAAAATTTACGGAAATACAACTTGCTAAATGGGTGTACAAACAGTTGTTTCGGAAAATAAGTTAAAAGAGATGTAAAATGAATTTATTAAATTTTATCTGAATCTGCCACGATGTATATTAGTGAAACTTCATTTTGACTCGAGAATGGTCGAAGCTCCGATATGGGAGCCTTAGCAGGTATTATCGTATGACATAGAATAAGAAGTCAGATAATAATGAACCAACTAGAATGACAGCACCATTTTTCAGGTTACTCACTAGACGTCTTTCATTCCAAGCATATTTGTACATTCCCACTGGGACACGGGACGCCCAAAGACTTTGAAAACAACAGGACTACTAGAATAACTCTTCTCGGGTTCTCAGCCAGGTGAGTTGGAGATTAGATTCCAAGCTTTCGACGGCTAGCGCTGCCATCTTCTTCAGGGATGAAGTGATGTGGGACGAAAATCGAAAAATCGAAAGAGAATTGGGAGGACAAATTTAAAAGGTACGCAAAACGCGTCCTTGCAAGGGGTTGGGGGCTGTACAAAACTAAGTATGTGAGCTCCAAGCCTGTTGGCCACTAGTCTCACTCCGGGTTACGCTGCTCCACTGAAGGAGCTCTAGAAAATTTTGAAGGGGAAGCCGAAATTGGACGTAACCTCTTAGGTACCACATACGCGAGGGGGACTGAGATTTGATCAAGTGATCACGGAACGGGACCGTTAGGATGGCGAGACGCTGTCATCTGTTGTTCGATGACAAAGCATGTGAATGCCGTCGGAAGAAGCGCCGTGAAATCTAAATCTACAATTTGAGAGGTCCCTGTTCTTTCAAATTGCGACTAATTGAGTGACCGCGTATGTTTAATAGACAATTTATAGGTTCTGAAATAGGGCATACGTGATTTATATTAAAGGAGAATATATATATATGGGGAAGGGCATATAGGTCCGTGGCCCATTTCTTATAGGGCTCATCCCGACATTTGTCTTACGCCTTAGGAAAACCACGGAATACCTTAGGCAGGATGAGTTGTCTCATATATAAGAGACTAGCCAATTTGGCTATTATGTAGGAGGTGATTGTTGTCATGAGCCTTGTTGAATCGTCTCAATTTTGAGACCAGCCATTTGGCTATATGATGGCTCAATTACGAAGAGGGGGGAGAGATGTAATTGTTAATTAATTTAGAGTAATTAGGGAGACCATGTCTAGCCGGTATATATGCAAAAGTAGAGCTTCCCGCTGCGGGCCAATCAGGAGCTATGCAAATCTAGTCTTTCAGGTGAAGCTCCCTGTAAAGCAGATTTGAATCATTTCAAGGGAAAAATTGTTCCGGGGCCGGGTATCGATCCCGGGACCTCTGGTACGTTCAACCAGAGGTCCCGGGATCGATACCCGGCCCCGGAACAATTTTTCCCTTGAAATTATTCAATCAGGAGCTAGTTCCAAGTCCCGACCGCCAGGCGCATTCTGGTTGGTGGACGCGGCAGCCAATCAGGAGCTACTTGCTGGTCCCGATTGTCTGCCGTGTGCTGGTGGTCTAAGCGTATTGATGGCAGGTTTCCATGCTGTACTCAGCTGTAGACCCCCGTCTCTGTTGAAATTATTGCCATCTAGCTGGATTTCGATGGCTTCCTTGATAACCAAGTCCCAGTAACCTGATGTCTTGTCCAAGATGGTGGTGGCGCCGAAATCTATCTTGCGACCAGTTTCTAGGCTCTGTTGGGCTACTGCAGACTTATCAGGATAATAAGATGGCAGAGCTAGCCGTCGAAAGCTTGGAATCTAATCTCCAACTCACTTGGCTGAGAACCCGAGAAGAGTTATTCTATATCAAACACCGGGAAAGCCTCAAATCATACAACAGTACTACTGACTGGAACAGGAATTAACCCAGTCTTTGTTTTGGCGGAAGAAGAAGAAGAAGAAGAAGAAGAAGAAGAAGTAAAAATCAGACGTAAATGATATTAAAATAGGTTTAATTGAAATAAGTTTATACTTTTTTAACATATTAAATTTATACATGCTGCATATGTGTTGACTAAACGTCATTAATCGTCTATTGTTAGATTAACTTGCACCACATGTTGTCTGGGGAATAATCACGATTGTAGTACGAAAAAATCTTGAAAGAGAGATAAAGACATAGAGGTCACAGACAGTCGGACCTTACTAATTACATGAGATTTATTTCACTCATTAAATCTTCATTACATTCATTTACATGCAATCTTGGTTTCGAGTTAGAATGTCAGAGCAAGAGCCATCTGTTGTTTGATATCTGAATTATTACATCGAACTCCTTATCTTCGTTATGTCAACAGTGCTTTACATGCAAGTAAAGGAAATAATTCTCAGAACAGGAATTATTTTATTGCAGTCGTAGAACAGATGCATGTTTGTAAAGTAGGTCAAGATATTAATTCAGCGATACACTGTGGTAAAACAGTTTTTAATTCTCATTTTGAACACTAAACTTTGATTTTGTGCCAAACTGAAAGATTACCTTAATTGACATAAGCAAACTATAAATAAATAATGTTAAATACATTGATTACTATCATTTGTTTAGCTTGTAATATTTATGTTGTCAGCAAACAGCTGGATACATTAAGAAGATTGATTAGCTTGTAATATCACAAAAGCGTTATTTTTATAAACGAAATCGCATTAATTCCGAGCTGAATGAGTTCTTACATTCATGTCGTTCACTAATAATAGACGACAATGAGCTATGGCCACTTTATTACACTCATTTAAAGTAGTACTTTGATGATAAAGTATACGTAAATATTTCTTATTAGAGAATAATTATGGACTCAGTTATGGCTCAATTCATTACATACCGCCTTTGCAAGAAATGGACTGAGATTCTAGCCCCAGGGAAAACCTATGATACTTACGTTTGAAAAATCTATTGTTTTTGCGACTATTCAAGTTTCTCACTTCACGATTTATCTATAATCACCACTTCTCTGTCTGTTCTTTTGTTAAATGACCTGTGTAGTTTTAGAAGAACTCCAAATAAGGCAACGAGATGACGTAGAAACTCCTTAAAGTTTTCATGAGTCTAAAAGTTATATTTTATTATCGTGCAGAGAAAGGATCTTCCAATAATAGTGTCATACTTTTAAGACGAAACAAATTGTATAAACGAGAAAAGGTTTATTTATTTACTTATTTATTTATTTATTATTATTATTATTATTATTATTATTATTATTATTATTATTATTATTCTGATGCACACCTAATGTCATTACGAATGGAAGACAAACCTCGAGGAGCATCCATTGTGGCGGACGACGCGGAGGCCTCGACGTCACGCAAACCACGAGATGCCATAATTTTTCAGACGGAGATGAAGATGAACGTGGAACTGTGAAAAGTTTGGTTGAAATGGCGAAAAAACTGAAATACTCCTAGAAAAGTCCTCGTATCCTCATCTTCGTCCACAAACAAAACTCCTTCATCCCCGAGATCTGAACTCGCGCCCAAGATCATAGTAAGCCATATGTGTGATTATTGTTCTAGTTCGACAGATGACCTGGATGGTATTTGTTGCTGACAGGAGGCCATTCTACTTGAGCCATGACAGAGCCAGGTAGGCCTACCATTCCCAGACGAATATAAGATAAGATCTAGGGTCAGGAGCCCCAAGCTGTCAAATGTCATATTGAAGCTCAATACGTAGGAAATATGCAACCATAGATAGTTGGTAACCACTAGGATCGCTACTATCGCTTCATTACAGACAATGCGAAATATTAACCTGCACAGTCTATTGTTCCTAGTACCCTCATCAACTCAAGCTTCGTGACTGTATATATAACTAGACTGTGCTACTACACCCAGTACTTCAACACAGTCTACTATTATCTACAGCAGACGGGGGTTTAGAGTCATAACGACGTATCTACAAAATTCATGTTTTGAGATAAATGCAAAAGAAGTTTTGCAACAACTGAAACACTATCACTGTTATCGCCTATGTTATTGTGTGCGACATATGTGATAACTCATTGTTATTAGAGTATGTTTACATCCGCTCAACAATTTTTTTGTGTTTAAGCTAAGTGTTACATAAGAAAAAAAAGACTGTTGTAGATAAGTTGTTTTGACTTTAAATAAATTGTTCTTTTAGCAAGTTACACTTGATTTTAATATTAATGACAATAGAAACAATGCACTGAAGTATTTATATATTATTGTGTAATTACATCTAATTATTGTGAAACAAACAGTTTTATAAGTCTTTCTTCTAATATTGATTAGCAAGGTGCTGGATAATATGCCAAAATACTTAAAATACTAAACTGATGGCAATATACCATAATTTACCATAACAAAGTGCAATGACTTTTACACAAACCTGTGTTACTGAAACAATAGTAAAAAATTGTTATACTGAAGAAGGAATAGTCCTCAGAGATAATAATAATAATAATAATAATAATAATAATATAATTCGTAGCGCTACAGCACTTTAAGGGTCCAGACCGACCAGCCAGCTGCTGGCCTCAAGCACAGATGCTTAAGCACAGGTGGAATATAACTAAAATAGAGATATCGTGTGATTAGCACGATGGTCCCCCTACTAGCCGTTATAGCTGGCTTTCTTAACCGGGTTTCTCTACTTATCATAGCTCTCCAAGTGCATCACAATGCTGTTTATCATCATTATCACCTTCATTAACTTTCGCTTCTTTCCCGTCTGTAACATCATTTATTAATTACTTACAGCATTGTGATGATACTGGTCAGGAATAATCCTCATATTGCGTAGATCCTGAAGATCTTCAAGTTTTTGTTTCTGAATAGGAGCTGGAGAGAAAACAAAGGCTGAAGTGTGAAAGAAACTCGCATTCTTGTTTTAGTTCTGCGGATTAGTATTCTTCTAAACTCAAATTCTTGTGAATTCCTGTTGCTGTATTTAAAATAAGTGTGTTCTAAGTCTTCTTTCCTGTACTGAAACCAGGCCATCTTGAGCCAATTGACATTATTTACATCACTGAAAACTTTTCTGTCCTTTCTCATGTGGCGCCTCAGTTCTGAAAAATTCGGTACATGCTGAATTTCAATTATATGGTATTTTTTGTTTGTCATTCTGACAATAGTGAATCATACCGATGTGAAATAATTTTGTTCTTTTCTGTACTGAGACATGATCAGAGTCGTACTCTATTTGTGGCCTGACTCAAAGGACATATCATTGATTAAAGGGATGTCAAGATGCCCAACAGCATGCAGAAACATAACAGACATATTTACATTTCTGGTTTGTCCACCGCATGTGTTGAAAAAGGAATTCCATTCCTTACCATCTGCATTTTTTGTAGAAAATAAAAAAAACAGGAAGCAACTTCTGCAGATCCACGTTTGGCAGTTCTTTCACTCCACATAGCATGCGACTTCTCTACAGAAGTTGTATAGTATACAGTTAAGTTGTATACAGCCAATCTTCGCCCATAAAATAATGCTTTAGCATCTGTTTTGGGACAGTAGCAGACAGTCTCCAGATCAAATTCAGCTAAATGGATTTTCCAGTTGCAGCTCCCGCCTCAATGTTGTCTTTTCTAGCCCTCGCTAAACATTTCTGTTCATTGTGAGCATCCTGATCTTGACGGTGAATTTCGTTGTCTGTGGCATTCATATGAGAAAATCTGTAGCATATATCGCACAAATCATTTTAGGCAAATGGAAGGGCAAGTTAAATTCTATGTTGTGAATATATTTCGATTAAAAAATTATTCCTTTCAGTAGTTATGCCATCATCTTCACATTTTTCAACATACAGTTTGAACATTTTCCTATGATTTAACTAATGAGGCAAGTACTCTTTCTCTGAATATTTTCAGGCATAATGTGATATTATTTTTAGAAAATCATTAATATGAAATGTAATTCCTTCCATTACAACATCTGACTTAGCCAAGCTGGTTTGTGCTGTCCTCTTTGATCTCTTGAAATTATATAATGTTCAGTCCTTTTATACATACAGCATTTCATGTATGAACGATTCAGGCAAATTGAATGTTGCAAGAAACTATGCCTGACAAACTTGTCATTTTTCACCATGTATCTTTGGTTAAAAGATGATCAACTGTGTCATTTAAATTCCAAAAATTCTTCATGAATTGGTAGCCACTCAACCTGAGTAAATTTGAAATTGCATTTCCTTATACATTTTGAGCAATCTTTCGGTTTAACGACCTTCCAGCAAGTGATTTGCCTTTGATAGATATTCTGAACTTTCAGATTATGGAATAGGCTATGGCCGTAATTTTCTGAATGTGCATAAAGGGATAATTTTGATTTGAAGTATGTACGTAGTGACTAACTTTTAAGTAGGCCTAAAATGGTTTATAAGCAATTATAACGCACTTGACATCTGTTGAATCTATCAAAATTCTAAAATTGAATATTAACGACGAGTAATGAAACAACATTACCGGTATATAATCTTACCATTGCAGGCTTCAGTGTTGATCCTTAATGTTTAAAAGGCATTGTGGAAATTAACAATTTGAATTCTCTTCAGTAACACATTTTTCATTTTTCAGGAGATCAAAAATTTTTATTCCTCTAAAAAACACATCGATTGCTCAGCACAAGTTCATTGAACGATATCTTTGCATGACTGAAAGTACCGATAATATGTATAAATGTTAAATGTTATGTTTTATTTAACGGCGCTCGCAACTGCAGAGGTTATATCAGCGCCGCCGGATGTGCCAGAATTTTGTCCTCCAGGAGTTCTTTTACATGCCAGTAAATCTACTGACATGAGCCTGTCGCATTTAAGCAAACTTAAATGCCATGGACCTGGCCCGGGATCGAACCCGCAACCTTGGGCATAGAAGGCCAGCGCTATACCAACTCGCCAACCAGATCGACAATATGTATAATTGGAGTGCACTAGGGATAACAATAATTTTTTAAATCCTTTATTTCAAGGATTACGCCAACAGTGAGTGAATATAAGGATGCAGATACTCTGTACTATGAGTTCGTATCTGATAATAAGTGACACGCATTTAGAGACAAAACAACGGATCTACACATACGCTGTTCTAACATTCAACACCATAGCGTTATATATGGAGCCAAATTAAAGTATAAGGTGATACGTTGTTCTGACATTAAATAATCACGTGCATTTGTAGATACGCAGCACACTATCTCCATAACGGTTAAAGATAGACGTTCCGTTGTTTCGTCATTAAATAGATTGGTTCCCCAAGTCAGTAATGATGTAGATATGTCAAAATGGCCAATTTTGTAGATACGCTGTTATGACTCTAAACCCCCGAGATGATAGATGAAATGAGGGTGAAGTGGAGAGTATTGGTAAAATTAAAAAGGAAATACAGGAGTACTCTGTGAAAATTCTCTGCAGCGCCTGTTTATGTATATCACAAATTCCATCACGACCTGACAAG
This sequence comes from Periplaneta americana, assembly GCF_040183065.1. Classification (NCBI taxonomy): domain Eukaryota; kingdom Metazoa; phylum Arthropoda; class Insecta; order Blattodea; family Blattidae; genus Periplaneta; species Periplaneta americana. Next base: position 80,015,354 of record NC_091126.1, read on the forward strand.
GAACTGAACCCCGGCTCTCCGGATGGAAGATATGGGTGGAGCATGATGTTGCGTCCTCACCTAACGCAACAGAGAATATCACATTAACAAGTGATAAATATCCGTTACTAGAGAAAATTCGAAGACACTGATATGGCCTGAATGCAATTCTGAGATAAGAAATATAGGCGGGTGAGACCATTGCATTTCCATTTCCAAACCCCACGGTTCAAGTCTCCTTTCCTCCTAATGTCTCTTTGCAGGTTTACATCCGAAAAAACTTGCTCAGGTATACTTATGCAATATGCTGAAAGTAGCCATGTTATACTTCAACTATATAGAAACCTTTGTAAACAAATAAGTTTGATCACAACGAGAACGGAACTTATTACGTATTTGACATTTATGTGAATGTGTTCATAGTATTTGGATGGGCAATATATGCGGAGGCACTGTTAGTCGATACGTATGTAATTTGTGGACGATAGTAGCTAGTTGCATATATTGTATATACTTTTTAGAGTGCTATTCAAAATGTTCTGGGTTAGATTCGTTATAATTCCTATTTTTCCTTCTTCACTTACTTTATTATCGTGTATTTTACTGTTTTGCGTATTGCGATATTTATACCCTTTTTCATTTCACATATATTTGAGCATATTTATCGCGATCATTTGCTCCTAAGAAGAAAAGAAAGATGCAAAGTGGGAGTAAACAGATCCAATCCTAAGACCTCACGGAAATTAATTTACAATATTCACTAGAATAAGACATGAAATATGTAACTGTTACGTATTAAAAAAAAACATGGAGGCTACGTTGTTTTGAGGAGTCATTTTTTGTGGTTGACAGCCTACGTATGTTTGAGTGTACTCCTCAGGTCCTGCAATTTGGAACGAATTTCATTAAATTATCGCGATTTACAACTGTATCTCGATTTCTTCTTGTGTCACTCTAGCAACTGGAGCACGACACAGAAAACTCAGTTGTTGAAAATCGTGTAGTCAGATCACTAAAATTATATGTTTTAAAACACATGCAGTTCATATTTGCACGCTGCCTCGCACAGGAAATTGGCAATTTACCAAGTATAATTACAATATGTCGAAAGAATGCAGTGCAACAGGCTGCAGATATTGCCACTGCATTGCAAACTAATTAAGAGAAGAAGTCGTCTCAGGAATAATAGAAAATGTACTAGTAATTCATGGAAGAGTATTAATGATGCGGGTTTCATGCAGCTGAAGAAAATTCTTAACGATTATCATGACCGTGAGAGCAGTGGTTTATTCTTCGGTAATTTAATGACTGCCATGGTCGACGTCGACACTGATGCTAATATTGGCGGAATATGCAGGCCAGTGTCCACAGATCTTTAAAGGCCATAAGGATCAGAAGGAAAGTAAAACCAGTGTCCCATAATCATACATTAAGGGGTCGCGCCACTGAGTTTCGTTAAAATGTTGTCATTTTTTAATTTTTGAATATGATGCCAAAAAATCTACGGTTACTTGAGGAGCACTATAGTGAATTCATCGCGATATTTTTACTCTAAGTCGGGAATTCAATTTATCTCATGTAATTGGTTACTATATGTGACCCGTTGCGCGAAAAGGGACCTAAAGTCGTGAAAGGAAATTTTATAGGATTACAAAATAACAAATTTGCGGTGTAAAAACTCCATTTCTATATATTGACAACTTGCGCTCCCTGTAGGCGTTCTTTACATACTAAACTAGGACGTAGTTTTACACAGTGCTTCGTAAATACATAAATATTTCTTATAGTTGCTAAGAATTATTAAAAATTTAAATGTGATTTTAACGAAAATCAGAATTTTTACATTTTAACTTATTGAAAATAAGATATCTCCTGTGTGGCAATACCAAGAGTAATTAAACTAATACACACATATTCACAATAGGTCTTTGCATGAAATTCTGCATTCATTTACACATATTATGATTATTATCATTACGAAAACTGTGATTTTTTGTGTCGGGTAGTGAAGCTGGAAAGCCAAGGAAAATCAAATGTTCAAAATATATTTTTTTAACTAATGAAGTATATTAACCAGGGAAAAACCAACGCAATATTTCATTATAGGGACTCTGAGCTTCATTTTAAGCTTTTGGGAAATTATTATCTTTATGTGACGCCCAGATAAATATTTACTCAAAATAAAAATTATTTTCAATTTCTCTGAAAATATTTTTCAACGTGAAATTTTAAGAACAATTGTGCACATGTGTTTTAGCAATATATAAGCACAATTTTCAAGAAGATATTATGGAAATTGAAGAAATTAAAACAACTCAGTAGCGCGTTACCTTATGCTACATATAAGTTATGTCCATGAATAAGAGCTTAGCAAGAAAATTATAAACTATTTTTTTTCTGTTCGATACAAACTTTCCATTCGCAATAAAATGCCCATTACTAACAATCATTTTCTTCAACTCTGTAAACTTCTAACATATTTCTTCTTCCTTTTTTTCTTGCTTCAATTCGTCCTGTTTACAGTCATGGAGAGTCCTGATTAAATCCATTTGTCCTGTATTCGTTCCATCATCTAACGTTTTTATACATATCGGGAATATCGTATACATCACAACTCGCATTTGCAACTTATTAACATGCTTACTACATTAAAATTTTATTTATTACCTTTTTTGATCTACAGTGATTGGCTCACATAATTATTGTCTCTGCACAAAGATCAAATTGATTTCTTATTCTTAACACACCCCGTAAAATAGGGGTGAATTCACTGAATTCTCTATAGGTAGATAAGCTGCCTCTGAGATACCTAAGAACAGGATCAGTAGCTTCCTAACAGCAGCCAGGCAGACATTGCCCAATTCTGCATACTAGTGGATCTTGCCAACTGGGCGTCTCCGATTGAGCGCCATATAGTTTTGTAAAATAAAATTATATGGAATGGAAGTAAATTTAAGGTGAAATGGAGACTGTCAGTTAAATTAAATGTTTAGGTTGAGGAAAAGGGAGAATCTTATTTTCTCAGATATTGTCCACCACGAAGTATCAACGCCGGGTATCGAATCTGAATTTGGGGAACAAAAGTAGTGCGTATCGAAAAAACCTGAAAAATGTTTTTTTCGAAATTAAAAATTTGACGGTTCGCAAAAGTTGCATAATGGTGCCAACGTTTCGCATAAAAAATTTGGACTTCTAGAAGTACTTTTGACCGAGCCATTGATCATGCACCGAAGAATTATGAAAATAAAAAATTAATAAAATGTTTAATTTATGCGCTAATATTTATACTTCCTGCGGCTCGGCGAAAATTGTAATCAGATACCTAGTTTTTTTACTGCTCATAGTAGAAACTACAAGGCAACTTTTGTACACCCTTACGTTTTGAATTTCGGAATTTTTTTCGATACGCCCGAACGAACAGCCTTCTAGCAGTGAACTACCTGGAAACTATTCTTTATTTAATATTGTTTTAGTAACAGATGTTAATTAATTAAAAACTCACTTTACTCAATCAATGACTTCTTTGAAATGAATATACATTTTTAAATAATGCAGTCTCTAACTTATCAGTTATGCTTGTTGTTTCTTAATGTTTTTTTAGTGGTGAGATTTTGAATGAAACTTAGTGGTGAATCAATTAATATTTAAACTTCAATGTAATAATGAACAGACTAAATTGCACTACCTTATGTTCCATTTTTTAAGTTTATCTTTAACCTCTGTTGTAGTATTTTTAATTAGTTATTAACCACATGGCAATTAGTACTTGATACTGTCTTTCATCTAATAAATATAGTACTTTTAAATTTATATTATACAATTCGGTAAATATTTATATTACTTTAATAATTCAGTTTTATGTTTTGTATATCTATGAAATGATAACAGAGAGGGTTTGGAATTGAACGGGTTACATCAGCTTCTTGTCTATGCGGATGATGTGAATATGTTAGGAGAAAATCCTCAAACGATTAGGGAAAACGCGGAAATTCTACTTGAAGCAAATAAAGAGATAGGGTTGGAAGTAAATCCCGAAGAAACTAAGTATATGATTATGTCTCGTGATCAGAATATTGTACGAAATGGAACTATAAAAGTTGGAGATTTATCATTCGAAGAGATGAAAAAAATTCAAATATCTTGGAGCAACAGTAACAAATATAAATAACACTCGGGAGGAAATTAAACGAAGAATAAGTATGGGAAATGCCTGTTATTATTCGGTTGAGAAGAATTTGTCATCCAGTCTGCTGTCAAAAAATCTGAAAGTTAGAATTTATAAAACAGTTATAGGCCTATTACCGGTTGTTCTGTATGGCTGTGAAACTTGGACTCTCACTTTGAGAGAGGAACAGAGATTGAGGGTTTTAGAGAATAAGGTTCTTAGGAAAATATTTGGGGCTAAGAGGGATGAAGTTACAGGAGAATGGAGAAAGTTACACAACGCAGAGCTGCACGCATTATATCCTTCACCTCACATAATTAGGAACATTAAATCCAGACGTTTGAGATGGGCAGGGCATGTAGCACGTATGGGCGAATCCAGAAACGCATATAGAGTGTTAGTTGGGAGGCCAGAGGGGAAAAGACCTTTGGGGAGGTCGAGGCGTAGATGGGAAGATATTAAAATGGATTTGAGGGGTGTGGGATATGATGATAGAGACTGGATTAATATTGCTCAGGATAGGGACCAATGGCGGGCTTATGTGAGGGCGGCAATGAACCTCCGGGTTCCTTAAAAGCTAGTAAGTAAGTAAGTAAGTAAGTAAGTAAGTAAGTAAGTAAGTAAGTAAGTAAGTAAGTATATCTATGAAATATATTGTAGTAGATTATAACACTGAAAATGTCTATAGTGAAGTTTTTCACTCAGTGACAATAAAGATTACTATTATTATTATTATTATTATTATTATTATTATTATTATTATTATTATTATTATTATTATTATTAATCAGATGTTATGCGAGGAAACAGCAATGCTAAACCAATGATAAAATTACAATGGAAACCAAAGTTTTCCGAGGAAGACAAATTACAAGCTCATGCTAGTAGGCTACTGCGCAATTCTATCTTACTTGAAATTTGGACTGCTACGCAGTTCATAAACAACTCAGCATTTCGGACATACAACGAAAGCTACAGTAGTAAAAACATTAATCATTAATCTCCAGTTTAGGGAATTATAACCCTGTCAATAATATTACAAGTTACATAATGGCACTGCGCTGAGGACCTCTTACTGTATGGTAGTTATGAACAGGCTTCGGTCCTGGGCACAGAAACGCATGAAGTTCAGAACGCACGGACGATAGTGTTCTTTTGGTCGAGTGGAGTGGGAGATGAAGAGCGCCGTTACTTCGTGTTTCAACATGTAAACAGTCCGTCACAGTAGGGCAAAATATATATTTCAACCTATACAGATGCAGTATATACAGTACATTCCTAGTGTAGACAATAAATGTCTACCATTAAAGTATTAACGTGAGTTGTAACCTTGAATCAAGTGTCCCTACGCCGAAGCCTGTTACACGTACCGCAGCCAAGCAGCAATATTTATTTATTTATTTATTTATTTATTTATTTATTTATGTATTTAACCTGGTAGAGATAAGGCCATCAGGCCTTCTCTTCCCCTCTACCAGGGGATTACAACTACGATATTAAGAATACAATTACAATAGGCCTACACACAACGGTAATGCACATTACGGACCCACCTGTGCTGTTGCATTCGGGTGACTGCACACGGGTCATGGCGTCATTTATACTCTGTGTACTCCAAACCTCATACCGGTTACTCTGTGTCCCTAGGCCGAAGCCTGGTTATAAATAATCTCAATATTGTTGTTGTTGCACATTATGAATTGTAAGTTTTGTATATTTATAAAAAAAGTGAGAACTGCCGCATAAGAGTGGATTTAATGTGTTCCTGATAATTCACTTGAGCCACACAATAAACCAATAAACTTGTCGTCAGGACACAACTCTTCATATCCTTCGCTTTTCCGTGGTTTCCGTAAGGCATTAAAACAAAAATATCGGTATGAGACAGAAAAGAATTGCACCACGGACCTAATCTCTTTCCTACAAATTTCTCCGCCATTTTTCTTACCTTAGTCTTCTAAATTATTGACGTACACATCTTCATCGGAATTGCCATCTTCGAGAGCTTTTGATATCTGCCTATCGGCCTAATCTCTCAGGCTCTTGCATGCTGTATGCTCACAATGTTTAATTGAAGCATTGCAAATTGTAAACCCTACTGCTGTACTTCTCAATGCGGATATGCTCTGCACATGCTCAACACAATATAGCCATAACTTAAAAATTGTCTTCTATTTTATAGTAAAACGTGAATTTTTAACAAGGGAACTAAAATGAACTGCTAGTTCACAGGGCTAACGGCTTCAGCAGCAGGTACCTAGTTCTGATGAGCGCACTGATTATATAATTAATACGGAGGCATGAAATAATTACTCCACCTGCCATTATAATTCACTCTATCTCCACCGCCTATTTCATTGATTGATTGATTGATTGAAGGATTGGTTGATCGATTGATTGATTAATTAATTAATTAGAACTAATCACAATATATATCTTTATAATGATTAATTTAACGTTATGTTCTTAAAACATAATAATGGAAGTTAATTGCTTCTCATTTTCTACTTTGGTCTGTGCTCTGTGAGGTCTTAATCCAAACTTTGGCCCGTAAAGGAGGTAAATTGGTAGAGCTAGAAATAAGTAGTAAGAAGATTTGGCTACGTGAGCCGTAAATCTATGACATATTACTTATAGGTATTTTTATTTCGAAAAAACTAATGAAAATTACTGTTGTGTTTAGATGGCTCGGCTGGTCATAACATTATGCGCAGTAAACCAGGCAAGTCCATTTTATACTAACTATTGCACTTTTACTATGTCATCTTACTTTTAACCAATAAAACTTTACGAAAGGACGTGTTTCAACCAATCATGACTGTTTACTGCTACAGATTTTATCACTTCCCTAGTATGTTTGTTTTATCACTTCCCTAACATTTGTTCTTTGTTTTTCAATTTTTCAAACTGCAAATTCTTTAAGGTGATATAAAACATGCTTCGTGATCGTCATTTGTTTCTCGCATAGTCAACTGAAAATAGCTGCTCCGTTCAAACGTTTTGGTGAAGCTAACATTAGTGAAATAGAATTTTTGTGCGTCAATTAATACCTATTTCATTGTATTAGAGTGCTTTATTTCCTTTAATCTTTATACACTTTCTTCTATTTTTATCACTTCCCTACCATTTGTTTCTTTGTTAACGTTTCAAACTGCAAATTCTTTGCGGTACTATAAAACATGCTTTTCGATCGTCATTCATTTACCGCATAGATAGTCAACTGATAAAGGGCGGTTCCGTTCAAACGTTTTGGTGAAGCTAACATTAGTGAAATAGAATTTTAGTAAGTCAGTTAACATTTTATTGTATTAGAGTACTTTATTTCTTCTAATCGTGTAATAGTCAATTAAATCCCACTCGAGTTTTGATTTTCTCTTGGCTCTTTGCCATTCTGATCTACTGGAAAGACACTTAACCTTATGAACTAACGAATGGAACCAAATAAAAAGTATAGTGACTTTGTGTCTTAGCATATTCTTTCCATGGACCCTTCAAGTTTTTAAACGCACCACAAGAGCAAGTTAACAAAAGTAACATGAATTCTGCACCTCAGAGGTAAAGTATGATAATTCCATATTTATAAATTTTCTGATTATAGAACTACTGAATTCTGTGATATCTATCTTAAGGTATATTCTGATAAGTCTGGGCGAGTGATTAACAATTTAATGCATTTATTTTCAAAAGAATATGAAAATATATTAGGCATATACTATGATAAGTTCCACATAACTGTTTACTTCTATATTCGTCTTATAATTTTCAAGGTATGCTACAGTTCCACTACACCAAAAATACTGGGTGTTCAGTTCAAAGTGTGTCATGGTTCGCTGTATGCCGTCATGTGGCTAGTCGATGAGCCTAGAGAATTCAATCTTCCTACACTTCCGCAGAGGTGTATTACCTATCTGCCATAGAAGTTGCCTAGAAAGTACGGCGTTCATTCTGAAGAATACGTACCGATATGTACGGTAACGCCGATAGTGGCAGGAATGTGAACTGTTTCGAAACACATACAGAGGTGAGTTTTTTTCTTACTGTCGGGATATTGGGAGAGGGTTAAGACGATTACTTACGTATTTGTTGGCATTAATGTCGACGGTCAACAAGGACACGGAACATTTGATTTGTGTTGTGGAATGTTGTGGTACGCAACCGATGATAACAAATACCCTGCGTACCACTTGGCCGCGCAAAACACAGCTCTAAAGAGGTTATGGTAGCACACAGACCGTACAGACCGCCATCTGTTGCTACGACGTTCAAGTTATACCGTACACGTTCTCAAGTTCAGATTGAACGCCTTGATTAATAGGCAACTTCTCTAACATAAAAACTGAAACTCGCTTCAAATCGCTGACTCATCAACAGTGACGTCATGACACACTTTGAAATGCACACCCAGTAGAAGGAATAGATTTGTTACTTTACCAGGTATGAAAGGAAGATAATACTTAATTGGACCATAGTCTCCGTGATATTTTTTCAGGTGGGAGGGAATAGAGCTGTACCTTATTTTGAGAGAAATTGAAACAAACACATTTAGGAGGGAATCTGGCAAGTCTGCATTGCAGTTACAACAAATTTCTATGATTACGTCACTAATATTTTTTCCATAGGTTTTACTATGCCTATTGGCAATGGTCCACGATAATCACGTGTGTTTATACTGAGTAGTAATGTGCGTTTTAACGATCTCACTGTGATCGCCTTGGCCTCGAATCTTATCCGTGCGTATAAGAGTAACGTTGATATTCTTCTGCATGCATTGGAAAACTACTGTATGTATATGTTTAAAAAAATTAATAACAAGATTTCGTTATCCACCGGAGTAGGTCAGTCGGCAGAGACACTTTCATTCTGATTCGGAGTTGCGCCCGGACGTGGGTTCGATCTCCGCTTAGGCTGAGTTCGGGTTTGTTTCTTTTTTTTCATCAACTGTAAGGCGAATGTCAGGTAATCTATGGCGAATCCTCGGTCTCATCTCGCCAAATACCATCTCGCTATCACCAATTCCATCGATGCTAAATAATCCATTAATTGATATAACGTCGTTAAATTATCGAGTAAAAAAGAAAGATTACGTTAAATAATAAATTTGTAACTCATTTTGACATCATTATAAGTGAAATGGGAAGTAGTGAACTACACTTAGGCTACTATCTCAAGGAACACTGCACACATTTAATGAAATAATCACTACATTCCATCAAATTGTCATATGGAATCTCTATAGGCCTATGGCTTCTCCTTCCAAATCTGGCTCAAGTGACAAAGCGCTGGTCCCCCATCCAGGTGGCCCGGGCTTAATCCCCGGCCAGATCCTGATGAAATTTGCGGTGGACAAAGAACACATTGCAAAACGGGTTTCCTCGGGGTACTCCTGTTTCCCTCTATCATTCCACCAACACTCTACAACTCCCTCTCATTTTATCTACCATGTCCAATAGTAAAAATAGGCTGAGGTGAAGTCTTAGGCTGGACGCACACTTATCTAGCAGAACCGCTTTAAGCAGAAACGTTTTTGCTTAAAGCATAAACGTTTTTGCTGTAACCGAAAACTATTTTGTTTTCCCAAAAAGCATTTTGCTTTAAAACGTGTTTGCTGAAAACAAAAACGGTTTTGCTAAAAACAAAAACGCTTGTCTTTTTCCGAGAACATTAGAGTCATGGCAGACTAGAAGCAGAAACATAATTAATCAGTCTTGCAATGGCGGTGGAGGATGATGTGGTTGTAGTGTTATGGCACTGGGTGGACTTGAGTTGAAATTCACTATGCTTGCCGGGATCGGGCGTTACAGGAACGAAAATATATTTTTATTCGCGAATTATGTACTGATTAAAAAATAATACGAATATTTTAATGCATGCACCATTAGATGTCCACTCGGCACCCATTCAGAACAGTAAACTACCGGTATGGTAAGTTATTATTTAGTTCGACTTCGCATTCGTAATGGCATTTGTCTCGTCTCAGATATGTAAATTCATGACAATATAGTATAACCTTCGTAATAAGTTTTGAAGGTTTTTTTTTTTTTTTCAGAAAATTACACAAATGAAGATCAGCCTATTGGAATTATGTCAGAGAATCTGTTGACAATCCTGGAATCATGGCCTCCATGATAATTTTTATTTCATTCTTTTTTCTTATTCTGGAAAGCTATTAGTTCTCAAAACTGACGACAGATGGATTTTGGAAAATAGGAAAATTATGTAGCAAAATGGAAATTTCACTGAAAACAACTATTTTTGCGCCACATCTTTGGATGCCAAGCTTCAAAGTGAGGGTTCATTCATTAGAGTCCGTTCATCTGTGCATCCGTTCCGTAAATTCTATTGCCAGTTCATATATATATATATATATATATATATATATATATATATATATATATATAGAAGGGGCACAATTTGCCGAAGCTTTCCTAAAGCCTTGGTTTTTCTGAACCGATGCATGCGACGTGCGAGGTGAGAGGCCCGCTTCGCACAAATCCGGACTACACGAGAGATAGTGAGTGGTTTCTATGACTGCGAGGTGCGCAGACCTCGCATTTCGCAGTTATAGAAACCACTCACTATCTCTCGTGTAGTCCAGATTTGTGTGAGGCGGGCTCGCACCTCGCATGTCGCATGGGTCGGTTCTGAAAAACGAAGGCTTTAAGCTTTGGTTTCTCTGAACCGACGCATGCGACGTGCGAGATGCGAGGCCGCCGCTGCGAACCATCTTCGCAATGACGCTGCGAGGCTTGTGGTTTCTCAGGCTGCGAGATCGCGTGGATCATCGCTGAGCGCATGGTGGATCTCGTCACCTGTTTGCTAATGATGAAAGAGGAAGATAATGATGAAGAGGAAATGATCCTGTATTCTTTTTGGTGAAGACAGTGATATCTTCAAGAATAGGAAAAGCGAGGGTGCTTACAATATTCTTGTAAACCGCCATCTGATTGATAGTGAAACAAAATTTAAAAGTTATTTTGGAGTCTCAAGGGATCTCTTCTATAGAATTTTGTATTTAATTAACCCATTAAAGCCCAAATTATTTTTATTTAAAAACTAGAACAATGTATCTATTTCAAAAGTTTAATCCATAAGATGTCAAGAATATATTTTGTTTCTTCTGCCGTGCACCAAGTAGTTGAATATCACCCTGTCTATAAATAGACCTCTGAGCACTTATGATATCTGCGTATTCATTTGCAATAAAGTAAATATATATATATATATATATATATATATATATATATATATATATTTTTTTTTTGTATATTTAATGTATTATAACCAGAAATATTTACATCAATATAAATTAATTTATTTATGACGGTTTTAGTGATTAATGCAACAATACAATGCTGCAGCAATAATGAAACACACTTATTTTAGTAATATCTGTCTTTACCAAGTGTGGTAAGGCTCAAAGCATCTTCGACAGAGTGTTACATCACACTTCTTGCGAAATGTTACTGGTCTCCATTTACACCATTCCATCCGGCAGTGTTTCTGAGAGGGTCGATTTGCCATGAAATGACCTCTATTATCAAACCTCATATCAAATTTCACTCCTCGAGGTGATGAAATAGGGCGCCCCATTTTCTTGCAGTTCGAAAACATCTAGAGATATTGAACAGCCAAGTATCATCGGATTCTAAGTAGGTCCAGGGAGTCGTGTCCATGTATTTCTCTGTAGATAATCCAACCATTTACTATATCCATAACCAACTTTCTGACCACTCTTTCCCACGGATTGAAGTGGCATATTTGCCTGCTAACCAGTTATCATGCTCCGATCAACCCATGTACTTACTAGAGTTCTCTATGATCTGTGGTCCACACATGTGGAGTAAAGGTTAGCGCGTCTGGCAGCGAAACCAGGTGGCCCAGATTCTATTCCCGGTCGGGGAAAGTTACCTGGTTAAGGTTTTTCCGGGGTTTTCCCTCAACCAAATATGAGAAAATGGTAGGTAACTGTCGGTGCTGGACCACGGACTCATTTCACCGGCATTATCACCTTCATTCAGACGCTAAATAACCATAATGTATTGATAAAGAGCCGTAAAATAAACTAACCTACATCTTCCGGCTGCGAAAGGAATCACGTGAAAGGGCGTTGTAATATTTTCTATTTAGCTTTAATATTGCTGTATGATAGCTCAGCACACGTCAGGGAGGTTTAAACTCGGTTGCTTGATGGGGACATCTGAAAACTTCGACCTAGTTTAAACCTGCCTGAGGTATGAGTGCCGGTTTTTTTTACACATTTTATACAGATTTACGCTTCCCTATGCTATTCTACTACTAGATTCACGGTTATTTGCATCCAGCAGACACTATCTCCCTACTCCATCATCATCGTCATCATCATCACTATCCTCATCATTAATTATCTTGGATTAGGCCTTCTCGTCTGTTCCGCTTCAGATTGAACGCTGATTAAAAACTGGTCTCTCCACCGCTTCCGACTTTTTGCCTGAAAATTTCGAGTATTTGAAAATATCCTCAGACTAGGGCATTAGTCCCTCAATGAGTGAGTTTCGTGGTGGGACTGTTACCTTAAAACCTCTAAACCTGTCTGCTTTTCTATCTAGTTATGACCCATAGCCAGAGGATTCCGGTTTGTAAGGAACGGACCCACGCTCTCATTCTCTCCCGTTTTCTATAACACTGAACAATAAGAATTTTGCTCCGACTTAAAACAATGTATTCCTTATGGTTTTGTGTGCGCTGAATCTGAAAATGCATCTCTTTCCTTCGTATCACATAAGGGTTTTAAGAGATACTATGATTTCATTTTTCGATAAGCGCTCCCCCAGGAAACGTCTGGCGCGAGTTGGAGGTTGTAAACCAAAACTAAAGCTAATGCGTTTTATGAGTTTATAACTTATTTCCGGTTTCTTATGGTTGTTGGCATTTTATTTTGTACTCGTAATAAATTAACAGATATTGGTCCCTTCTGTTCAGTAAATTTCAGAACAGTTCAACGTGAGGTATACGCAATGAATAAACAAGGGTGTGGTTTTCAGTATTTAAAAGAAAAGTTTACCAGTTTGAGTGAAGGTAAATTAAAATAAGGCATTTTCATCGGTTCACAAATTCACAAAGTTATGGCTGACTCTTTGTTTGAGGAAAAACTTTCCATTACAGAAAAATGGCATGACGTGCTTTCAAAGATGTATGCTGAAATTTCCTTGGAAATTCTATGGCAGACAACTACATAGAACTTGTTGTGGAAGCCATGTCACGTGCATATGAGAAAATGGGGTGTAATATGTCTCTCAAAATACCCTTTTTACATTCTCATCTGAATTTCTTTTCTCCCAACCTTGGAGCTGTAAGCGAGGAGCATGGGAAAAGAGTTCATCAAGAAATATCTGAAGTGGAAAGACGATATAAAGGAAGATCATCATCCAGGATGCTTGGAAACTATTGTTGGTTCGTTGTAAAAGAAAGTATCGGGTCTAGTTATAAACAGAAGTGATCCAGAAAATTCGTTTAATGTAAGTTCAAATTTCAAAATTTTTCTCATTATATGCATGAAATATTTTTATTGTTGTTCTGTTTTAAACTATATAACATCATGTTTGTTCCAGTAAACATTTTTCAAATATTATGAGGCGTTTTGAATCCCAAGTGTGTTGTCATTTTACCAGAAGCAGTGAAAAATTAAAAACAAGTTTTTCATTAAAAATTAAATTCATTTTCCACGGAAAATGGTACGTGATGGGGCAATTTGGATTTTAAATTCAGATTTAGGGTACACATAATTATTAGTAATATTCACCTATTTTTGTTTCGGAGCAAGATAAAATATAAAAATTTGTTCAGTGTAACCACAGATTACACTGCCCCGGGGACCACGACGTGGACGTGAAGGAGATTTTTCCCTACTCAACATATCTAAATTATAATAATTTTATTTTCCCATATACTTCATTATCTTCTTTATGTGAACTCTCATATTGATCTTCACTCCCCTTTTTTCGCCTATGACGAAGATAAAACCATTCTACGAAACGTTGTGAATTCATTTACAATTAAGCAATGTAAAATTAATCCAATCTACATCTCTCCTATACAACCCACCATTGTTTCTTCCCTCTAGATGCAAAGCTATTTTCTGAAGCCTCGCAGTGCGCGCCTCGCACAAATTCGGCCGGATGAATCTGTCCGAGGTGACGCAGCGAGACCTCTCTGCGACGCTGCGCAGACCGCGCATCTCGCAGCTGTAGAAACCACTCACTATCTCTAGTGTAGTCCAGATTTGTGCGATGCGGGCCTTGCACCTCGCACCTCGCATGCGTCGGTTCAGAAAAACCAACCCCGATCCTACGTACCATTTTCGCAATGACGCTGAGAAGCTTGTGGTTTCTCATCCTGCGAGTTCGCGTGAATCAGTTGGTGAGCGCTTGTTATGTCCAATGGATTTCACCGTCTTGCTACTTTTGAAAGAATAAGCCAAAATTATCCTGCATTGTTAGTGGAGAAGACAGTGATATCTTCATTAGACTATTTGTCAACGCTATATGTATCTAATTCTAATATTTTTCTTGTGACGAAATTGGATATATATATATATATATATATATATATATATATATATATATATATATATATATATATATATAAACTGAAGAACGAAGAGAAAGAAGAAAATTTGAAGCAAGTTTTCAAGAGAAAGCCATTAAATTAGAATCCACACCTGAAAATAATAATGAGTACTGGACTCATTTTAAAAAGCTGTAAACCAGGGCTATCAAAGCGCCTGCACTGGGTGCTCTCAAGAACCTGGAAACCATTTCCTTAAGAGAGATGATTGCACTTTATCTTGCTGAAAAGTGAATCTTGTTGGATTTGTATTGCTTGTAGTATGAGCACGTAATACAGGCGATTTAACATCCCTGCTGTGGACAGTTAACAGATTGGTTGGTTCACTGGCTGAAAAGAAGCTACCTACTGAAAGATGCACTGGAAGGAATTGTGAACGGGAAAAGAAGTTCGGAGCAGAAATAATTATCAGATGTTACACAATATAAGATATTTGAAACGTATGTGGTGACTAAGAAGAAGGCATAAAATATGGAAGATTGAATAATGCTAGCTTTGCAGTGAAGGATCTGTCGTTGGGACGAACACTGTCAGTGAATTAATACGGTTTTACTGCTACATGCACAGTATTTGCGATCAGTAGACTGTCTTTTTCTACTCTATCTAGGCTATCTAATTTCAATTTTTTTCTAGATTCGCACAAATCCGGCCGCGCGATTCGGTCCGAGACGACGCTGCGAGGCCTCTCTGCGAACCTCCGCAGATAGCGCACCTCGCAGCCATAGAAACCACTCACTATTTCTCATGTAGTCCAGATTTGTGCGAGGCGGGCCTCGCACCTCGCACGTCGCATGCGTCGGTTCAGAAAAACCAAGGCTTTAGTGTACGGACCCGTCCCGGGTACGGCCGTCGTAAGGCAGCCAGCCTTTCAATCTATGTTCGCATATTCACAGCCTTCTAATGCAGCAGTTCCAAACTTGTGGTCCGCGAATCCCTTGGTTTACGCAAGTGCTTCATAAGAGGTCCGCGGAACCATTTATTTTATAAACTGAATTTACATAAGCTCAATATTAATTGTTCTCTGTTGTTTTTCAGCTTATTAGAATATTCTTATCTCAAACTCTTGAGACACAAAATTTAACAGGAAGGATTTCTATTAAATTGCATGTCTTACCTATCTGCCTGACATTTATAAATCTTTAAATTATATAAATTCCAGTCTTCAGGTTAAAAATTTAACAATGTTCACTGTTAAGGATAAGATTGAAACAACGAAAAAAAAAATGAACTTACGGTTTCGCCGAGTTGACAATCAAGAATTCTATTCGTTTTCCACTCTCGGTGACTTTCTAGCAAAAATCTTGATAATCTCTCACCTAACATCATTGGAAATATATAACACCTAAGCCTAACATTAAAGTTAATCGTATGTTTTCCTTCCTGCAATGAAATAAAGAATTGGATAGAAACCCTTCTTGGTGATTGATAGCTTGATAGCGGTTTGCCCGCCAAAGAAAAGTACTGTTACAATCTTCTAATTCAGACTTAAAAATCATGTATCCTATAATGACTCAATTACAATTTTGGTTGCATATCCCTATGTTCCTCTAATTGTAATACAACACTTAATTGTTATTTGTATCAACATACTTATGAGAGTATACATTTTCTGCTTTACAGTAATCTTTTCGAAGAACAAAAATATAGCAAAGCTAAAATTGAGCCTGACTTAAGAGTATCTACACTAGAACCTAACCTCGAAAGACTAATAGCCCCTAGGTAACATAAACTATCCCATTGACAATCTTATGGTTATCCAAATACCTGATTTCATTTTTCAGGGTAGGCACGATAAAACGTAAAATAATTTCCAATATATTTTATTCAAGAGCTACACCTATTAATTTAATATCGTCATCAAATTTTAAATTATGTTTAATTCACTATAGGTCTATTACGTAAATATTGATTGAGTGAAACTGGTTTATCGGTCTAAATTGCGCAAAATATTTTGGAGAGTTCGTCAAAATGAAGTGCGGGTTTTAAGGGGTCCGTGGCACTAAAACGGTTGGAAATGTCTGATCTAAGGTTTACACTGATATGGCCACTGGTGCGGTCTAAAGTGGACCCGGCTCCGAGATTGCTTTCGGCATTTGTTCGAATCCCGCTTGGATTGATTCCCTTATCGGGTTCGTTCTGAGGATTAACCTAAATGTAAGGAGGATATTAGGTAATCCTTTGACAAGTAATCTGGGTCCGCCAAACACCACTTCTATATCACCAAATCTATAGATACCAAATGACCACATAGTTAACACAGCGTCCTTAAAAGTTCTTCAAAATTAAAAAAAAAAAATGGACCGACACAAAGTGTATATAGCAGTTCAAAGAAGCTGGAGCTCTTTAAATGTTTACTTACTCGTATCTTATCTCAAGGTGCATACAAAAAGAAGGATCAGTGGAAAGAACGTGCTGTCTCTTTTCTTAAGTTTATCGGGAGATAATTTTTTAACTTGAAATCACTGCCCAGAATGTATTAATTTATATATAATTTGGCTTTAGATACCATGCTATTAAAGCAGACTTTTTTCCATTCTGATTTACTAAAAAGACAGTTAAACTTATGGGTTAACAGATGCCAACATACTGCAACATAAAAGAAAGGAAATTACGAAGGGGCAATGTTTTGCAATTCATTGAGTTATTTCGATGCCTATTGTCACGCGGTCGTTCTTGTCGGTTACCGTACTAGCTATTGTGCCCGAGGTTCGTGGGTTCAAACTCGGCAAAGAGGATGTCGAAGGACACATTTCGAAATTAATGTAAGGCTGGTGATCCTTATTACATATGACACGACAGAAGATTTTAATTTTTGAGCCGGTTATTTAACGACGCTATATAAACTATGAGGTTATTAAATTTGGCGTTGATAGAATTAGTGCTAGTGAGATAAGACCGAGGATTCGCCATAAATTAATACTTGACATTCGTCTCACAGTTTAGGAAAACGTAGGAAAAAACTTAATCAAGTAAAGCTTAGGTTTTTCTGAATCGACGCATGCGACGTTCGAGGTGCGAGGCCCGCCTCGCATAAATCTATATTACACGAGAGATAGTGAGTGGTTTCTATAACTGCGAGATGCGAAGTCTGCGCACCTGGCAGCCATAGAAACCACTCGCTATCTCTCGTGTAGTCCGAATTTGTGCGAGGCGTGCCTTGCACCTCGCACGTCGCATGCCTCGGTTCAGAAAAACCTAAGCTTAACCAGCTCAAGCGGAACTCGAATACATGCCTTAGCGCAACTCCGAATCAGTAGGCAAATGCGCTGTCACCTTAACTACGTCATCATAAGATGGCATCGAAGTCTACATTATGAATATTCGCAGACGATATAAAGGACGGAGTAGGCCTACGGTAAATTATAAATGTAAATATTAACATGAAAAATAACGTCCTTATAAAGCTGTAGCCCTAGACGAAATAAATCAGAATATATCAGTAGTGTCCAGAATTTTATTAGTGGTTCGTAAACAATCTTATGGTCGTGATAAGTTTTATGTCCATTTGATTGTTTGACGTACTGGTAGGTCTACAAAACTTTATTGTAATCGAAACTCCTAAGGTGATCAATAAAGCAGGACATGAAATCCATCAGACGCTTTATACGAGTCGAAACTATATTACTTACATTCAGATTCAGTATTTAATATAAGTTATATTTTAGATAGTGCTGTCTGCTCAGAAAATAATATTGCAGATCTTTGCCACTGACAATGAGACTCTTGTCTTACTAGAGGAAATCAGGGTGTAGTAAATTGTAATTCGGAACGTTACATTTCGGGACTAATAATAGTTATAATAGGCATATACAATGTTCAAACGAAAGCGAAAATTGACGATACGCTCCAGGCATAGTGCCCACTTAAATAAGACAAAACAAATGAATACATGATATCATGGAGACTTGCGTGCCAAGGACCTCGTTGAAGATGTGAAGTTACGCCAAGTGCGTAAATTTGATTTGCTTAAGTCTCTCCCGGCCAACTCTCCGGTTCCAGCACGAATTGCTGGCAAGTTTTATTCGTATTTATATATTTGAAAGACGTCATATGCCGAGAAGATGGAACCCAGGCATTATTACATCTTCCTTGTATAGGGAATGAATATTCAGGGCGGACACATCTGTAATCCACCTACCCGTGAGCCTGCATTAAACGACAGTTGACATCTGAAACACATTGAACTGTTTGCAACACATGATAAACATTAATGGCAACTCATAGCGTCAATAAGACGTAAACACTGACGTACAGGATATTTAATGTTTTTCTTTACTTTTATACAGAGAAGGCGCCCGAATCCTTCCACCGCAGCCTGAGACTTATTTTGCTTAACAGTCACTTTTGTGGAAATGATTCTTGGAGCCAAAATAGTCCCTTTCTTCTAGATAACGTATCATCTACGTTATGTGATGTCATCTGTCTATTTTAGCCGTGTAGATTCAAGGCTCAATGAAGTCCCGGTAGAGCGTCCCCTCATCCCCACCGTTGGCCACGAGCATCAACGTCGGTTAGTGTACCTTCGGTTAAAAGTGCAACCTAAGCCCTGGTTAAGCTTTATAAGGTGCATCGACCTCTGTTAGGAATTAAACAGGAGGTTAATCACGATAATTTGTAACCGGCCATATTCGAGCGGTTAAAGGAGATTACTACTGATTAGCAGGCCTAGTAAAACAAAAGGCTGCCAGAACTACAGTTGATTATTTCGAAGACGATTAGTATTGTACTTGATAGAGATGATGGTGAGCGTGAAGTTTTATTAGTGGAAAGAGAATTCTTACGAGGAATTAGGTGACAGAAAATTTCAGAAGTGATTTCGTTTATTAAAAGCTATAGTGTCATTTCTGCTGCAACAAATGGATCACTTGTAATAACCCACAAACAGTCCTGATTCTTCCATGAATCGGTTGCTCACATTACCAGTCTATGCAACTGACATTTTCAGTATTTTAATGGGGATAACTCGAGTATCTCTTTTTCTACGTCGTAGGCTTGAACAAAAAGAGGTTATGGATGGATCTTAGGATATTGCATACTTCCCTGGTATAATTTGGGCCCTGGATTACACACACATTCTTACTAATCATTTTCATCCGTTTCCTTTATGGATATTCCACTTTTTTTTAATGTAACATACCTATTAAGTATTCCCCATATTTAAATCTAGTAATGAAATCTATCAATAATTCAGACGCACGTTGGGATAAAATCATTTTCGATTTTAATTTTCCATTTTCTACGATTCTAACCTAACAGCACTAAAAAAAAACAAATAAATGCAACCCGTAAACATAACAGCGCCCAAACGCAAACAAATGCAACTCGAGAATAGAGGATGTGTTCGTTTCGTTGTAGAACGGAGTTAGCGCAGTCGTTTTTAGACGTTGACTATTACCTTTGTAGAGGTATGGATATTTTTCTTTCGTCATTTTGTAGAAACAGTGTACCATAACATACTTTACTCTGATTAAATGAGACTTTATCTAACCATGATTAACTAACCGGTACACAGGAATTACATTTCAACCATAGTTACTTTTTTTCCGTAGTTTCGTAACCCACAGTTACTACGTTTTAACCGACGTTGATGCACGTGTCCACGAGTAGCGTACTACGCCTCCTCAGATTAACGCCATCTGTACACCAGTGACAATATTACATTCAAATGCAGAATGTTAGAAAAATAATGCTATTGAAATTATAATGGAGAACATTGAAATTAAGAATGACGGTGGAAAGATGGAAGGAGACGGAACAACCCCGAAAAATCGGAGGAACCTCGCCGGAATTTGAACTCGGGTCTACGGTCGTTGTAAATCAGCGCTCTGACAACTGAGCTTCTAAGCTTGGAGAGTCAAATTATAAACTATGTTAGATTTCTGAGTTGTAAAATACATCTTTGTATAACTGGAAAAGGGAATATTTGCTTTTATTGGAATAAGTTTGGGCTCTGCATAGGGTCAAGTAGGGCTATTATGATACAAAATATTAATCTTTTGCTGTAATTTTTATATCAAAATTTGTACATATATGAAAAAATTAAATCATGTGCTACTTTAGACATATCAATGATTTTGAGTTAAATTTATATTTTATTTGTAATAAAGGATAAAATTAAAACAAAAGCAGTATATCATAATAGCCTTCTGTATTGGTTATTGTGATACACCTATAGGGCTATTGTGATACAATACTTTAAATCTGACCATTTTATATAGAGCAATGAAATAAGGCTATTGTGATACATACAAACGTTTAATGTATCACCTGTAAAAGTTTGCTTGAAATCACATTAAAATTTACTGAGTTTTGGCAATTTTTGTAACAATCGCTTTTCCCCATAAAAAGTTATAGGCCCTACAATTTACTGAAATTTTAACACTTACTTCCAAAGCTACAAAATTGTTGTATGTTCAAATATTTTTATCTTTTTTTGTGTTTAAGGAAATAGTCTGCGAAAAGTATTATACAATTGCTATTGCTAAAATAAATTAAAATACGTTTTTAAACAGTGATGGATGTATTTTCCAAACTTGTGTTAAATTTTAGCAGTAAGAAAAATTAATGTTAAGCTAAAATTGTTAGGTAAATAAGTAAAAATAAGTCTATATGTGTAATTTTTCTAACTTAAATTCTGTGTTGTAGGTGCCATGCCAACACGTCAATTCAAAGGGATGAAATGCGATGGAGCTATGTGGGCTGCAGCCTAAGAATTACAAGGTTACAATGACCTGGTAAGTGTTTTCCCCCGAAGACGACGATGTTAACTTAGAAATTGACCTTGTTAGCTGTAATGAACATACTCGTCGTCTTCCTTTGTAAACTGAAGAATCATGCATATTGCAAAGTAAATTGTAGTTATCTACCACACGTGAACCCTCTCAGCTTGCATCTGTCTTTATGAAACGACTCATTTCTGAGACTATTTCACTGCTTTTTTTTAAGGGGAGAGGTAAGACAACAGGACAATTTTCATTTCCGAGTGGGAAGAGGCGTAGAAATACTACCACATAATTGTGTGGAGATCGCACTTAATCAAGATGTCTCGTTTATGAAAGTCGTACAGTCATAGAAAAAAGTTTTGTCGCTCAGATACTTCATAATTCCCAGAAAAGAGCCAGTGCGCATGATCAGAGGACGAGCGACCTGGTTCACAAGAGAAGGAGTAGTTGAGGTAATAAAATTAGTTGTGTTTCATTGTATGTCTGATCATGCGCACTGCCTCGTTTCTGGGACTTAAGAAGTATCTGTAGGACAAAACTTTCTTCTAAGATTGTACAGTCTGAATTCAAGGTCTGTACTCCATATCAGGGATGGGCATATCGGAGGGGAGGTAGATATGATCGAGTTCGCCTCTTCCACAATGTTTCGGACGTGTTTACATCACATGAACTTAGCTTCTCATCCGCTTAGAGCTGTACAAAACTAATGCAGTATGCCATTACATTAAACATTCCAAATCAAGTCAAATGCGCAATATAACTATTCATATGGTCACCACGGCTTAGCACTCATTATAAATAATGACTTATATCGCCTATACTGTTTGGTCAGGACGAGTATGTCTATATTAGGATGAATATTTTACCACATAAACGTAAAGCTATCACAAGATGATAGGCTGTTAGAGCAATATTTTTCATCATGTTCATTTTAGAAAAAAAAAATGTTCGCAGATATCAGTGGGTTCAAAGATTGCCAGCATCTTAGCTGCGAAATTACGTAAGTTGGGAGATTTGTTATTAGGTAATAATTCATACAAATCCTTGCTGGTTTTATCAGGCATTTGAAAAAGAGTTTCTCTTCATGACTTGCCTTTGTGTTTGAAATGCGATAAATTGATGGAACTGTATTTCAACTAGTAATGATTGTGAGTTGGCTTTTCAATTAACAAATTATTCTTGTAGATTCTTGAAAACGTTCTCACATTTTAAACCAGCACAACAAATTGCATTAAAATAAGACATTCCTTTATCTCATTTAAGACAAATATTTTATTAATGTAAACCATTTTTAACAATCCTATTTAAACTCTTACCTACGAATCTATGTTCCCCAAAATCCTTCTCATGTTCAAGATAGAAGCACCGTTTGATATTATGTTTTATATAAATCTCAACCAAGTTGAGGCATTGAATTTTACCTTTATTCATAACAAAAAGAAAATAGTCTTATTTCCATGTTTGTTGGAGATTAAAATGAAACCTACGACTTATTCGCCATATTCCACCACTTTACACACCCCTGATGACAACGCTATGGTACCGAGTTCAACCTCTGCTTGCTATACGTACCGCACAATAAGGTTAAAAAATAATTGGCCGGCGACAAATATCTAAGTTCCAGAAACAGAACAGTGCGCATGCCCGTCTCCTTGAAGCTCCAGTTCAGCAGATGACACAATTATCCATGTGAATGTGCTGTATTTTATTTAAAATTTGTTATAAAATAAAACGAAGGGTAGATTCTAGCTGCATCAGGGCCTCTGAGGAGTGAAATAGCAATAAAATTAATATAAAGACTAAATCTATCGACACGAGATACTAAATTTATTGAAACGAAGATAAGCGAAAATACTACGTAACAAACCGGATTGAAGTATGAGTCTTTGTAGAGTAGGTGGCTTAAGCATGGGTATGAACCAGATAGCATTGGTTGTAGTAGATTCGAATCTACGTTAGTTTTAATTGTTTACATTACAAATTTACCATAATAAATTTTTATAAATACCATTTACACAAGTACCAAGTCGCTTAGACGAAATGGAGAAATGACTATAGTATGCATGTTCAAGGCAGAAATTTAATTCTCGTTGATGTGTCAACAGAGTGACGGTTGCAATAATCATAATACACACGTTAGGGCAGCTTTGATCACAGCCTACAGAAGCGATCATCAGCATAGAGCACCCTGGGGCTAGCGTCTCTTACCCGCGGAGAACACACTGCACTATGGTGCATTCGTAGCTGCTAGCGGGTATGCTCTCTACCTCTTTCTGCTGCACGACGGGGCACACGGGACGGCTCCGCTTACCCTTTGCATATTTCAGCGAGTGCTGACGACCACTGGCCTACAGGGTAGGCCTACTTACTGAATCATCTATCCTTTGTGCTCATCTTATGGACTTTGACTTAAGTTTGGCGCCATTCACTATTATGTCCATTTTGTTCCAATTGATGCGTCATTCATTGATTTCGGAGGAAAAGTGGAAAAGAAAGAAAAATTTATACAACCACGTCTTCTACGATAGATACAAATATCAATGAGGACAACAACAAAGACTTGTAAATTATAGAAGCCCCTCAAGTATGATAAGATCTAATAGCTCTGGTGGTAAATCACGTAAACGTCTCTATGTTTTCCGAGAAAAGTGGCTGAAATCTTTTGTGTAGGTAGGTTACGATAGTTCGTGTTAGTTCAATTTACGTTAAGTTTATATTAAGTTGGTGATTACATCAATATGATGGGTTCCTAGTTTCCAACGAATTAACATTTCTTTTATAAGGAATTTATACTATTTTTAAACTTTTGTGGTGATTTTGGTACGTTTTTTAATTTTTTACATATGAATCGAGGTGGTTCTGTTAATATACAGGGTGATTCACGAGGATTTACCGTCCTTTACAGAACTTATTTCTGAAGACATTTTGAGCAAAAAAGTCATATAAACATAGTTCCTATTCTCAACATTTTCAGAGTTACACTAATTTAAAGTTGTTTGTAAAATACCTTTATTCTTTAGTTTGAAGTTAAAAGAATAATACAAAATAGAGAATGAACCATTCGGAAGTATCATTTCTTTAATTGGCAAGTATTATGAAGCTAAAAATGTGCTGTGAAATCCTTAGTTGCTTCGTACAGACATCTTTTTCTATTTTTAACTAGAAAATTACATTATTCTTATGCATTTATTATAACAATTATACAAATCACACCACTTCCACCCACTTAATTATTTGCAGTTCAATTTTGCATCCTAATTTACAGTCTTGGAGAGTTTACAACATTTTTTAAAATGTCACCGTCCGCTTGAGTACACTTGGTCGCACACTTGTGAACGGCAGTCGTCGCTCTACGT
The DNA here is from genome assembly GCF_040183065.1 of Periplaneta americana. Lineage (NCBI taxonomy): Eukaryota > Metazoa > Arthropoda > Insecta > Blattodea > Blattidae > Periplaneta > Periplaneta americana. Next base: position 80,040,178 of record NC_091126.1, read on the forward strand.
AACTGCATACGACTATCTTTGGTTTCCGTAGCGATCGCGCTGGCTGCTGACTGAACGTTGACCAAGATCACGCTCAGAATGTCTTCGGAAATAAGCTCCGTAAAGGACGGTAAATCCTCGTGATTCACCTGTATATATAATAGTACTGCTGTTGAATATATAGATTGGTAGGTGGAAATAATTAATGCAATAAAATTGTTAGTAACGTTTGTGTCCCTAATTTTTACTTGTGAAAGTTGGCAAGCCTATCTAAACTGTCATCAAATGATCGTGTGTTGAAAACATGGACTATTCATGCACTTAACTATGCCGATATCTGTAGGCTACTGCAAAAACAAATCTCATTTTCAGTGTTTGTTCTGTCCATATGCAGTCTTGGGATTGTGATATAATTACTTATTTCGTTGCTATGTAGAAGCCGTTTCACCGTAGTTGAGGCATGGCATTGTTATCTCGCGTAGGTTACGTGGGCGGCAGCACGTGGAAATTTTAAGGAGTAGGCGCATTTTCGTCCACAGCACACCCAAGTTTATGCTTCAACGCTCGTGGAACGGCTTCTACCACTGAATTAAAATTTTCCAAGTGTCTCTTTCTCTGTGTTGCCTATCTGACAGCCAGAGGTATAGAGATGCTTATCGCGTGGGCTATGAAGCATTCCTAAGCACTTTAACACAGACTTTTTTTAAACATCAGTTATGGTGTCATTTGCATGCAGGTTTTCAACCTTGGTAAGCCGGCTCCACCATCTGCGAAACTATTAATTCCTTTCCAGCATGGAATCCATATATTATACTATAGGGCCTAGGGCAGTGATGTCAACGAGAGCGCAAACGTGCTCACAGCCCGTATGCGCTGATTAGAGCACGTAAGGCACGCAGGTACAAGTCACTGGTCAACACAAGAGTTATACCTTACACATTGACGAGGAACTTATACAGTAAGTTTCAGGCTGACTAGACTTGACTTCTTATATAAGTGAAAAATGAGGTAATGCTCTTTGTTGGTTCGTGGAAATTATTTAGTTATAAAGACAAGCAATGTCGAACGCCTGAAATTATTAGTTCACCTACAGAATGATATAATATTCAAATTAGTTTGTTTTTATTGACATTAAATAGTATTAAATGTATGTGAAGATGTATTATAGAGCTTCTTCCTCACAGCATTGTATTTATGTTTACAGAATAAAGTACAAACAAAACTGTGTGTTACTAATGGCGCAGACTCGTTACATGTCAGTTACCAGTTGTGTCTATAAATTGTCAGTTTGACGATGCTTCTTACCATTGCGATGTCCTCTGATTAAGCCAAGGAAACGTTCTGTCCAGGTATTTTGAATTGGGTAAATATTTATCAGAATTCATAATAGAAAAATAGAGACAGTTCAGAACTAGTTGACTCTACATGTATCGAGGAACTTAACTTTCTCAAGGATATATTCGAGCATCTGAACGTTTTGAATTTGAGATCGCAAGGAAAGAATCCATTAATCTGTGTCGACAGATATTGTTAAAAGCTTTCAGATGAAGATTACATTGTGGATCTCACAACACAATTTTTATAATTTCAACGCCTTCAGTCACTGAACTTCTGCTCAACAGTATAAAATACTGCAATGTTTAAAAAATCTCTGGGAAGAGTACCATAGGCGATTTAAAGATATTGACCTGCTCCAGCCCAAGTTGGATTTGTTTTGTGATCCTTACACATCAAACCCAGAAAATATACCAACACAGTTACAATTGAATGCCTGAATTGACAAACATTCCAAGTCCGAAATTTACAGAAATCGACTTTTTACCTAACGAGTTGTTTCTTTACATAGGCTATCATTCCGTAAAAAGAATATCCTAAGTCCGACTCTAAGCTTGTGTTTTTGGTTCATACAAATATTTATTTCAATAGTCGTAATGCAAGCCTATATTTGCGGTCCTGAAAAGTTTACTTCAATGGACTTGGAATATTAGCCAATTCAAGTCTTCCATTAGAAATTTCTTTTCCTGCAGGAAACAACATTCACTGGGCATAAGCAGGCTGGTGTCGGCAAAAATCAGAAAAAGCACTTCTATATTACGCGAGAAGTCAGGAATTAAATTTGTTTCTAGAAGTGTGATGATGTTCATATAAGTAGAACATGATTATATAACAGTTAATAACAATAATTAGATTATAGACATCATTATGTAAAACTGCTTAAGTTATAGGGAAGCTATGTTTATTATTTGTTAGATCCTACTATTTTATAATTAATTACATTTATTAGAGAGGTATAGTCGGAGGCACCGATTTTGGCAGATGACCTCGATGACATTTCCAGTAGGCGAGCCAATATTGTTTGTGTAAGCTGCGAGAATGAGATGCGATAACATTCTGAGTCGTTCATATTTTTATAACAGCAGCTCATATCAATTATCCTTATTATGAAACACACCACGGTACAGTCCTACTCAAAGAATACCTTTAATAAATGTAAATGACTTCTGTTCGCAATGATTTTACAATACGTCTTCTACATTTTCTAAATTAAATTAATTTTTAATTAAAAGGAAAATCCTACCCTTACCAGATCAATATACAAGATTTGGCCAGTAATAATCTAGGGATCGTCTACTGGTGGTGCGACAATTCAAGTTAATAAAATTACGATTCTTCTTATTAATCAAAATATAATTTGGTTAATTGGGTAAAATTGCATGCTGCGGAAGTTAGATTTATATAAGAGTATAATAAATAGGATTGTAATGGATATTACAAGGGCAATAATTTCTTCACACGCAAATTGTGAATAGAACAGAGAAGAAAGCATTTTAAAATATTCGAAATCGTACAAAATATCGGCGAAACCAATTTTCCCTGCACAGATTGCACCAATTGAAAAATATAATTATAATTCACAATAAATACTGTATTTTATGGATTCTAAAAAGTTGTTTATTAATCTAGAGGTATTGGCTGATGACTATATTAAATTCCAGCACAACATTCATTCAGAATATGTAGAAATTACACTTTGGATTTTACTAAATGTATAGGCCTACTATCAAAAGGTGTTACATACCCCCTTAAATACTGTAACTGTACATGTGTTACCTGTGCGATATCCGATGTTTAATTTTTTTAAATATAATTCATAGTACTGAAACTGCCATATTGAATTCGCACAAATTGTATTATTCGTAATTTTCGTCTCGAAAACCCCTAAGATATCTAATTTAATTTTTCACCCATTTTTGTCCCACTCCACCACTTTAGGGACAAAGTCGGACTAAATAATACCTTATTCGTATTCTGTGATCGCAAAGATCCCCAGATATCGACTTTCATCGAGATCGGATGACATGAGATTTCTCACTCTCTTCTGCCTTTTCATCAGTACCTTAGGATATGGTATTTAAAAAATCTAAGAATGTTTAACCAATATTGTAGAGAGTAACCTTCATTTTAAATTTTACGTCTCTAGTTAAATATAGTTTAGTGAATTTTTAAAATCGTCGACTTCTTTCTCTCTCCTCTCTGCTCGGAATTTAAAAAAAAAAGGAGTAGCCTACATGAAATTGATTTTTTTTACTTTCCTTATACATTTTAGAAACAATTCTGAGAGATGAGATGAATAGTCTAACCCAATTTTATGAGTGAATCTTTGTTTTAAATTTAAAGGCTGCACGTCTGCTGGTTAAACAAAATAAATCGGTATAATTATTTTGATCATTACTGCCTCCCATTTTCCATCCCTTAATGTTCGTATTTCGTAAAACTCAGTCTTATCTATTGACTAAGGATTAACATATTTCCATATATATATATATATATATATATATATATATATATATATATATATATATATGGAAATATGTTAATCCTTAGTCAATAGATAAGACTGAGTTTTACGAAATACGAATATATATATATATATATATATATATATATATATATATATATATATATATATATAACAGATTATATTTCCATTTCGTACAATATTCTGGTCACGAGACATAATCATATACTTTGTCTTTTCGGGATTTACTACCAAACCTATCGCTTTATTTGCTTCAAGTAAAATTTCCGTGTTTTCCCTAATCGTTTGTGGAGTTTTTCCTAACATATTCACATCATCCGCATAGACAAAAAGCTGATGTAACCCGTTCAATTCCAAACCCTCTCTGTTATCCTGAACTTTCCTAATGGCATATTCTAGAGCGAAGTTAAAAAGTAAAAGTGATAGTGCATCTCCTTGCTTTAGCCCGCAGTGAATTGGAAAAGCATCAGATAGAAACTGGCCTATACGGACTCTGCTGTAAGTTTCATTGAGACAATTTTAATTAATCGAACAAGTTTCTTGGGAATACCAAAGACACATATACACTACTGTAATATTTGTTTAGTTTTTGGAGGTGTCTGTCCAGAGTGCACAAATACTCGGGCGTGCATGTTTACTCTTATGTCCTACCCATTCCACTGCGACAGAGATAACAGCCGATCTTGCAGCGGTGAGAACTCGCTCTCCAGTTCACATTAAGAAAATCCATCTGCGAAAATCCCTGGCGCGACCTATACATGCTGCAAAACATACTTTTATTTCTTGTTTTCTTGTATGAGCGTAACACATCTATTACTGAAGAGCAGTTTAATTCATCTTGCAGTAGTAGGCCAATAGAGGCCATTTGCTCACCCCTTCTCGTTCACCGCTACAGCCTGCAGAATAGATTCATTGGAACCCGTGAGCGCTTGGTAGCACGTAGAATCTTTCACGTGGTCTAACCTTGACATCTCTGGTCTAGGGCCTGCGTCTAGTGGTGGTCTGCCGTACCTCATATATCCACATGAGTTGTTATGTCCCCGTCAGGCAAGCAAGAACTTCGGGTCTCCGGTGCCTCTTATGCAGATCTATGAGTCGTCTAAAATCCACCACCAGTGTAATGTACCAACTTTTGGACAATCCGCGAGGAACACACACCATGGTAGACAATCGTTTCGAGATTACGCAAGCACAAGTGGTGCTCTAATTTTCGGGATGGAGATGATGTAGGTCTAATGGAAGGGAAAATGTGAAGCATATTCATGGAATGGTGTGAGAAATATGGGAAGCCCGATATAGCCTCTGTCTTGTTCATATTTCAAAATTGGTATTGAAATTCTACATAAAATTGGCAGGTGAAAATATTTTAATGTAATGCTTACATTCAGTAATAGCGGACGTATTAGAAAGAATTCTGGCAGAAGAGAAATGCTTCTGTAAAACATTCTAGAAATGTGTACAAAATGTTGAAAGAAACAATTTAAAATTGGACATGTCCAATTTTATTTCTGTATTATAAGAGTTGTCAGATTTAATGAAATGTGGAATTCGTTTCAAAACATTTTGAAGTCTGTTTTGAGAATTGAAACTATTTCAATACTGAATGACAAGTAGGAACTTATTCTTAAATCATTTTCATGAAAATAAATATAACTTATTTATGTTGAACTCCCAATGACCAAACGTAAATGTATGTAACAATGATGCTGGAAGGACAGAAGAAATTAGGAAGCCAGGAAGAAACTATGATTGGAGAAACGAAAGTGAAACATATTATGTTCTTCAGTAACATTATTAAACAATTAACTGATTCATATGTTTTAAATTAGAATAACATTTTCGAGTCGTTTCATTGCGAAATGGAACATAGGAAGAGCAGCCTGACATCCACTCGAGTTTAAATTAAAACGCCTCCTCAAAATCTGACCCAGAGATCTCAGCCGTCACTGGAGAGTACTCTTTACGTCTCATTTAAATTGAGCATGCTCGAGCTTGCTGTGCACGGATGTGTGAGGTCGTGCATTTTAATAGGGGAAGTAACATTCGGTAGCTATGCATTTCAACCTCAGTCGTCTACAGTCTAATCATTAGTATGGTTTAAAATTTAAATCGAAGCGCAGTTCTGGATAATGGATTGTAATTGAAATTATCAATCCAGTGCAGCAAATTGCACTAGCATTTCTGTTTATCTTACTTTACTCTCTGTTGGAAATTTTAATATTTCTCCTATGTTTGCATTTCTTGCATAATTTAACCCTGTGAATCCCTGAAACTGTCTGATGAAGAACTTTGAGCCGCTTTAATTTACCGATATTCTTTTATATTTAAAATCAAATTTTACTTCTATTTATTTCATTATACTGTATCTTTGTAGATTGTCGTTGGTAACAGAAATACATTCCGAAAATGTAGTTCAAGCATATAATAAATAGTTTAACTAAAGCTCTAATTCTATTGAAATATGATAATCAAGTTACAAGTGCTGAAGTAGGCCGGGTTTCAACTATTTTTTATTATTGAATTCATTCAGGCCTAAGTATTTAGTGACAATCTTTACTTTTCCGGCAATTTTAAACAATACACACTAGAAACACACATTCACCTAACAAAAAATGAATCTGCGAGTGAAAATACAGTTGTGTTGGTTTGAATGTTTCGTTTTCGTTTCAGTTCACAAAATAATGAAGAGTATTGGTCCATGTTAAGAGAAGTAATTAATACAGTATATTTCTCTTCACACGAAGCGAACTCATAAATTAGTCCCAGCTCACAAATGTTTCACTACCGTTCACTCAAAGTGCTCTGTACGTGTCTATTATCACTTTAATATTGTAGTACTCGCGATTACAAATCAAACGAGTGATAGGACAGGTCTGTAGATGCTCTAAATGTCGAGATATTACTGAGAGAGTTCGCGCGTCGTGACTGATTTTATACGCAATTTCGGCGACCTCATGCCCATAGCGGGTGGAGTCGCCTTCATTGAGCATGGTCACACAAGTTACAATATGGTTTGTTCCAACAAGCAATTCAGAACGCTTTCCGAACTAATACCATAGTCTAGTACAGGGTTGGGCAGAATTATGCACTCTGTGCTTGCACGGTGTACTACGAGAGAAGTGTGCTTCTAGAGTGCACGAAAACCGGTTCATTCAAGTTGCGGTACGTACTGTATGTTTCAAAAGAAAATGTTATTCTTTCTACCAAACTAAATAAGAACACTAAGTAATGAAACACTTCCTTAAACACAAAACAAAACATATATGTTGCACATTAATTCATATTACTCAGTTTCCCAAGATTTGGAGAAACTGTATTAGCACAAGCAATGCGAAGAACTGCCGTTAAAAGCCCATCATTTCTTGTTTGAGATTTGTTTATTTTCGTAATAGAAAACAACTGTTCACATCTGTAAGTGGAACCAAATAAACACAAAACTTTCTCACACAGCTTATGCAGATTGGGAAAGCGTCCTCTTGGGAATCCGTCATAAAACTGCATAAGACTCGACCTTGAATCATATTTCGCTCTCATCTCTCGACCACATCGCAGGTCGATCAATTCACACTATAATGAAGGGGGGACGTTATCAATAATCAGTTGGAATCGGAACATGTAGCAAAAATACGCAAATCCATTTCCAGGCAATCTAAATCGTGGAACCTTGATGTAAATTCCTCTAATAGACAGGATAGAATACATGCGTACATTTCGAAATTTTCATTGTTCAAAATTCTATGCGCTTAGATAAGAATGGGAAATGATATATTTCGCCCTTTTGCATTTGACGTATCCATAACAGCAGTTTCTCCTTAAAAGCTGCAATTCTATCAGTAAATTGTGTATTAAGAATTTCTTTTCCCTTAAGTCCTAAAATTAGCTCATTTAAAAGCTGTGTACGATCTGTTATAGCTGCTGGCACACTACAGCGCGCTGCAGCGCTCGCACTTGGAATTCCCCGTGCGCACGGAGGGCAAATGCACTCTAACGCCCATCGCTGGTCTAGTATATACAGTCACGAAGCTCAATACGTAGTAAATATGCATCCATAGATAGTTGCTAACCACTAGGATCGCTACTATCGCCTCATTACAGACAATGCGAAATAGTACCTGCACAGTCTATTGTTCCTAGTACCCTCATAACCTCAAACTTCGTGACTGTATATAAGTTACTAGACTGTGCTAATACCGAACTTATTTCGACGCATACGCCAGTTGTGTACGATGTCAGAAGTAGTTCGGGATTTTATGTTGTTGGAACGTTTCTTGAACTCTTCTTTCACGGTCTTCGGAGTTTCTTCTTATATTAAAATTATATTCATCTTCCGAACTTAATTTTTCGTAAACTATATCGCTATCACCTTCTAAATCTCTCATGATGAACTTTTTTTTTTTATTTTAACCTGCCTAGTCTCGGAGCATTTTAACAATAATTTCAGATTAAACCATCTACGCATGCGTCAGTAGTTCAGAATTCACAGTTTCTGCTCTTAATCGAGAACCAATTTCACTCGTTCCGAACGAATTCTAAAGCACATTGGAACAGGTAACTGGGAGTTCAGTATCGGTTCGGAATCAGTTCTAGTCTTGAGCTACTGCGCATGAGGTGGGTGTTCAGAATCGATTGTGAACCGTGCTGAAACAAACCTTATGGTTTATGGCCTAACTATTAATAACGTTACGATTTGGCTCTGGCTCATAGTCTTATTACAGTAAGCATTTGAAATTCTGCCATTTTTTGTTTCATTACTGAGCTCGGAACGAAAAAAGACTATTCTACGTATAAGAAATTCAGAAATAATTGTGCCTTAAGCGGGACTGCAACAATCTTCTCGTAAAGCCTACTTCTCACATCCGTTGTCAACCACGCCTGACATACACTGGCATATTACACTATTAAGTGAAAGCGGCACGAAACGAATTGGACTGAATATCAATTATCACTTCGGACTTGAACCTTGTCTGAACCTGACTTCATTCACGTTCCGAATTTTCTTTCTCAAATATATTTTCCTAAACCAGCGTCTCAGCTGTCGTCTCCAGCATTTACTTACACATAAGTGTGATGTGGCAATGTATAAAGTAATGTTGTTTAGCGATAAATTCAAGAAAGCCAGAAGAATTAGACATACGGAGTTTTATACATTTGTTTGATATTATTGGTGAGCAAAAATAACTGAAGATTTTTTTCCGAAGAGTTGCGGGACACAACAGATAATCACAACAACTTGTTCCGAAATTTTTGTCAATCTGAGCTGGAAGAAATTTGACTTGGGGAACTAGGTTGCATTTGTTCTTAATGTATGGTCTTTGCCACTATTTCATTTCATTATGGTTGTCAGACTAACAAGTTAAATTTGCACATAAGTGGCAACAAAGCTTCACAGAATCGTATTGACATACAAATGTAAGGGAAACCATCATTCATTCTTTTCTTTTCTGTGGATATTTTCTCCACTCCCAATTTCGCTACTCTGCAGCTTAGCAAAATGTTAGTCCATTACGTTTTCGTCCATTCGTAATTTGGTCCTAATTTTACATTTGTCTAGTTGTGTTTGTCCTGGATCAAATTTTGTCCAGAAATCTTTCATCCATGCCATTTAATATTATGTGAACTTTCGTCCTATATATATATATATATATATATATATATATATATATATATATATATATATATATATATATTCCTTACCTGATTTAATCCAAATTTATTTACATGAAATTTTCGTAGCTCTGCTTACTACAAAAAATCACTGAAATAAAACTTGTGACTTATTTTCAGTTATTTCAAGGAACAAAGTTCATACATTAATTACAGCTATTTTTATAAAGGGTAATTTCCTTCTTCACTTTCCATCTTCGAGGTTCTGCGGGTTGCTGTGTAATTTCAAATGGTAAGAAATTGCACTCAAGTATTGTTTCAGCTGTCCATTTCCTTTATATTCATCGTAATACTTAACAATATTTTCTACGCGTTCTTGATTCGTGATATAGGTTTTGGCAACAGGTGGCCTGTAACGTTAATGCCCTCCGGTGATCTTTGGAATTGCATGTTCTGTTTCGGCCTGTATTTTTTTAATGTTTTCCAAAAAAATGCCAAATGTTGCCATGATGTGTCGCTACAACATTTCCAAGCTTTGAATGAAAGCCTTCCACTGAATTATTTGTTCTTTGCCTCCCGTCCAGAACTAGTTGGTAAATATTCCATATATCTGGGGTGAAAAGAGAAGAAATAGCCCTTCGTCGGCCACGTGCAGTTCTTTTTCGAATGTACACTGCTTCCATGTGTGTAACAAATTCCATAACCGATTCATCCAGAAAGTCCTTTAGTTCATCAAAAGTATGAAGTAAGTCTTCTATGGGTACAAAAGGTACCTAATCCTAAAAGTTCCAATAAATCGTTCCTTACAATTGGCTCATCGTAGTTTAGATACAGCTCTCTCAAACCTAGAGCTTGACTGAAATGAAATAGACATCGCATAGGAATTCCGGAGACCATTGCTATTTGCAATTTCAAGGTCACAAACTGCATAACTGCATAACGTGAGAGTAACTCAAAGTGTTGAACAATTTTTCAGTTCTCTGTAGGGTGCCTCATAGGTGATTTGTGACTTATTTGTAGATAATACATACACCATAGGAAACACATGCCCGATATGAATACCGTGTACTGTGAAGGATTGCATAAACTTAAGGGGAACAGACTTGATTGTGCCGTCCGATAGCAGAGTGTCGCTTGCTTCAAGTAATCGCATGTTGCTTTCAGTTAAAATATCAGTAACCTGTTTGGGTTATCTCTTCCAATATCATACAAAAGAAACTGCTCATTAGATATAATCACATTGTATGGATGATTAATGTTAACGTCTAGTATCGACCGCGGTACTGTCGCTCTGTCTCGATTTTGCTATAGGTTGATCATTCTTTTCACATTTTGTCTGTCTGAAAATTTTACCAAAACCTCCTCATTCTGCATCCCTTCCATACCTTGCCTCATTACTTCATCTGGAGCTTTATTTGGTGATCTGCTAGCTATCCGCTTTATTCTTTGAAAAACTTCCTTTGCTGCATTGCAGCACCATCAGGTGGATGAAGATGCGCAGCAAGATTAATTTTACATATAAGTATATTTTGAAAATATACATCTGTAATACAATGTGCATTACAGGTTGACCGATTCTCACATCGTCAATATAACCTGGCTCGATCCTTATTATAAGAGTGGTGTTGATAACATTAGCCGTCTTTTATGAGCAGTGGTTTGTTCCTTTTTGAAGTAATTACTTGGAATCCATACCTGATAATTTTAAGTAAAGCTAATATATGCATTTCCCTAGCAACACCTGTCCATTTTTTAGTTTTCCATTATTTGATATTCTATTGTTGACATCTGTTTAAAATGTGCTTCTGGTATCTGAATATCCAGAATCAATCACGATTGGACAATATGTATATTGGGCTAAATTTTTGTGGACTAAAAATTTCTGGACGAAATTTACTCTTGGACGAAAATGCCATGGACTTATTCTACTGGACTTAAATGTGTTGGTCATAGAAACTTGAACGAAATGTTGTAATGGACGAAAATGTTTAGACAAACATTCCTGAAAGCGTGAACAAAAGGCTTATAGAATTTAAACCAAGCAAATAATAGGCTTGTAAATTTCGATAATGCAGGCGTATAAGAACTTTAATATCTAAATATCCTCTTTTGTATGATGATCATATGGTCGCCCAACATATGGGGCACACATTAGACCAATTTGAGCCAGCGTGCATGGACTCATCCGTGGTCCGTTCCTCAAAAAGTCAGCCAGCCAAAGTCCTCATGCAGTGAATAGTATTACACTCCGGTCCGGTCCCTTTAATCCTTGGTTTTTTTCAACCGACGCATGCGACGTGCCAGGTGCGAGGCCCACCTCGCACAAATCCGAACTACACGAGAGATAGTGAGTGGTTTCTATGGCTGCTAGGTGCGCAGACCTCGCACCTGTCAGTTATAGAAACCACCCACTATCTCTCTTGTAGTCCGGATTTGTGCGAGGCGAGCCTCGCACCTCGCACGTCGCATGCATCAGTTCAGAAAAACCAAGGCGGTAGACGGCAGACTGAGTAATGTGAGAGTGTAAGATATTCTTAATTATTTCTCATAATTTGCTTGTGAACGCAATACAAAAGGATCCAGTCTCGCACGGAACAAATTACTAGTAGTAGAGCGTGAAAAAGAATGAAAATAAATGGGCTGTTATCAGTTTATTAAGTGCATTGTGAAGTTGATTGCCATATGCAGTAAAAAGGGGGTTCGAATGTCTTGCTCCAGCAGTCATTATGTGATCACCGCACATGTACTGCAGCTGGCGACTCCTTTATTCCGTCTGAAGTCGTAGGCTATTGCGGAGCGCTGTGCCACTTCCGGTTGCAGATTAGATTGATTCAACCCGGACAAAGCTCCACACACGGAGCTGTGGTTTGTGGGAAAAACAGAACCTCGTGACGTCAACTCACGAACACAATGACGCAACCCACACTGCAGTCACAGTAGTTGCTCAGGTGTGGAATGTGAAACAACATTGTTGGCATGCCCTTTTTAAAATCCAAGAAACTCGTGTTCAAATCTGAATTGCCACGAGTTTATAACTTATCCATACATAGACTTTTGGGTATTCCACCTTGTCCTAGAACTTAAAATTTCCAACGTTTCGGAACTACATAGGCTCCATCATCCGAGCAAATAGGTAAGATCAGAGGGGTCACCTATTCTGTTGGACTCGCTATGTCTGTATGTTTTGGTTCAGCTGTTTGGAGTAGTCAGAAATAAGGAGCCCATAGACCATAGAGCAGGCGACCTGTCAAGTCATGCCTATCTATTGTGATGATGAAATTTGTAGGCCTATGTATTTCTAAAACGTTGGAAATTTTGAGTTCCATGGCACGGTGGATCCAAATAATAGGCCTATATTAAATCACATTTACCGTGAACGCGTAAAACTCATAACGATTTTATTTAATAATTTTGTTCCATATTAATATGTGTTCAGATCAAGATGGTAGTCGTATCACAACTCTGCATTGTGTATGAGAATAATGTGTCATGCTGACTGCCACTGCTGAACACTTCATATAAATGTATGTATGGAAGCAAAATCGAGCATATTTGAATTAAAACGTTTTTGCTTGAAATACCTAAAAAAAATATCACTCTGAAATTAATGACAGTACTTACAGTTCATCCTCTGTACCCCATTAATTTGGATGTAGATTATTTTAACCTAGGTAGTACTAGTTAATGTCTTGAAACTTAAAGAATTTGGCGGTATTTTATTAGGCCTATACTTAATCGGATTCACAAATGTCATCCAGGCTATCCGCCGGACTTCGAACAATCATTGTATATACAGGGTGAACCGTAAGTAATATCATTAATTTCAAGAGGTTATTTCTTGAGATATTTCAAACAAAAAAGTTTAATACAATTTTGCTCATTTTTGCTTCCTTTTCGGGAAAAAAGAATTGTTTTTATGTGAAACACTTCGTAGCGTGTTTTGGGAAAGCCATTTATGTAATTCCGAATATGCCCAGTCAGTTTAAGAGAGTAATGTATTATGATGATAAATGATTGAAAGGATTTCATTTTTGTCCTTTAATTGTGCAGAAATTTGATCTGAACAAATGTAACATTTTAAAATTCCTCTTCACAACGAAAAGTTACATTTGTTTGTATCAAATTTCTGCACATTTAAAGGACAAAACTAAATTTCTTTTAATAATTTAATATCATAATACACTGTTCTCTTAAATTGACTGAGCATATTAGGAATTAAATCAATGGTTTTCCGAAAACACGCAATGAAATGTTTCACGTAAAACAATTTTTATCTCGAAAACGAAGCAAAAACGAGCATAATTGTATGAAACTTTTTCGTTAGAAATATCTCAAAGAATGACCCCCTGAAATTAATGACATTATTTATGGTTCATCCTGCATATAGGGTGCACAATGGGTCAATCAATCCGTCCCGATCACCGGTGTAACTCAGGCGGTAGCGCGTTTGCCTCGGAGCAATGGATTTGAGCCACATACCTGGACTACATAATGCTTTTGAGCCACTTACCCTCAATTCGGTTTTGGATTTGAGCCGCTTTATAATAGGAGGTTAAGACAAATTGTAGAAATATTTTATTTTTTTTTCACGTTGGCAGTAATATTAGATTATAGAAGTTTTCGTCCCACTTATTAAGTCCAGACTGTGGACTGGCAGTGTAATACGCTCAATGATGTTAGAGTGGGATGCGAAATTAACTTACTCAGCATATAAGATGTGTGATTTCTCTTTTCTATTGTATTTTATGTTTTGGTATGATTTCTCTTTTCTGCCGTATTTCATGTTGTGATCACATTTAATGGAAATTTTATATATATATATATATATATATATATATATATATATATATATATATATATATATTTGATTGAGTACAATGTTGTAGTCTACCAAGAGTATGGAATGTTACTTATTTAATTTGCAACTTTGAAATGTAATGGTCTTTGTTGGTGTACTCTGTATTTCAATTTGTGTGGAACCTAATTCCAGTCTTGCCATTCATTGTGAGTACTTCATTATTGTTACTAGCCTTTAATCAACTTATAAAGGTAAGCATTGGTTCGATTATATTGAAATACATTAATGCAAAGAAATTTATTTTTTTTAATCTGTATGGCCTTTAAATTGTAATCTGTCCTCATTGTAGGAATGAGGAATGATCCTGTCCTCACCCCAAAGAAAAAAATATATAAAAAATGTCCAAACTCTTGCAGCACTGTGAATACATCCAACGAGAAATTGCTGTGACTGAAGGAGTGTCCCATTCTTTAGTAAGAAATATAAAGAATAAAATGAAATAGAAACAATATGAAGAGTTACAATCAGATAGGAAAGGAAAATTTGGTCAAGAACGAATAACAACTCCAAAAATAGATAGGGAAATTTGACGACTCAATTTGAAAAACCGCAGAATTCTAAAAAACGTAATGAAGAATCCAGAGAATAATAGATTAGCAGTTTCTGCCGGAAATCTACAAAGAATATTCAAGGAAATGGTGTTACATTCTTGCCGACCTCTAAAGAAAACATAGTTTACTGAAGCAACGAAAGACAAACTATTGTAATGGAACAAAAGATGTAAGGAATTGTCAGAAGGAGACGGGAATAAGATATTATGCAACATCAAACGCAGTACCAACTTAAACATTCTCCCAAACAAAAACAACTAGTTTTGAAGTGAAACAGAAGTGGCTCAAATCCATTAGCATAATTTTCATTACCCGTTAGCTGATCTCGAGTAGAGAAATTTCTGGCTGAAATCAATTGCGCCCGTTTGCTTTCTGATCCGAAGTTGCGCTCAGGCGTGTGTTCGATTGCCGCTTGTGCTAATTACCTGGTTACATATTTCCTAGGTTTTCCCAACCATAAGGCGAATGTTAGGTAATCTGTGGCGAATCCTCGTCCTCATCTCGCCAAATACCATCTCGCTATCACAAATTTATCGACGCTAAATAACCGAGTAGTTGACACAGCGTCGTTAAATAACAAAGTAAAAAATGTCATCCTAGGTTCAGCCATCCAAAAGTCAAACCAAGCCAAGATCAATAAAATTATTATAACCTGTAAATGAGTGTTATAGCATCATTTTGTTCTTCTAAAAACCTAGTGTACTTTGGAGCGTTTACTTAATAACAGAACAGTACAATTTCAAACTTGTGTAAATACCTCCCAACCATAAACATTTGGTAACAGCGAAGTTCAGTTAATGAATTTACACTTACAAGGAAACTGTTAATGAGCTCATGTCGAAATATCCCTTCAAACTGCACATATTTTTAAGTTCCCACAGCACAAAACTTTAAGATTTATTGCCCATAAAATATTAAGATTACGATATTAAAGTGTTAATAAAATAAAACTAAAAAATTGAGTACTCTGCCGTGGTTCGATAATACTACCTCAGCTGGAGTAGCACGTTGAGATCAGGCCATCTCGAATGTCACGGGACAGGGTAGGCATTCACGGATGATGGCACATCAACCACTCTTTCCGAGTTTGCGCTATTGCTTTTTTAATCCAACATTCTAAGTAAGTTTTCACACCCTTGCACTTACAAGTAGTTGTTCGTATTTGGCTGTATGCTGTAGAAATCTCTATGCTCTGTTTGAGGAGAGGTGTGGACATAAGCTCAATAACAGTTCCTTTGAGAGCTGTGTAACACGTTCTTGAGTAAACCAAGGATGTGCTTGGGCGTAGATTGAAATCTCACATGTTCTGCTTATGCAGTTGGATATTCTTCAGAGGCTTCTCCTAACTGTAAGGCAACTGTCAAGTAATCTCATGGAGAATCCTCGGTCTCACCTCGTCAAGATACTATCTCGTCGTCATCAATTCCGCCGACATCAGAAAGCCGCACTGTACATTTCATCTGAATCACCCAGTGTACATAATTACCACCATAATCTTCCTTTTTTCCTTTCTTGCTTACTTCAGTGATTGAGCCATTTGGCTCAGCCTGTTTCCTCAGTTATGTGGGTTGTGGAACTGTACTAGACATTTTCATTTCCTGGTCATGTGGTCACCGTGGCAAAAGGCCACCATTTGCGTCAAGAAACACACAAACTCTAGGGACACAGACCAAGTCTTACAAGTGGGATATAAGCTATTTTCTCACCAGGAATCGATAACTGTTGCGCTGGAATGCTTAATTCCTGAAGTGAATGGAATAATGATATTAATAAATAATCAGAAACAAAATGGAACATGAACCCGCCAGTGATTACGTATATGGTAACTTAATGCCAAAAATTTTGTTATACAGTATTAATTCACTGTGCACCTTTATTTCACCATGAAAGAATATACAGGGCGTTAAAAAGTCTCTAATATTTTAGAAGGTGCTAGTATGCATAAAAACAAGAAAATTATGTCTAATAAACATGGGTCCTACAACACATATTTCCTGAGATCTGGACACTTGTTCATAGGGGGTGCTCAATGTGACGTCCATTCGTGGCAATGCATTCCTCTGCCATTCGGTGTAAGCAATCACACAATCTTTGAAATTTGTTTTGATACGTTAATGAGAAAGTCCTGATAACGATCCCCAGTTAATCTCTGTGGTAGCACGTATGACCCTATTAATCTATCACCTAGAACAACTCCCCATAAGTTGATTGAGAATCTGTGTTTATGCCTTGTTTCTTCAACTGCATGGGAATTTTCATCAGCCTACACATGCTGATTACCAAAATTCACAACACCATCTCTGCTTAACCCCGCTCATATCCGCAACCAGACTTTTGTTTTCAGTATTCCTTGCGACGTATCAGTATTCCATGCCAGGGGTGTCAGCTACAGTATGATTATCTGACAGTCTGCTGTATTGTAGGCCAGAAAAATGCACTGCCATGAATGGACGTCACATTGAGCTCCCCTATGAACAAGTGTTCAGATCTCAGAAAGTATGTGTCGTAGGACCCATGTTTATTAGACATTATTTTCTTGTTTTGGTGCATAATATCACATCCTAAAATATTGGATACTTTTTTAACATCCTCTATATTACTGATTCTAGATAGTAATGGGTTGCATACCTTTTCCGATTTGCTGCTTCTAATAATTAGTATTTCATTTTAATGAAGCCTGTAAGAATATAGATCCCTTAGAGTCTGTAAAACAGCGATAGTAGTATTTATATGAATATTGCATAATACATGACATGAATTGCCACAAGTCCAAAGCGTTTTTGTCCACCACGGGTTACCTTCGGTGCTTTTATTTTGACTTAAAGTTGCCAAGAGGCCCGTACTGCATGGAATGTCTTCTATTTGTGACTTGAAAAGCTTTTCCTGTATGAAATCCATAAGGGACACCAAAAATCCCTTATGTACGGACGGTCAATGGTTTTTTAATTTTCTTTCATTCTTCTTCCTTACTCTTTGTACGGATATCGTGTTGTGAAATTAAGATAAAAACAATATTTGTTTATTAACGTCAATATCTTCAGAAACGTGAAAACGTAGCAAATACAGTAAATTTAAACTTACAGTTGCATCAGGATTCAAGTACATATCTAGTCCAACAAATCGCATCATAACAGAACACTGCTTCGTTAATAAGAGTGTTTAATAGATCTAAAATAAGTCGAGGAAGAACGGCTGACTTTCATGATATGAAACCTAGCACTGCCAATTTCATTCTTGGTACGTAGTTTTTATCTCATTTTACACCTCT